>NW_024070205.1:70987329-71587329 GCF_014754425.2 Oryx dammah | reverse complement strand
ACGACTGAGCAACTAAACAAACAAAAACGTTGAATGCTTACAATTATATTTCTAACTAAAACAAATTTTCTCCACTTAGAGTAATATATCTTTTTAACAAATGATGTTGCAACAATCAGACATTCTCATGACAAAAATAATAATAATGATAATAATAATCTAGGCACAAAACTTACACCTTTAACAAAAATTAACTGAAAGTGGATCATAGCCCTAAATATGAAATGCAAAATCGCTAAACTTCCAGAAGATGAATAGGCAATAACCTAGATGACCTTGGGTAAGGAGATGGCTTTTTAGATACTGCACTAAAGGCACAATCCATGAAGTAAATAATAGGCTGGACTTCATTAAAATTAAACGTTCTGCAAAACTGTTTGTTTCTGAAAAAAACTAAACATATTCTTACCATTCAATCCTGCAATTGCACTGCTTGGTATTTATCTAAAGGAGATGAAAATGTATGACCACATGATAACCTGCACACAAGAGGTTTATAGTAACCTCATTCCTAATATCTAAAATTTGAAAGCAGCCAAGAGGTGTTTCAGTAGGTGAATGGATAAATGAATTGTGGTATATCTAAACAATGAAATATTGTTCAGCACTAAAAGGAAATATGCTATCAAGTCATAAAAAGATGCACTTTAAGACATTTTTTAAAAAACTAAAATAACCCCTGGGTATATAGAAAAATATCTAAAATGAAAATGAGTATTTTCATACAATAAACATGAAATAAGAGTTTTAGTTTGAGACCAATTATACATTTAAAAGGAGCTTCTCTGGTGGCTCAGTGGTAAACAATCATTTGCATTGCAGGAGACCTGGGTTTGATCCCTGGGTTGGGAAGTTCCCTTGGAGAAGGAAATAGCAACTCATTCCATACTCTTGACTGGAAAATTCCATGGACAGAAGAACCTGAATGGCTACAGTCCATGGGGTCTCAAAAGATTTAGACATGACTTAGTGACTAAACAGCAAATATATTTAAAAGCCTTTGTATTTTCCAAAAGAATTTAATGTATTACTATAGAACATTTTGTTAAAAAATGCCACAGAGAAGAATATGACTTTCTAAGTATTACTTTTATCATCTTACTAAAATCAGCAAAAATAATTTTATGATTGGAATATTAAAGCATTTCAGCTCCCTCTGTCTAAATATAGAATGAGAAAAAAAAAATAATAAGAGATGATAGCTCCAAATCTATTTTGAAAAGTTATTCTCAACTGCCCATCCATTGACAATCAAAGAAATTGTAGTGCTGCAGTGGATGGTGTGGTGTCCAGCACTCTGAAAAGTATATTATTTTAAAAATGGATCAATATAAAAGTAAAAAAAAAAAAAACTCAAATCATCTGAAGCGGCTGCTGCTGCTAAGTCACTGCAGTCGTGTCCAACTCTGTGCAATCCCATAGACGGCAGCCCACCAGGCTCCCCCGTCCCTGGGATTCTCCAGGCAAGAATACTGGAGTGGGTTGCCATTTCCTCCTCCAGTGCATGGAAGTGAAAAGTGAAAGTGAAGTCGCTCAGTCGTGTCCAACTCTTTGGGACCCCATGGAGTGCAGCCTACCAAGCTCCTCCATCCATAGGATTTTCCAGGCAAGAGTACTGGAGTGGGGTGCCATTGCCTTCTCCTCATCTGAAGCTGGTGTAGTATTAAAAAGCTTTGGGGGGAAATGAGGCTGCAGCTTGAACAAAACTATTCACTTAAAAGAAAGGAGGACATTAGTTATTGTCTAAGAGTTATCATAAAGACACTAAAAATATATTTATATATTTATATTTACATTTTATTTTGTTACTAGTTATATAAGAATTAAGAGAGAAAGTATTTGAACACAAGAAACAAATCATGAATTTAAACACTTTTCAAATATATCTGATTTATATTGTAAAGAAATGCTACCCACAACAAATTACTCCTAAAAGGAACTTTAGTAATAGAGTCCAGTTGAAAACCAGTCTATTTACAAGGTAAACTTAGGGTGCCATGTTTAACAGTGTGCCAGCAAATTTATGTCCACTCTAAGTCTGTGAATGTGACCTTGTTTGAAAGGGCCTGTGCAGATGTGAGGTTCTAGTGATTTAGACAGACCCTAAATCCAATGGCCAGTATCTTCATATAAAGAAGGAAATCTGACCACAGAGATACAGACACAAACAGATACATGGGCCATGTGACCTCAGGGGCAGAGAGGTGAGTGATGTAGCTAGAAATGCCAAGAACAGTCAGTAACCAGCAGAAGCTGGGAGAGAGACAGAGAGCAGACTGTCCCTGAGACTTCAGCAGAAGCATGGCCCTGCTCACCCCTTGATTTCAGATTCTAGGCTCCAGACCAAGAGGGAATAAAACTTCTGTTGTTTTAGGTCATCTAGTTTGTGGCATTTTGTTGAAGCTACCTTAGGAAAGTAGTATACTTGGTAAAAACTTAATATAGCAGTAATTTTTATTTTGATATAAATCATCAAAGTAAAACCTAACATTTTGCCTCCATCTCTGATTTTTTTTTTCTTTTTAAGCTAGCAAGTATTTGTTCTTGTTCATACCTTCAAAACAAAAGTTTTGATTTTGATGACATGATAAAAATCTTCACTCATTATTTGGCCCAATTAATTTATTCATGGCATCAAAATTCATTTAGCATCTAATATATATTTTATTCTAAAGCTCATCTTTGATTTTTCCAGTAGTCAAAATTACCATTATTTGTTAACCACTTAAATTGGCTAAATTTATTAAAAGATATTACAGTCTATGGCTGAATTAAAAGCTGTAGAGGCTAGTTAGTTACACATACTTATATTTCTCCAAATTTCTCACTCATTGAGGCATTATAAAGTGGCGAACACATAGATGTTATATCTAAACTTTATGGGCTCATCTTTACACCTCTGTTACTATCTATCTCTATGACCTTTGGCAATTCCTTCAAACTCTCTGTATCTTAGTTTTTGCCTACACAATGCAAATGATAATAGCATTATCTGCCTCATAGGCTTTCTTATCTCTGAGTTTATGAAGTATTTAAACCAGTGTTTGACACACAATAAACACTCTAATTTATCATTAGAGTACACTTGCTTCTTTAGATTGAGAACTGACACAGAGTCCATTTGATTCACAGAATAAAATACTTTGATGTCACTCTTCTTCCTCCTTCTATATTAAGACTATAGTAGCTTCAGATCCCTTTCAAAGAATAAAATATTACAAGTTCTTTAAGTATACATTCAAATGAATAAAATAAACAGAAAAAAGAGTCACCTATTTGGTAGCCTTTACTTGTTAGAATTACATGGTCCAATGAATTGACAACAAATTGATTTATTCAAAAATTAATATGTGCCTAGAATAGCAACAGACTCTGGGAATGCAAAGAAAAATAAAATGTTGGCTTTGCCTTTGAGAAAATTACAGTGGTGAACTAGACAATAAGTCCATGATTATGGTGAGATAAATGGCATTACAATGGTCCACAAAGGATGCTCTAGGAGCAGAAACTTCCTAGTCCAGTTTTTGCAGACATGGAGGATGGAGAAGGAAAAGCAGATGATGGCTGGTTGAGCACTGAAGGCCAATAACCAGGTATTAAACAAGGAAAAATATGCCAAGGCCAAGTACACAGACAGAAGATGAGACAGAAATACAGCAAATTCAACAGGACCAGAGTGCTGTGCTAGGTAACTCAAGAGAAATGAGTTGAATGTGGAAGTGGCCACAGAGCATTATGAGTAGATTTATTAGTCCTCATTCTTTATAGAACCAGAAAAAATGTATACATACACAGATCTATACATATGTTATAAATATTTATATACATAAATATAAAGAGAGAGAGAGAAAGCTAGAAACTCAAACATGCAAGGTTTCTATATTGAAGTCCTGAAAATTGCTTTTTCTTCAGGAAATCTGTCTTTGCCTTCAATTGTTAAGATTAATTCCACCCAGGCTATGAAGTATACATTTTACTCAAAGTCTCCTGATTTGATTGCTAGCCACATTGAAAGAATCTGAAGCAAGATCTAATTATTGTATGAGGAAACAGTTGAGCATTATAGCCTAGAAGAATGACACAGAACATTAGCCATCATGTTGAATATCTCATCAGTTTCAGAAGATAACTTTGGAGAATGGAAGGACATGGGGAAAAGAGAGCACAGATGAAGGTGGGTATGTCATCAGCAGAAGGATGCTTGAATAAACATCAGAGATGATAGAGATAAGTTGGATTGTTCCTGTTTTGATGGAGAGAACTGTCTGGATGGTTTGAAGGATCAAAGGAGGTAAGGCTAACAAGGGTTGGTAAATGATGATATATTTGATGTAGCAAAAAAAAAAAAAAAGAATCCAATTCATCCATAATTAATTCGATTTCAAAATAGAAGCTTTTCTATTCCTTCACTTTAAAGCAAAGACAATCTATTGCTAATTCCCAACTGTAATTCTCTCCCAGAACTTTTTCCCAGATTTCTTTCTGCAGTATTCAATCTCTTCTGAATACATTTTTTCTGAACTCCATTTTAGTTAATGTATTTCTCTTGGTGCTTTTTCTTTAATAAGCTTCAATTAATTGAGAGGTAAAATTTTAAAATGCAATGAGTTCAACACCATTTATAAAGGACTTTGTAGCTATGAAAGTGTTTTCATGTGTGTGTGTGTGTTTGTGTGCTCAGTCAATCAGTAGTGTCCTACTCTTTGTGACCCATGGACTGTAGCCCACCAGACTGCAGTGTCTGTGGAAAGAATACTGAAATGGGTTGCTATTTCTTTCTCCAAGGGATCTTCCTGACCTAGAGATTGAACTTACATCTCTTGCATCTCCTGCATTGGCATGCAGATTCTTTATCACTGTGACACCTGAGAACCCCTTTCACATATATAAAACCAGTATAATATTCTTTTGCTATGATGGTATGATCCAGTTAAGTTATACAAGTGATACTTAGTGTAAGAAAAATACAATACTCCAACATATTCTAACAGGATGTGTGAACTTGGTAACACAAACCATGTGATAACATGACAAGAAATAAGGGAAAAGCAAAAAAAAGGACAGCTCACTTTTTCCAATTTTTTTCTCCAAATGAAAATTAAAATAATACTTTTGATATATCATTTTCTTGTTCTTGTTACTTATCACTTTATATAATTTTTAAAAGAGAGTTTCAATTCCCTGTCAGGAAAAATATAATTTAGCATCATAATGATCCCATTTCCTCAGCATCATTAGGCTACTTGATAAAGGATGTGATTAATGCCTGTGTAGAATCATTAACTACAGGAGGTCTATTTGAAACAGTAGGATCAGAATCCTGTTCACTGGTAAACAGAATTGTAATAATAGGCTGTTTGTCTAAAAGTGATGAATGCATACTTAGAAATATGATTTCACTTGATTTAGGATACTATGTGATAACTCTCTGTCTAGTTCAAACCGCTATTAGGTGAGTTAATACTGCAACCTGCAGTCATCTTATAGGAAATGTTTATTTGTCAAATAAAGTTATTCATTAAAAGAATTATGAATGAAGCAAAATACATATACATGTAAAGCTAACTTCTGGAAAGTAACTACAGTAAGGTTGAAGAAGTGTTTTCACAATTTGTTTATGCTTCCAGACTAGAGAACTGAAATTTTTGTTTTAAAAAACTATAATCATGCTAAAATTGTAAGAACAAGACATCTTACATCTATTTAAAAATTTTTTTAATCGAAGGATAATTGTTTAGACAATTTTGTGGTTTTATGGCATGCATCAACAAGAATCAGCCATAGGTTCACCCATGTCCTCTCTCTCCTGAACCTCCCTCTCATCTCCCTCCCCATCCCACCCTTCAGTCTAGCATAGCAGTCCTGTTTGCTTCCCTGACTCACACAGCAAATTCCCATTGGCTATCTATTTTACATATGGTATTGTAAATTTCCATGTTACTCTCTCCACACATCTCACCTTCTCCCTCCAACCCTCCCCTCAGGTCCACAGATATGTTCTCCATGACTGTTTCTCCACTGTTGCCCTGAAAATAAATTCATCAGTGCCATATTTTTAGATTCCATATATATGCATCAGAATACAATATTTATATTTCTCTTTCTGACTTACTTCATTCTGTATGATAGGATCTATGTTAGTCCACCTCATTAGAACTGACCCAAAAATGTTCTTTTTATGGCTAATTAGTATTCCCCTATATATATACCACAGCTTCTTTATCCATTCATCTGTTGATGAACACCTATGTTGCTTCCATGTTCTAGCTATTGTAAATAGTGCTGTGATAAAAATTGGGGTGCATGTTCCTTTTTCAATTTGATTTCTTCAGGGTATATGCCTAGGAGTGGGATTGCTGTGTCATATAGTGGTTTTATTTCTAGCTTTTAAAGAAGTCTCCATACCATTTTCCATAATGGTGATATCAGTTTACATTCCCACCAGTGATGCAAGATGGTTCCCTTTTCTCCACATCATCTCCAGCTTTTATTGTTTGTAGACATTTTGATAATGACCATTCTGACTGGTATGAGGTGGTATCTCATTGTAGTTTTGATGTGCATTTCTCTAATAATGAATGATGTTGAGCATTTTTTTCATGTGCTTGTTAACCATCTGTATGTCTTCTTTGGATAAATGTTCTTTGAGATCTTTTCCCCACATTTTGATTAAGTTGTTTGTTTTTCTGGTATTAAGTTGTATGAGCTGCTTGTATATTATGGAAATTAATTATTTGCCAGTTGTTTCCTTTGCTATCATTTTCTACCATTCTGAGCATTTTTTTTTTAATCTTCTTTGTAGTTTCCTTAGTTGTGCAAAACTTTTTAAGTTTAATTATGCCCCATACCTTTCTCTAACTCAATGAAACTATGAGCCAGGCCAGTAGGGCCATGAAAAATGGATGGACAATGGTGGAGAGTTCTGACAAAATGTGGTCCACTGGAAAGGGAATGGAAAACCACTTCAGTATTCTTGCCTTGAGAACCCATGAACACTGAGAAAAGGCAAAAAGATAGGACACTGAAAAATGAACTGCCCAGGTCAGTGGATGACCAATATGCTACTGGAGAAGACTGCCGGGGTCCAGCCCCGGTGGATCCAGGGAATTCGAAGAGGGGATGGTGTTGGTGTGAGAAAAACTTATTAATTTATTAATATAAGATTAGATTTAGAAACAATAGTATAGTAGGAAAATTAAGTAGAGAAAGAGGGCTGAATAACTTGGATTATGTGGAAGACCAATAAAGTTCCAGACAAGGAGCTTGCACCGTCTATGTTAGGCCACCAGCGTCCATTTGAATATCGGAGAGTGCCCCGCCTTGGGCTCTCTCTCTTACAGATCTTAGAAGCCGGGACAAATAAGTAGACATGATGAGCCTCCCTGCTCCAGATGGGAATTCAGCTGAAAAAAGAAAAGAACGACATGGGGAAGCCCAGCATCAGTGCAAGACTCCAAAAACTATTTTTAAAAATCAGCTTATATACCCCAAGTTGTACATAAAGAAATAGAGTTTCGCAGGGGCAGCAGTCCTGACCCTCATTGAGACAAGGCTTTCTTTTTGCATACGCTCCCATATACAAAAGGTCTCAGGTGGTTTACATTATCTTCTGGCCAAGAGGCTTGTTAACATTTTTATGGCTCTCTTCCTGGATAATTGTCCAGAAAACTCCTTTTCCCTAGAAGTGTTTTTTCTTTACTCTGCATCACCCTCAAAGTACAAAAAAGTTACATTCCTATAGAACAAAGGTGCAGTGGGTTATAACAAAGAAAGTACTTAACTCAAAGATCTAGTGTTGCTAATACCAGGTCTACTACCTGTTTTTCTATATACCAACTATACCTAAAAATAAAAGATATGAAAATTTGGCAGCAAGTATTGGCTCAACAAATGAAACCTTTAATCGGTCCTATTCTAATGATTTGGACTCCTCGAAAGCCTCGACATTCCTAGGATGTTTTAAGCTTCCTATGCCTCCCACAGTCGGGAGGACTCAAACAATCACATGCGCAGCTGTACCGAGTCCTGCAGGCAGGCTAAAAAGCCATCAGAGGGGTTTTTGGATTGAAACACTCTTTCAAATGCGGAAGACTAAAGCACTGAATTGACTTTTTGTAGAGAGTGTCAGAAGAGTGGAAAAGCAGGCAGATTCTTATTTTTTGGGGGGTGGATGCTCAGGAAATTCCAGGGGGAAAACCTGAGGTCTGATTAGCCTTGCCATCATAGCTCTGCGGCATGATCTTGTCATGGGTGGAATTCCTCATGCTGGCTCCCGGCAGAAGACTGAAGAAATAACTCCACAAAGAATGAAGAGATGGAGCCACAGCAAAACAAATGCCCTGTTGTGGAGGTGACTGGTGATGGCAGTAAAGCCTGACGCTGTAAGAACAATATTGCATAGGAACTTGGATGTTAGGCCCATGAATCAAGGTCAATTAGAAATGATCAAACAGGAGATGGCAAGAGTAACATTGACATTTTAGGAGTTTATTAAAATGGACTGAAATAGGTTAATTTAATTCAGAGGACCATTATATCCATTATATCTACTACTGTGGGTGTGAATCCTTAGAAGAAATGGAGTAGCCCTCATAGTCAATGAAAGAATCCTAAATGCAGTACTTGGGTGCAATCTCAAAAACCACTGAATGATCTCTGTTTGTTTCCAAGACAAGTCACAATAATCCAAGTCTTTGTCCCAACAACTAACGCCAAAGAAGTAGAAGTTGAACAAGTCCATAAAGACCTACAAGACCTTCTAGAAGTAATACCCATAAAAGATGACATTTTCATTATAGAGGATTGGAATGCAAAAGTAGGAAGTCAAGAGATACCTGGAGAAACAAAGTTGGCCTTGGTGTACAGAATGAAGTAGGGCAGCAAAGGTTAACAGAATTTTGGCAAGAGAACACACTGGTCATAGCAAACACCCTCTTCCAACAACACAAGAGACGACTCTACACATGGACATCACCGGATGGTCGACCCCAAAATCAGATTGATTATATTCTTTGCAGCTGAAGATGGAGAAACTATACAGTGAGAAGAAACAAGACTGGGGACTGAATGTGGCACAGATCATGAACTCCTTATTGCAAAATTCAGACGTAAATTGAAGAAAGCAAGGAAAACCACTAGACCATTCAGGTATAACCTAAATCAAATTATACAGTGGAAGTGACAAACAGATTCAAGGGATTAGATCTTGCCGGGGTCCAGCCCCAGTGGATCCAGGGAATTCAAAGTGGGGACAGAGTAGGAGTCTGGGAAAAGACTATTTAATTAGACATATAAAGAGAGATTAGGAAAGAATAGTATAGTGGGAAAATTTAGTGGAGAAAAGATACTGAATAACTTGGTTTATGTGGAGAATAATAAAACCTCGAGACAAGAGGTTTGCACCATCTACTTTAGGCCACTGGTGCCCTTTTGAATAGCAGAGGGTGCCCCACCTTGGGATCCCTCTCGCGTGGGTCTTAGAAGCCAGGGCAAGTAGGTAGACTTGGCGAGCCTCCACGCTCCAGATGGGAATTCAGCCTGAAAAGGAGAGGGAGGGGGAGGGAGAAAGAGAGAGACACGGGGGGAGCCAGATTTCCAAGAAACCAGTTCGAGAAGCTGGTCTGAGAAACTGGTCCATCCTTTATTGTCCAGAAAGGCTTTTTATACTTTTGATTGTACATAGAGATCAATGGATAATACAAAATTATGCAGCATCAGCAGCCCTGACTCTAATCGAGACCAGGCTTTCTCTCTGCATACCTAGCTGTATACACAAGTCTTAGGTGATTTACACCATCTTCTGGCCAGAAGGCCAATTGACATTTTACAGCCCTTTTCTGATAAGGGTAATAGTGTTGTTCTTCCCAAAGTCTGGTGCCACTCTCAGAAAGCACTAAATAAAGTTACGTTCTTACATAGCAAGGACACAATTTATAACAATGAAAGAGGAGTACAGTGACTTATAACAAAGAGAAAATTTATTAACTCAAAAGTCTAGTGTTGCTAACATCAAAACTACTATATTCCTATTTCTGCATCCCGATTACATTGATTAATATCCTCCCAGGTGCCTAAAAAATAAAGGATATGGAGGCCTGGCGGCAAACATTAACTCAACAATGGAACCCTTCACCAAACGAATTCTTGGCTCTAAAAGGCTCTATATCTTTAAGATATTTTAAGCTTCGTGCCTCTCATGGTTGGGGGCTATAAACAATCACAAGTTGTAAAAGTCCGGGCATACCGGTCAGGTAAGTTACAAAGCCATCAAAGGGGTTTAAACCAAGAAATTCTTTTTATATGCAGGAGACTGTTAACTGGAGTTCTGAGTTAACTCTTTCCAGAGAAAGGTGGTCAGGGATAGCCCCCTGTAATGTCAGAAGAGTATAGTATAGCAGACAGTAAATAGACAGATTTTGGTTTCGGGGTAGATGCTCAGGGAGAGGACCCCTTGAGACCTGACTCGCCTTGTCTGTCAGGTCTCTCTGCATGACCTTGTCATGGGTGGGATCTCCCGTGCTGGCTCCCAGCAAGATCTGATAGAGTGTCTGAAGAACTATGGACAGGAAGTTCGTGACATTGTACAGGAGACAGGGATCAAGAACATCTGCAAGAAAAAGAAATGCAAAAAGGCATAACTGTTGTCTGAGCACACCTTAAAAATAGAGGAGAAAAGAAGAGAAGCTAAAGTCAAAGGAGAAAAGGAAAGTTATTCACATTTGAATGCAGAGTTCCAAAGAATAGGAGAGATAAGAAAACCTACCTCAGTGATCAATGCAAAGAAATAGAGGAAAACAATAGAATAGAAAAGACTAGAGATTGTTTCAAGAAAATTAGAAATACAAAGGAAACATTTCAGGCAAAGATAGGCACAATAAAGGACAAAAAGGTATGGATGGGGAAACAGTGGAAAGAGTGGCAGACTTTATTTTTTCTGGGTTCCAAAATCACTGAAGATGGTGACCACAGCCATGAAATTAAAAGATGCTTACTCATTGGAAGGAAAATTATGACCAACATATACAGCATATTAAAAAACAGAGACATCACTTTGTCAACAAATGTCCATCTAGTCAAGGCTATGGTTTTTCCAGTGATCATGTATGGATGTGAGAGTTGGACTATAAAGAAAGCTGAGTAGCGAAGAACTGATGTTTATGAACTGTGGTGTTGGAGAAGACTCTTGAAAGTCCCTTGGACTGCAAAGAGATCCAACCAGTCTATCCTAAAAGAGATCAGTCCTGAGTGTTCATTGGAAGGTCTGATGTTGAAGCTGAAATTCCAATACTTTGGCCACCTGATGCGAAGATCTGACTCATTTGAAAAGACCCTGATGTTGGGAAAACTGAAGGCAGGAGGAGAAGGGGATGACAGAGGATAGGATAATTGGATGGCATCACTGACTCAATGGACATGAGTTTGGGTGGACTCTGGGAATTGTTGATGGACAGGGAGGCCTGGTGTGCTTCAGTACATGTGGTCCCAAAGAGTTGTACATGACTGAGTGACTGAACTGAACTGAACTGGTATGGACTTAACAGAATCAGAAGATATTAAGAAGAGGTGGCAAAAATACACAGAAGAACTATACAAAAAGATCTTCATGCCCCAGATAACCATGATTGTGTGATCACTCACCTAGAGCCAGACATCCTGGAATGTGAAGTCAAGTGGTCCTTAGGAAGCATCATTATGAACAAAGCTAGTGGAGGTGATGGAATTCCAGTTAAGCTATTTCAAATCTTAAAAGATGATTCTTTTAAAGTGCTAGACTCAATATGTCAGCAAATTTGCAAAACTCAGAAGTGGCCACAGGACTGGAAAAAGTCACTTTTCATTCCAATCCCAAAGAAAGACAATGGCAAAGAATGTCAAAACCACTCAATTGCAATCGTCTCACACACTAGCAAAGTAATTCTCAAAATTCTCCATGCAAGGCTTCAGCAGTATGTCAACCATGAATTTCCAGATGTTCCACCTGTATTTGAAAACACAGAGGAACCAGAGATCAAATTGCCAAAATCCAATGGATTATAGAAAAAGCAAGAGTGTTTCAGAAAAAAAAAATCTGCTTCTGTTATATTGACTTATGCCAAAGCTGTTGACTGTGTGGATCACAAAAAAAAAAAAAAAAAAAAAAAAAAAAAGAAGAAGAAGAAGAAACCTAGAAAATTCGTCAAGAGATGGGAATACCAGACCACCTTATCTAACTCTGAGAAATCTGTATGCAGGTCAAGAAGCAACAGTTAGAACCAGACATGGAACAACAGACTGGTTCCAAATTGGGAAATGAATACATCAAGGCTGTGTATCGTCACCCTGTTTATTGTAGAGTACATCATGTAAATGCCAGACTGGATGAAGCAGAAGCTGGAATCAAGTTTGCCAGGAGAAATATCAATAACCTCGGATATGCAGATGACACTGCCCTTATGGCAGAAAATGAAGAACTAAAGAGCCTCTTGAAGAAAGTGAAAGAGGAGAGTGAAAAAGTTGCCTTAAAGCTCAACGTTCAAAAAGCTAAGATGATGGCATCTGGTCCCATCACTTCATGGCAAATAGAAGGGGAAAGAAATGAAACAGAGACATACTTTATTTCTTAGGCTCCTATATCACTGCTGATGGTGAATGTAGCCATGAAATTAAAAGATGCTTGCTCCTAGGATGAAAAATTATGACCAACCTAGATGGCATATTAAAAAGCAGACGCATTACTTTGTCCAAAGTATGGTTATCCTGTAGTCATGCATGGATGTGAAAGTTGAATTATAAAGAAAGCTGAGTGACGAGAAATCGATGCTTTTGAACTCTGGTGTTGGCGAAGACACTTGAGAGTCGCTTGGAGTGCAAGTAGATCAACCTAGTCAATCCTAAAAGATATCAGTCCTGAATATTCATTGGAAGGACTGATGCTGAAGATGAGCCTCCAATACTTTGGCCCCATGATGAGAACTGACTCCTTAGAAAACACCCTGATGCTGGTAAGGATTTAAAGCAGGAGGAGAAGGGGATGACAGAGAGTGAGATGGTTAGAATGTATCACTGACTCAATTGCATGAGTTTGAGCAACTCCGGGAGTTGGTGATGGACAGGGAAGACTGGCATGTTGCGGTCTATTGGTCACAAAGAGTCAGACATGACTGAATAGTTGAACTGAACTGTCTCTTCAGTTCAGTTCAGTTCAGTCGCTCAGTCGTGTCCGACTCTTTGTGACCCCATGAACTGCAGCACGCCAGGCCTCCCTGTCCATCACCATCTCCCAGAGTTCACTCAGACCTACGTCCATCAAGTCCATGATGCCATCCAGCCATCTCATCCTCGGTCGTCCCCTTCTCCTCCTGCCTCCAATCCCTCCCAGCATCAGAGTCTTTTCCAATGAGTTAATTCTTTGCATGAGGTGGCCAAAGTACTGGAGCTTCAGCTTTAGCATCATTCCTTCTAAAGAAATCCCAGGGCTGATCTCCTTCAGAATGGACTGGTTGGATCTCCTTGCAGTCCAAGGGACTCTCAAGAGTCTTCTCCAACACCACAGTTCAAAAGCATCAATTCTTCAATGCTCAGCCTTCTTCACAGTCCAACTCCCACATCCATACATGACCACAGGAAAAACCATAGCCTTAACTAGACGGACCTTTGTTGGCAAAGTAATGTCTCTGCTTTTGAATGTACTATCTAGGTTGGTCATAACTTTTCTTCCAAGGAGTAAGCGTCTTTTAATTTCATGGCTGCAATCACCATCTGCAGTGATTTTGGAACCCCCAAAAATAAAGTCTGACACTTTTTCCACTGTTTCCCCATCTATTTCCCATGAAGTGATGGGACCAGATGCCATGATCTTCGTTTTCTGAATGTTGAGCTTTAAGCCAACTTTTTCGCTCTCCCTATTCCTAGATATTTTTTGTTGTTGTTGCAGTGGTTACTGGGATTGATTCCTCTATTTTTCTCTCTGACTTTTCATTGTTAGTATACAGGAATCCAAGTGATTTCTGTGTACTGACCATGTATCCTGTTTTTTGTTGAATTTACTGATTAGCTCCAGTAAGTTTCCTATAGTATCATTTGGGCTTTCTATGTATAATATCATATCATCTGCAAAAAAATGAGAGTTTTACTTCTTTTCCAAAATGAATTCCTTTTATTTCTTCTTATTCTCTAATTTGTGTAATAGGACTTCCAAAAATATGTTGAATAATTGTGGTGAGAGTGGGCACCCTTGTTTGGTTCCTGACCTTAGAGGGAATGCTTTTAGTTTTCACCATTGAGAATTATGTTTGTTTTGGGTTTTTCATATATGGCTTTTACTATGTTGAGGTAGGTTCCTTCTATACTCATTTTTTGAAGCATTTTACCATAAATGAGTGCTGAATTTTGTTGAAGGCTTTTTATGCATGTATTGAGATTATCATATATCTTTCATCTTTTAATTTGTTAATATGATGTATCACATTGATTGTCTTGTATTTATCAAAGAATCATTGCATCCCTGAAATAAACCCAACTTCATCACATTGTATGAGGTTTTTAATGTGCTGTTGAATTCTGTTTGCTAAAATTTTGTTGAGGACTTTTGCATCTATGTTCATCAGTGATATTTGCCTGTAATTTTCATTTAGTGTGTGTTCTCTTTGCCTGGTTTTGTTATCAGGGTGATTGTGGCCTTGTAGAAGAAGTCTGTAAATGTTCCCCAGTCTGCAATTTTTTGGAAGAGTTTCAGAAAAATAGGCATTATCTCTTCTCTAAATGTTTGATAGAATTTCCCTGTGAGGCCTTCTGGCCCTGGGCTCTTGTTTTTTGGGAGACTTTTGATCACTGTTTTGATTTCAGTGATTGTAATTGGCTTGTTCAAAATTTTTATTTCCCCTGGTTCATGCTTGGGAGGTTGAGCTTTTCTAAGAATCTGTCCCTTTCCTGTAAGTTGTTCATTTTATTAACATATAGTTGCTCATACTATTCTCATGATTCTTTGTATTTCTGTGTTGTCTTTTGTAACCTCTTTTTCACTTCTAATTTTGTTGATTTGATTTTTCTCCCTTTTTTCTTGATGAGTCTGGCTAGTGGTTTGTCAATTTTGTCTCTTTCTCTTTCTGAATCACTTCACTCTGTATAATAGTTTCTAGGTTCATCCACCTCATTAGAACTGACTCAAATATGTCCCTTCTTATGGCTGAATAATATTCCTTTGTGTATATATACCACAACTTCTTTATCCATTCATCTGCCATTGGGCATCTAGGTTGTATCCATGTTCTAATTATTCTAGTGCTGCAATGAACAATGTAATACGTGTGTCCCTTCCATTTTGGTTTCCTCAGCCTACAAGTGGGATTGCTGGGTCATATGCTCGTAATATTCCTAGTTTTTTTAAAGACTCTCCATACAATTTTTCAAAGTGGCTATATAAATTTACATTACCATCAACAGTGCAACCTTTGCTCCACACCCTCTCCAGCATTTACTGTTTGTAGATTTTTTGATGGTCGCCATTCAGATTGGTGTGAGGTGATATCTCATTGTAGTTTTGATTTGCATTAATCTAATAATGAGCAAACTCTCTTGCTTTTTCGATGATCCATCAGATGTTGCCAATTTGATTTCTGCTTCCTCTGCCTTTTCTAAAACCAGCTTGAACATCTGGATGTTCACGGTTCATGTATTGCGGAAGCCTGAGTTGGGGAATTTGGGAATTACTTTACTAGCGTGTGAGATGAGTGCAATTGCGTGGTAGTTTGAGCATTCTTTGGCACTGCTTTTCTTTGGGATTGGAATGAAAACTAACCTTTTCCAGTCCCATGACCACTGCTGAGTTTTCCAAATTTGCTGGCATATTGAGTGCAGCACTTTCACAGCATCATCTTTCAGGATTTGAAATAGCTCAACTGTAATTCCATCACCTCCACTAGCTTTGTTCCTAGTGATGCTTCCTAAGGCCCATTTGATGTCATATTCCAGGATGTCTGGCTCTAGGTGAATGATCACACCATCGTGATTATCTTGGTCATGAAGATCTTTTTGTACACTTCTGTATATTCTTGTCACCTCTTCTTAGTATGTTCTGCTTCTGTTAGGTCTATAACATTTGGTCCTTTATTGAGACCATCTTTGCATGAAGTGTTCCACTGGTATCTCTAATGTTCTTGAAGAGATCTCTAGTCTTTCCCATTTTGTTGTTTTCCTCTATTTCTTTGCATTGATTGTGAAGGAAGGCTTTCTTATCTCTCCTTCCTATTCTTTGGAACTCTGCATTCAAATGGGTATATCTTTCCTTTTTTCTTTGCTTTTCGCTTTCCTTCTTTCACAGCTATTTCTAAGGCCTCCTCAGGCAGCTATTTTGCTTTTTTGCACTTCTTTCCCATGGGGATGGTCTTGATTCTGGTTTCCTGTACAATGTCACAAACCCCCATCCATAGTTCATCAGGCCCTCAATCTATCAGATCTAGTCCCTTAAATTTATTTCTCACTAACATTGTATAGTCATAAGGGATTTGATTTTGGTTATACCTGAATGGTCTAGTGGATTTCCCCACTTTCTTCAATTTCCATCTGAATTTGGCAATAAGGAGTTCATGACCTGAGCCACAGTCAGGTCCCGGTCTTGTTTCTGCTGACTGTATAGAGCTTCTCCATCTTTGGCTGCAAAGAATATAATCAATCTGATTTCGGTGTCGACCATCTGGTGATGTCCATGAGTAATCTTCTCTTGTGTTGTTGAAAGAGGGTGTTTGCTTTGACCAGTGCGTTCTCTTGGCAGAACTCAGCCTTTATCCAAGGCCAAATTTGCCTGTTACTCCATGTGTTTCTTGATTTCCTACTTTTGCATTCCAGTCCCCTATAATGAAAAGGACATCTTTTTTAGGGTGCTAGTCCTAGAAGGTCTTGTAGGTCTTCATGGAACTGTTCATCTTCAGCTTCTTCAGCATTACTGGTTGGGACATAGACTTGGATTACCGTGATATTGAATGGTTTGCCTTGGAGACGAACAGAGATCATTCTGTCATTTTTGAGATTGCATCCAAGTACTGCATTTCAGACTCTTTTGTTGACTATGATGGCTACTCCATTTCTTCAAAGGGATTCATGCCACAGTAGTAAATATGACTGGTTCCAAATAGGAAAAAGAGTATGTCAAGGCTGTATATTGTCATCCTGCTTATTTAACATATGCAGAGTACATCATGAGAAACACTGGGCTGCAGTAAGCACAGGCTGGAATCAAGGTTGTCAGGAGAAATATCAATAACCTCAGATATGCAGATGACACCATCCTTATGGCAGAAAGTGAAGAACTAAAGAGCCTCTTGATGAAGATGAAAGAGGAGAGCAAAAAAGTTGGCTTAAAGTTCAACATTCAGAAAACTAAGATCATGGCATCTGGTGCCATCACTTCATGGATAATAGATGGGGAAACAGTGGAAACAGTGGCTGACTTTATTTCTCTGGGCTCCAAAATCACTGCACATGGTGATTGCAACCATGAAATTAAAAGATGCTTACTCCTTGGAAGGAAAGTTATGACCAACCTAGACAGCATATTGAAAAGCAGAGACATTACTTTGCCAACAAACGTCCATCTAGTCCAGACTATGGTTTTTCCAGTAGTCATGTATGGATGTGAGAGTTGGACTGTAAAGAAAGCTAAGCGCTAAAGAATTGATGCTTTTGAAGTATGGTGTTGGAGAAGAGTCTTAAGATTCTCTTGGACTGCAAAGAGATCCAACCAGTTCATCTTAAAGGAAATCAGTCCTGAATATTCATTGGAAGGACTGATGCTGAAGCTGAAATTCCAATACTTCGGTCACCTTATGTGAAGAGTTGACTCATTTGAAAAGACCCTGATGCTGGGAAAGATAGAGGGCAGGAGTAGAAGGGGATGACAGAAGATGAGATGGTTGGATGGCCTCACCGATTTGATGGACATGGATTTGGGTGAACTCTGGGAGTTGCTGATGAACAGTGAGGCATGATGTGCTGCAGTTCATAGAGATGCAAAGAGTTGGAAATGACTGAGCGACTGAACTGAACTGAATAATGAGTTATGTTGAGCATCTTTTCATGTGTTTGTTAGCTATCTTGTATATCTTCTTTGGAGACATGTCTGTTTAGGTCTTTTCCCCACTTTTTGATTAGGTTATTTGTTTTTCTGGTATTCAGTTGTATGAGCGCTTGTGTAGATTGGAAATGTATCCTTTGTCAGTTGTTTCACTCGCTATTATTTTCTCTCATTCTAAGGGTTGTCTTTTCACATTGCTTATAGTTTTCTTTGCTGTGCAAAAGTTTTTAAATGTAATCAGGTCCCACTTGTTTACTTTTGTTTTTGTTTCTGTTAGTCTAGGAAGTGGGTCATAGGGGATCTTGCTTTGATTTATGTCATTGAGTGTTCTGCCTATGTTTTCCTCTAAGCATATTATAGTTTCTGGTCTTACATTTAGCTCTTTAATTCATTTTAAGTTTATCTTTGTGTATGGTGTTAGGAAGTGTTTTAATTTCATTCTTTTCATGTAGCTGTCCAGTTTTCCCAGAACCATTTATTGAAGAGGCTGTCTGTGCCCCATTGTATCTTCTTGCCTACCTTGTCAAAAATAAGGTTACCCATAGGTGCATGGGTTTATTTCTGGGTTTTCTATCTGTTCCATTGGTCTATATTTCTGTTTCTTTTTGTGCCAATACCATATTGTCTTGATGACTGCAGGTTTGTAGCATAACCTGAAGTCAGGAAGGTTGATTCTTCCAGCTCTATTCTTCTTCCTCAAGATGACTTTGCCTATTTTCAGTCTTTTTTGTTTCCATATGAATTGTGAAATTTTTTGTTCTAGTTTTGTGAAACATGCCATTGTTAATTTGATAGGGATCACATTGAATCTGTAGATTGCATTTGGTATTATAGTCATTTTCACAATATTGATTCTTCCTACCCAGGAACAAGGAATACCTCTCCATCTGTTTATTTCTTTGATTTCTTTCATCAGTGCCTTATACTTTCTTGTGTACCATTCTTTTGTCTCCTTAGGTAAGTTTATTCCTAGATATTTAATTCTTTTTGTTATGATGGTAAGTGGCATTGATTCCTTAATTTTCTCTTTCTGATTTTTCATTGTTACTATATAGAAATGCAAATGGTTTCTGTGTATTGATTTTCTATCTTGCAACTTTGCTAAATTCACTGATTAGCTCTAATAATTTTCTCATACTCTCTTTAAGGTTTTCTACGTACAGTATCATGTCATCTGCAAACAGTAAGAACTTGACTTCTTCTTTTCTGATATAGATCCCCCCCCTTTTTTTTTCTTCTCTGATTGCTGTAGCTAGGACTTCCAGAACTATGTTGGCTAGTAGTGGTGAAAGTGGACACCCTTTTCTTGTTCCTGATCTTAGGGGGAATGCTCTCAGGTTTTCCACCATTGAGAATAATGTTTGCTGTAGGCCTATCATATATGGCCTTTACTGTTTTGAGGTAGGTTCCTTCTATGCTCATTTTTTTTTTTTTGAAGAGTTTTAATCATAAATGGGTGTGAATTTTGTCAAAGGCTTTTTCTGCATCTATTGAGATGATCATATGGTTTTTATCTTTCAATTTGCTAATATGGTATATAACATTGACTGATTTCTGTATATTGAAGAATCCTTTCATCCCTGGAATAAACTAAATTTGATCATGGCATGTGAGCTTTTTGATGTGCTGCTGAATTCTATTTGCTAAAATTTTGTTGAGGATTTTTGCATCTATGTATATCATTGATATTGGGCTGTAGTTTTCTTTATTTGTTTTGTTTCTGTCTGATTTTCTTATCAGGGTGATGGTGGCCTTGTAGAATGAGTTTGGAAATGTTCCTCCCTCTGAAATTTTTTGAAAGAGTTTTAGAAGGATAGTCATTCACTCTTCTCTTAATGTTTGAGAGAATTCTCCTGTGAAGCCATCTGGTCCTGGGCTTTTGTTTTGGGGGAGAGTTTTGATCACATCTTCAATTTCAGTGCTTGTAATTGGGTTGTTCATGATTTTTATTTCTTCCTGGTTCAGTCTTGGAAGATTGAACTTTTCTAAGAATCTATCCATTTCTTCCAAGTTATACATTTTATTGCCATATGGTTATTCATAATAGTCTCATAATCTTTTGTATTTCTGCAGTCAGTTGTAACCTCTCCTTTTTCATTTCTAATTGTGTTGATTTGATTCTTCTCTCTTTATCTCTTGATGAGTCTGGCTAAATGTTTGTCAATTTTGTTTTATATTCTCAAAGAAACAGCTTTTAGTTGTATTAATCTTTACCATTGTTTCTTTCTTTCTTTTTTTTTTTCATTTATTTCTGCTCAGATCTTTATGATTTCTTTCCTTCTAATTTTGGGAGGTTTTTCTTCTTCTTTCTCCAGTTGCTTTAGGTATAAAGTTAGGATGCCTATTTGAAGTTTTTCTTGTTTCTTGAGGTAGGATTGTAGTGTTATAAACTTCCCTCTTAGAACTGCTTTTGCTGCATCCCATAGGTTTTGAGTTGTTGTGTTTTCATTTTCAGTTGTTTCTAGACATTTTTTTTTATTTATCTTTTGATTTTTCAGTAGCCTATAGGTTATTTAAAAATGTGTTGTTTAATCTCCATGAGTTTTTATTTCTTCTATTTTTTTTTCTTGTAATTGATATCTAGTCTCATAGTATTGTGGTTGGAGAAGATGCTTAATACCATTTTAATTTTCTTAAATTTACTGAGGTTTGATTTGTGACCAAAGATGTGGTCTATCCTGGTGAATGTTCCATGTGCACTTGAGAAGAAGGTGTATACTTCTGTATTTGGATGGAATGTCCTGAACATGTCAATGAGATCCATCTCATCTAACATATCATTTAAGACTTCTGTTTTCTTATTAATTTTCTGTTTTGATGATCTGTCCATTGGTTTGAGTGGGATGTAAAAGTCTAATATTATTGTGTTACTGTCAACTTTTCCTTTTATGTCTGTTACCATTTGTCTTACGTATCTAGGTGCACCTATGCCGGGTGCATCAGTTCAGTTCAGTCTCTCAGTCATGTCTGATTCTTTGTGACCCCATGAAATTGCTCATGCCAGGCCTCCCTGTCCATCATCAACTCCCAGAGTTCACTCAAACTCATGTCCATAGAGTCGGTGATGCCATCCAGCCATCTCATCCTCTGTCATCCCCATCTCCTCCTGCCCTCAATTCCTCCCAGCATCAAGGTCTTTTCCAATGAGTCAACTCTTCACATAAGGTGGCCAAAGTATTGGAATGTCAGCTTCAGCATCAGTCCTTCCAAAGAACACCCAGGACTGATCTTCTTTAGAGTGGACTGGTTGGATCTCCTTGCAGTCCAAGGGACTCTCAAGAGTCTTCTCCAACACCACAGTTCAAAAGCATCAATTCTTTGGCATTCAGCTTTCTTCACAGTCCAACTCTCACATCCATACATGACGACTGGAAAAATCATAGCCTGGACTAGACTGACCTTTGTTGACAAAGTAACATCTCTTCTTTTGAATATGCTATCTAGGTTGGTCATAACTTTCCTTCCAAGGAGTAAGAGTCTTAATTTCATGGCTGCAATCTACAGTGATTTTGAAGCCCCCCAAAATAAAGTCTGACACTGTTTCCACTGTTTCCCCATCTATTTCCCATGAAGTGATGGGACCGGATGCCATGATCTTCGTTTTCTGAATGTTGAGATTTAAGCCAACTTTTTCACTCTCCTCTTTCACTTTCTTCAAGAGGCTTTTTAGTTCCTCTTCACTTTCTGCCATAAGGGTGGTGTCATCTGCATATCTGAGGTTATTGATATTTCTCCCGGCAATCTTGATTCCAGCTTGTACTTCTTCCAGCCCAGCATTTCTCATGATGTACTCTGTATATAAGTTAAATAAGCAGGCAACAATATACAGCCTTGATGCACTCCTTTTCCTATTTGAAACTAGTCTATTGTTCCATGTCCAGTCCTTACTGTTGCTTCCTGATCTGCATATAGATTTCTCAAGAAGCAGGTTAGGTGGTCTAGTATTCCCGTCTCTTCAGAATTTTCCAGTTTATTGTGATCCACACAGTCAGAGGCTTTGGCACAGTCAATAAAAGCAGAAATAGATGTTTTTCTGGAACTCTCTTACTTTTTCCATGATCCAGTGGATGTTGACAATTTGATCTCTGGTTCCTCTGCCTTTTCTAAAACCAGCTTGAACATCTGGATGTTCACGGTTCATGTATTGCTGAAGACTGGCTTAGAGAATCTTGAGCATTACTTTACTAGCATGTGAGATGAGTTTAATTGTGTGGTAGTTTGAGTATTCTTTGGCATAGCGTTTTTTGGGATTGGAATGAAAATTGACTCTTTCCAGTCCCATGGCCACTGCTGAGTTTTCCAAATTTACTGGCATACTGAGTGTAGCACTTTCACAGAATTATCTTTCAGGATTTGAAATAGCTCAACTGGAATTCCATCACCTCCACTAGCTTTGTTCGAGTGATGCTTTCTAAGGCCCACTTGACTTCACATTCCAGGATGTCTGGCTTTAGGTGAGTGATCATACCATCATGATTATCTTGGTCATGAAGATCTTTTTGTACACTTCTTCTGTATATTCTTATCACCTCTTCTTAATATATTCTGCTTCTGTTAGGTCCATACCATTTCTGTCCTTTATCAACCCCATCTTTGCATGAAATGTTCTCTTGGTATGTCTAATTTTCTTGAAGAGATCTCTAGTCTTTCCTATTTTGCTGTTTTCCTCCATTTCTTTGCATTGACCGCTGAGGAAGGCTTTCTTATCTCTCCTTCATATTCTTTGGAACTCTGCATTCAGATGCTTATATCTTTCCTTTTCTCCTTTGCTTTTTGCTTCTCTTCTTTTCACAGCTATTTGTAAGGCCTCCTCAGACAACCATTTTCCTTTTTTTATTTCTTTTCCATGGGGATAGTCTTGATCCCTGTCTCTGGTACAGTGTCACAAACCTCCATCCATAGTTCATCAGGCACTCTATCTATCAGATCTAGTCCCTTAAATCTATTACTCACTTCCACTGTATAAGCATAAGGGATTTGATTTAGATTATACCTGAATGGTCTAGAGGTTTTCCCTACTTTCTTCAATTTAAGTCTGAATTTGGCAATAAGGAATTCATGACCTGAGCCACAGTCAGCTCCCGGTATTATTTTTGCTGACTATATAGAGCTTCTCCATCTTTGGCTGCAAAGAATATAATCTCAGTGTAGACCATCTGGTGATGTCCATGTGTAGAGTCTTTTCTTGTGTTGTTGGAAGAGGGTGTTTGCTATGACCAGTGCATTCTCTTGGCAAAACTCTACTAACTTTTGCCCTGCTTCATTCCTTATTCCAAGGACAAATTTGCCTGTTACCCCAGGTGTTTCTTGACTTCCTACTTTTGCATTGCAGTCCCCTATAACGAAACGGACATCTTTTTTGGGTCTTAGTTCTAAAAGTTCTTGTAAGTCTTCATAGAACCGTTCATCTTCAGTTTCTTTAGCGTTACTGGTTGGGGCATAGACTTGGATTACTGTGATATTGAATGGTTTAAATAATTACAATTGTTGTGTCTACCTCTTGGATTGATCCCTTGATCATTATGTAGTACCCTCCTTTATCTCTTGTAATATTCTTTATTTTAAGGTTTTTTGTCTGATATGAGGATTGATACTCCATCTTTCTTTTGCTTTCCATTTGCCTGGAATATATTTTTCCATCCTCTCACTTTCAGTCTATATGTATCTTGAGGTCTGAAGTTGGTTTCTTGTAGACAGCATATATATGGGTCTTATTTTTGTATCCATTCAGCCAGTCTGCATCTTTTGGTTGGAGCATTTAACCCATTTTCTTTTTTCTTTTTTTTAGACTTAATTTTTTTTAATTTTAATTTTTACTTTATTTTACTTTACAATACTGTAATGGTTTTGCCATACATTGACATGAATCCACCAGTGGGGAAAATGAGTTCCCAATCCAGAACCCCCCTCCCACCTCCCACCCCATATCATCTCTCTGGATCATCCCCGTGCACCAGCCCCAAGCATCCTGTATCCTGTATCGAACATAGACTGTCGATTCATTACTTACCTGATAGTATACATGTTTCAGTGCCATTCTTCAAAATCATCCCACCCTCTCCTTCTCCCTCAGAGTCCAAAAGCCCGTTCTATACAGCTGTGTCTCTTTTGCTGTCTCACATACAGGGTTATCATTACCATCTTTCTAAATTCCATATATATGTGTTAGTATACTGTATTGGTGTTTTTCTTTCTGGCTTACTCCACTCTGTATAATCGGCTCCAGTTTCATCCATCTCATTAGAACTGATTCAAATGTATTCCTTTTAATGGCTGAGTAATACTCCATTGTGTATATGTACCACAGCTTTCTTATCCATTCATCTGCTGATGGACATCTAGGTTGTTTCCATATCCTGGCTATTATAAACAGTGCTGCAATGAACATTGGGGTACATATGTCTCTTTCAATTCTGGTTTCCTCAGTGTGTACGCCCAGCAGTGGGATTGCTGGGTCATAAGGCAGTTCCATTTGCAATTTTTGAAGGAATCTCCACACTGTTCTCCATAGTGGCTGTACTAGTTTGCATTATCACCAACAGTGTAAGAGGGTTCCATTTTTTCCACACCCTCTCCAGCATTTATTGCTTGCAGACTTTTGGATCGCTGCCATTCTGACTGGTGAGAAATGGTACCTCATTGTGGTTTTGATTTGCATTTCTCTGATAATGAGTGATGTTGAGCATCTTTTCATGTGTTTGTTAGCCATCTGTATGTCTTCTTTGGAGAAATGTCTATTTAGTTCTTTGGCCCATTTTTTGATTGCGTCGTTTATTTTTCTGGAATTGAGCTGCATAAGTTGCTTGTATATTTTTGAGAGTAGTTGTTTGTCAGTTGCTTCATTTGCTATTATTTTCTCCCATTAAGAAGGCTGTCTTTTCACCTTGCTTATAGTTTCCTTTGTTGTGCAGAAGCTTTTAATTTTAATTAGATCCCATTTGTTTATTTTTGCTTTTATTTCCAGTATTCTGGGAGGTGGATCATAGAAGATCCTGCTGTGATTTATGTCGGAGAGTGTTTTGCTTATGTTCTCCTCTAGGAGTTTTATAGTTTCTGGTCTTACATTTAGATCTTTAATCCATTTTGAGTTTATTTTTGTGTGTGGTGTGAGAAAGTGATCTAGTTTCATTCTTTTACAAGTGGTTGACCAGTTTTCCCAGCACCACTTGTTAAAGACATTGTCTTTTCTCCATTGTATATTCTTGCCTCCTTTGTTGAAGATAAGGTGTCCATAGGTATGTGGATTTATCTCTGGGCTTTCTCTTTTGTTCCATTGATCTATATTTCTGTCTTTGTGCCAGTACCATATTGTCTTGATGACTGTGACTTTGTAGTAGAGCCTGAAGTCAGGCAAGTTGATTTCTCCAGTTCCATTCTTCTTTCTCAAGATTGCTTCGGCTATTCGAGGTTTTTTGTATTTCCATACAAATCTTGAAATTATTTGTTCTAGTTCTGTGAAAAATACCCCTTGTAGCTTGACAGGGATTGCATTGACTCTGTAGATTGCTTTAGGTACTCATTTTCACTATATTGATTCTTCCGATCCATCAACATGGTCTATTTCTCCATCTATTAGTGTCTTCTTTGATTTCTTTCATCAGTGTTTTATAGTTGTCTATATATAGGTCTTTAGTTTCTTTAGGTAGATATATTCCTAAGTATTTTATTATTTTCATTGCAATGGTGAATGGAATTGTTTCCTTAATTTCTTTTTCTACTTTCTCATGATTAGTGTATAGGAATGCAAGGGATTTCTGTGTGTTGATTTTATATCCTGCAACTTCACTATATTCATTGATTAGCTCTAGTAATTTCCTGGTGGAGTCTTTAGGGTGTTCTATGTAGAGGATCATGTGATCTGCAAACAGTAGGAGTTTTACTTCTTCTTTTCCAATTTGGATTCCATTTATTTCTTTTTCTGCTCTGATTGCTGTGGCTAAAACTTCCAGAACTATGTTGAATAGTAGTGGTGAAAGTGGGCACCCTTGTCTTGTTCCTGACTTTAGGGGAAATGCTTTCAATTTTTCACCATTGAGGATAATGTTTGCTGTGAGTTTGTCATATATAGCTTTTATTATGTTGAGGTATGTTCCTTCTATTCCTGCTTTCTGGAGAGTTTTTATCATAAATGGATGTTGAATTTTGTCATAGGCCTTGTCTGCATCTATTGAGATAATCATATGGCTTTTATTTTTCAATTTGTTAATGTGGTGAATTACATTGATTGATTTGCAGATATTGAAGAATCCTTGCAGCCCTGGGATAAAGCCCACTTGGTCATGGTATATGATCTTTTTAATGTGTTGTTGGATTCTGATTGCTAGAATTTTGTTAAGGATTTTTGCATCTATGTTCATCAGTGATATTGGCCTGTAGTTTTCTTTTTTTGTGGCATCTTTGTCAGGTTTTGGTATTAAGGTGATGGTGGCCTCATAGAATGAGTTTGGAAGTTTACCTTCCTCTTCAATTTTCTGGAAGAATCTGAGTAGAATAGGTACTAGCCTTTCCATAATTTTTGGTAGAATTCAGTTGTGAAGCTGTCTGAATCTGGGCTTTTGTTTGCTGGAAGATTTCTGATTACAGTTTCAATTTCCATGCTTGTGATGGGTCTGTTAAGATTTTCTATTTCTTCCTGGTTCAGTTTTGGAAAGTTGTACTTTTCTAAGAATTTGTCTATTTCTTCCATGTTGTCCATTTTATTGGCATATAATTGCTGATAGTAGTCTCTTATGATCCTTTGTATTTCTGTGTTGTCTGTTGTGATCTCTCCATTTTCATTTTTAATTTTATTGATTTGATTTTTCTCTCTTTGTTTCTTGATGAGTCTGGCTAATGGTTTGTCAATTTTATTTATCCTTTCAAAGAACCAGCTCTTGGCTTTGTTGATTTTTGCTATGATCTCTTTTGTTTCTTTTGCATTTATTTCTGCCCTAATTTTTAAGATTTATTTCCTTCTACTAACTCTGGGATTCTCCATTTCTTCCTTTTCTAGTTGCTTTAGGTGTACATTTAGGTTATTTATTTGACCTTTTTCTTGTTTCTTGAGGTATGCCTGTATTGCTATGAACTTTCCTCTTAGCTCTGCTTTTATAGTGTCCCATAGGTTTTGGGTTGTTGTGTTTTCATTTTCATTTATTTATATCCATATTTTGATTTCTTTTTGGATTTCTTCTGTGATTTGTTGGTTATTCAGAAGCATGTTGTTCAGCCTCCATATGTTGGAATTTTTAATAGTTTTTCTCCTGTAATTGAGATCTAATCTTAATGCATTATGGTCAGAAAAGATGCTTGGGATGATTTCGATTTTTTTGAATTTATCAAGGTTAGATTTATGGCCCGGGATGGATCTATCCTGGAGAACGTTCCGTGAGCACTTGAGAAAAAGGTGAAATTCATTGTTTTGGGGTGAAATATCCTATAGATATCAATTAGGTCTAACTGGTTTATTGTATCACTTAATGTTTGCATTTCTTTGTTAATTTTCTGTTTAGTTGATCTGTCCATAGGTGTGAATGGGGTATTAAAGTCTCCCAGTATTATTGTGTTACTGTAAATTTCCCCTGTCATACTTGTTAGCATTTGTCTTACATATTGAGGTGCTCCTATGTTGGGTGCATATATATTTATAATTGTTATATCTTCTTCTTGGATTGATCCTTTGATCATTATGTAGTGGCCTTCTTTGTCTCTTTTCACAGCCTTTGTTTTAAAGTCTATTTTATCGGATATGAGTATTGCCACTCCTGCTTTCCTTTGGTCTCTATTTGCATGATATATCTTTTTCCAGCCCTTCACTTTCAGTCTGTATGTGTCCCTTGTTTTGAGGTGGGTCTCTTGTAGGCAGCATATAGAGGGGTCTTGTTTTTGTATCCATTCAGCCAGTCTTTGCCTTTTGGTTGGGGCATTCAACCCATTTATGTTTAAGGTAATTATTGATAAGTATGATCCCATTGCCATTTACTTTATTGTTTTGGGTTCAGGTTTATATGCCCTTTTTGTGTTTCCTGTCTAGAGAATATCCTTTAGCATTTGTTGGAGAGCTGGCTTGGTGGTGTTGAATTCTCTCAGCTTTTGCTTGTCTGGAAAACTTTTTATTTCTCCTTCATATTTGAATGAGATCCTTGCTGGGTACAGTAATCTGGGCTGTAGGTTATTTTCTTTCATCACTTTAAGTATGTCTTGCCATTCTCTCCTGGCCTGAAGAGTTTCTGTTGAAAGATCTGCAGTTATCCATATGGGAATCCCCTTGTGTTATTTGTTGTTTTTCCCTTGCTGTTTTAATATTTGCTCTTTGTGTTTGATCTTTGTTAATTTGATTAATATGTGTCTTGGGGTGTTTTGCCTTGGGTTTATCCTATTTGGAACTCTCTGGGTTTCTTGGACTTGGGTGATTATTTCCTTCCCCATTTTAGGGAAGTTTTCAATTATTATCTCCTCAAGGATTTTTTCATGGTCTTTCTTTTTGTCTTCTTCTTCTGGGACTCCTACAATTCGAATGTTGGAGTGCTTCATATTGTCCTGGAGGTCTCTGAGATTGTCCTCATTTCTTTTAATTCGTTTTTCTTTTTTCCTCTCTGATTCATTTATTTCTACCATTCTATCTTCTATTTCACTAATCCTATCTTCTGCCTCCATTATTCTACTACTTGTTGCCTCCGGAGTGTTTCTGATCTCATTTATTGCATTATTCATTATATATTGACTCTTTTTTATTTCTTCTAGGTCCTTGTTAAACCTTTCTTGCATCTTCTCAATCCTTGTCTCCAGGGTATTTATCTGTGATTCCATTTTGATTTCAAGATTTTGGATCATTTTCACTATCAATATTCGGAATTCATTCTCAGGTAGATTCCCTATCTCCTCCTCCTTTGTTTGGTTTGGTGGGCATTTATCCTGTTCCTTTACCTGCTGGGTATTCTTCTGTCTCTTCATCTTGGTTATATTGCTGCATTTGGTGTGGCCTTTCTATGTTCTGGGAATTTGTAGAGTTCTCTTTATTATGGAGTTTCCTCACTGTGGGCAGGGTTGTATCAGTGGCTTGTCAAGGTTTCTTGGTTAGGGAAGCTTGTGTTGGAGTTCTGGTGGGTGGAGCTGGATTTCTTCTCTCTGGAGTGCAATGAAGTGACCAGTAATGGATTATGAGATGCCAATGGTTTTGGAGTAACTTTGAGCTGCCTGTATATTGAAGCTCAGGGGTGTGTTCCTGTGTTGCTGGAGAATTTGCGTGGTATGTCTTGCTCTGGAACTTGTTGGCCCTTGGGTGGTGCTTGGTTTCAGTGTAGGTATGGAGGCGTTTGATGAGCTCCTTTCGATTAATGTTCCCTGGATTCAGGAGTTCTCTGATGTTCTCAGGATTTGGACTTAAGCCTCCTGCTTCTGGTTTTCAGTTTTATTTTTACAGTAGCCTCCAGACTTCTCCATCTATATAGCACCAATGATAAAACATCTAGTTTAAAGATGAAAAGTTTCTCCACATTGAGGGACACCCAGAGATGTTCACTGAGTTACCTGGAGAAGAGAAGAGAAGAGGGAGGGGGTAGTTAGAAGTGACTGGAATGAGATGAGGTGGGATCAAAAGAGGAGAGGGCAAGCTAGTCAGTAGTCACTTCCTTATGTGCACTCCTCAATCTGGACCGCTCAGAGGTGTTCACGGTGTTATACAGGGAAGAGGAGAGGGAGGAAGTAGACAGAGGTGGCCAGGAGGATAAAAGAGGGAAATTAAAAGGAGAGAGACAGATCCAGCCAGTAACCAGTTCCCTAAGTGTTCTCCACCGTCTGGAACACACAGAAATTCACAGAGTTGGGTAGAGAAGAGAAGAGGGAAGGAAGAGACAGAGGCCACCTGGTGGAGAAAAAGGAGAGTCCAAAGGAGAAGAGAGTGGTCAATCCAGTAATCTCGCTCTCAAGTAAAATTGGGTATTGAAGATTGGGTTTTTAAATGTACAAAATTGACAACAAATACCAAAAAACAAAGATTAAAAATCTAGAGTAGAGGTTGGATTTTCGAAAATACAATTTTAAAGAAAAGAAGAAGAAGGAGAAGAAAGAAAGAAAAAAAAAAGCCAGAAGAATTATTAAAAAAGAACAACAACAACCACAAAAAGAGTATATACGGCGTTTGCTTTAAAAATAGGGTCTTTTTTTTTTTTTTTTGAAAAGTAATAGTAGGTTATAAAAATAAAAATTAATGGAGAAATAGAGGACTTAAAAATTTAAAAAGGTTAAAAAAAGAGGAAAAGAAAAGAAAAAACAATCACACAACAATATCAAAAAAAGAAAAAAAAAAGAATGATCGTAAAAATAGTAAAGATATATCTGGCCCTTTCTCTGGTGTTGTCGGCAGTGTGGGGTCACTTCCAAGGCTGTTCCCTCTGTTTAACTTCTTCTGTTTGCTGGTCTCTTCATGTCTGATTTCTGCCCTGTCACAGGGGGGGCAGTGGTGGACACTTTTTTTTTTTTTTTTTAGGCTTACTTGTTCAGCCGCGCTGTTGGGAGGGAGGGATGTTGCAAACGAGTAACACTGGCATGTACTTGCAGTGTCTCAGCCCCGCTGGGCCTGCCCCTTCTCGTGGTGCACACCGCTCAGGCTCTACTTTGCTCTGCTGGGGACCGTCTGAGGCCGGCCCTAGGCTGCATGCACCTCCCCGGTCTAAGCCGCTCAGGCTTGGCACTCAGGTAGCCCTCAGAGGTGCAGATTCGGTTGGGCCTGTGTTTTGTGCCCTTCCCCAGTCCGAGTAGCTCAGGTGTTTGGTGAGCACAGTCACTGTGACTTATTGCCTTTCCTGTCTCTGCTGCTCGGTTTTCTGGGTGTATTGCTGGCCTCCCTTCTCTGGTGGTTGATGACTGTCATGAACCCCCAGAAGTCTTAGTTAGCAAAGAAGCCTGCTTGCATTTTGGTAGGTAATGTCTCTCTTGGGCTGCGATTGCCCCCTTCCAGCCCTTACAGCTCTGGCTGCCTGTCACCAGAGGGGGATGGTCTGCAGCTGGCTATTTCTGTTCCATCCTTTGTTCTGAGCGCAGTCCTGGTGGTGTCTTATGTTCGAGCCTTTCGCGTGGTAGCTATCCCACAGTCTGGTTTGCTAGCTCAGGTTAGTTCCCTCTGGTTATGCATGGGGTGTTCTGGCCCAAATCTTACAAAGCACTGCAGCCCATGCCTCCCGCGCCTCCCTGCCCAGCCCCGACTTGCTAGTGGTGGATGCAGGCGTCTGCGCTGCTTCTCCGCTGAGGGAGTTATTGTTGGGCTTGTAATCTGTTGGTTTTAATTATTTATTTTTCCTTCCTGTTATGTTTCCCTCTGTGCTTCCAAGGCTCACCACAGACTCGGCAGCAAGAGTGTTTCCTGGTGTTTGGAAACCTCTCTTCTTAAGATTCCCTTCCTGAGACGGAGTTCCCTCTCTACCTCCTTTGTCTCCTTTTTCGTCTTTTATATTTTTTTCCTACCTGTTTTTGAAGACAATGATCTGCTTTTCTGAGTGCCTGATGTCCTCTGCCAGCATTCAGAAGTTGTTTTGTGGAGTTTGCTCAGCGTTGAAATGTTCTTTTGATGAATTTGTGAGGGAGAAAGTGGTCTCCCCGTCCTATTCCTCCACCATCTTAGGACCGCCTCCTAATCCATTTTTATTAAAAGTAATTAGTGATATATATGTTCCTATTGACATTTTCTAATTGTTTGGGGTTGATTTTATAGATTTTTTTCTTCTGTTGTATTTTTGAGTATATACGTCCGTTTAACATTTGTTGTAAAACTGGTTTGGTGGTACTGAATTCTCTTAAATTTTGCTTGTCTGAAAAGCTGTTGATTTCTCCCTCAATTTTGCATGAGATCTTTGCCAGATACAGAAATCTTGGTTGTACATTTTTTCCCTTTTAGCACTTTAAATATATCCTGCCATTCCCTTCTGGCCTGCAGAGTTTCTGCTGAAAGATAAGGTGTTCAGCATATGGGGTTTCCCTTGTATGTTACTTGTTGCTTCTCCCTTGCTGCTTTTAATATTATTTCTTTGTGTTTAGTCTTTGTTAGTTTGATTAGCATGTGTGTTGGTGTTTTTCTCCTTAGGTTTATCCTGTATGGGACTCTTTGTGTCTCTTGATCTTGATTGGCTATTTCCCTTTCCATGTTGGGGAAATTTTCAACTATAATCTCTTCAAAATTTTTCTTATACCCTTTCTTTTTCTCTTCTTCTTCTTCTGGGACCCTTGTAGTTTGAATGTTGGTGAATTTGATATGGTCCCAGACCTCTCTGAGGTTTTTCTCAGCTCTTTTCATTCTTTTTATTTTATTCTACTCGTCAGAATTTATTTCCACCTTTTTATCTTCCAGCTCACTGATGCATTCTTCTGCTTCAGGTATTCTCCTATTGATTCCTTCTTGAGTATTTTTTATTTCAGTAATTGTGTTGTTTGTCTCTGTATGCTTATTCTTTAATTTTTTTAGGTCTTTGTTAATTGATTCTTATATTTTCTTCATTTTGCTTTCAAGGATTTTGATCATCTTTACTATCATTATTCTGAATTATTTTTCACGTAATTTTCCTATTTCTTCTTCATTTATTTGGACCTCTGTGTTTCTAGTTTGTTCCATCATTTGTGCACTATTTCTCTGCTTTTTTTTTTTTTTTTTTTTTAAGTTATTGTGTTTCAGGTCTGATTTTCCCAGGCTTCAGTAAAGTTTAATTATTTCCTTGAAAAATTTAGAATTCTTTCTTCCTTTGGTTTCTTCCTCTCTAAGGTTGATCCAGTGGTTTGTTTAAGCTTCTTATAGGGTGAGATTTGTACTGTATCTTTGTTTTTCTTCTGATGGGCAAGACTGAGTGAGGCAGTACTCTTGTCTGCTGATGATTTGGTTTGTGTTTTTGTTCTGTTTGTTATTTAGATGAGGCGTTTTGCACAGGGTGTTACTGGTGTTTGGGTGATGCTGGGTCTTGCATTCAAGTGGTTTCCTTTATGTGAGTTCTCACTATTTGATACCCCCGAGGGTTAGTTCTCTGTTAGTGTAGGGTTTTGGAGTCAGTGCTCCAATTCCAAAGACTCAGGGTTTGATCTCTGGTCAGGAACAAAAATTCACGTGGTTTGTTATGACATTAAGGGAGAGTAAAACAAATATTCAAAAATGAGAAACCAAAGATGAATCCTAGACAAATGGCAGTTACAAAATCAGGCAAATAATACTTAAAACAATGGAATATATGGATATAGATATACACGTATGAGCAAAGTGAAAACAGTCCAACAAAAATAAAGCACAGTAAATTGATCCAGGGAAGAAAGGAAATAAAAAATTATATTTACCAGTTCAGAACAAAACTAACTTAAGCACAAACTGGAAAACAATACTAAAGCAAGGTGCCTAGTGGGGAAATAAAGCAATGAAAACAAAGCTACCAAATATGTTGAGAGGAAAGGAAAGAAAGAAAAGAAAGATAGAATAGATATGCAAAGTTAAATAGAGGTAGATGAAGATTTATATACATTAAAGAGTAACTGCAAGGGGAAAAGAATAGTAGGAAAAGCAAATGAAGGAATAAATGTAGAAAAAATATAATAGGATTAAAAAAAGTAAAAATTAAAATTATAAATAAAAGAGAAAAAAAAAAAAACGCAAAAAGAAAGAAAAAAGGGGAAAAAAGGAAAACTCCTCAGAACTGCAAAAGCCCAATATAGAGGCAGAGGTTTATAACAACAATAGAAAGTGTGACTGAATATACATATATACATATACACCCATAAGCAAAATCAAAACATTCCAACAAAAATTAAATACAATAGTTTGACCTGGTGAACAAAGGAAACCAAAAATTATTTACCAGAACAAAACTATTTAAAGCACAAACTGGGAAACAAAACTAAAACAAGGTGCCAATTGGATAATAAAGCAATGAAAACAAAATTAACAAATATTTTGAGAGGAAAGGAGAGAAAGAAAAGAAAGAAAGAAAAGACATGCAAAGTTAAATAGAGGTAGATAAAGAAAATTTATATACATTAAAGATTAACTGCAAGGGGGAAAAAACAGTAGGAAAAGCAAGTGAAAGTGAAATCACTCAGTCGTGTCTGACTCTTTGTGACCCCATGGACTATAGTCTACCAGGTTCCACTGTCTATAGGATTTTCCAGGCAAAGGAAAAGCAAACAAAGGAATAAATGTAGAAAAAATAATAATAAGTTTTAAAAATTAAAATTAGAAAAAGAGAAAAGAATAAAAAAATAAATAAAAAAGAGGAGAACCCCAGAGAACTGCAAAAGCCCAACGTAGAGGCAGAGGTTTATGACAACAACAAAGAATGTGACTGAGGAAAAAGGAACAACAAAAAAACACCTCACATGCTTAGTTGGATTTCTTAGTGCCAATAAAATTGACAGCTACATCCAGGGGGGAAAAAAGAAAAAAAACAGGAAAAAAAAAAAAAAAAGAATCTACAGAACAAATTAAAAAATTAGAATAATAATGCTTTTCTTGAGTCACTGCTGTCAGAGTCCTTTCTCACGCTGGGAATCACAGTCCATCTCACCTCCCTAGGATGCCTTCCAACACCATACTGATCTCTGGATGCGCTGTGGGAGCTTCTCAGACTCTAATCTGGTCCTACTCCTGTATGTTCTTGCCTCCAATGTCCACACTATCAGAGCTAGTGTGTTTTCTTTTGTGGGAGGTTTCAGTGTCCTTTTATATATTCCATAGACACAGAGTCATCTTAGTTTATCATGTGGGTTTAATTTACAGCTGGTACAGCAGTGGGAAGGTTTTGGGTCTTCTTCCTTAGCCACAGTACCCCTGGGTTTCAATTGTGGTTTTATTTCCACCTCTACACGTGGGTCATTCACTGGGGTTTAGCTCCTGAGGCTGCCCTGGAGGGCATGGGTTTGCCCCTGTGAGGGCCAGATGTGGAAGTGGTGCACCTGTTTGGGTCGCAGTGGTTCTGGCAGTACCAGGTACTCAGGGGGGTTGGCGGCTAGTGCAGGAGGTGATATAGTGCTCTAGAAGGGTATGGCAACCAGTATTTGCCAACACGCTGCAGTATTCTTGCCTGAAGAATGCCCTGTCTGACAGAGGCCTGGCAGGCCACAGTCCACAGGGTCACAAAGAGTCAGAGAGGACAAAGTGACCCTGCCTGCATAAACACAAGACCTTTTTTTTTTTTTTTTTTTTTTTTTTGCCTGGGGCAGCTCTGTTCCAGTGAGAGTTATGCATGAAAGTGGTGCAGCTGCTTGGCTTGCAGGGACCCCGGTGGCGTCAAGTGTTCAGGGACACAAACTGCCTCTATGGCAGGAGTAATGGCCCTTTCAGAGTCTTTTTTCAAGCCTCTTGTAGCTGGTGATCAGAAGGCCTCTTTAGCCAGTCTTTCTCCATAGCTCCACCCATTCAGGCACATAGAGGGGCCCCCCTGACTGGGGTTCTACTCTAGATTGGCACATCAGGCACTTAAAGGGGCACACTGGGTGGGGTCCTACTCTGAAGTTCAGTGCATCAGGTGTTTGCTGGGCCAGCATCTCTACTGTTCAGCTGCCAATGCTGGCCTGTGGAGAGAGAGAGGCTATGGTGATGGCTCTACCCTCTATGCATGACTCAGCAGTATTGCCTTGCTTCCATGGCTTCCTGGCTTTCCTCAACTGGCATTTCCCACCACGATCTCCTCCCTCACACCCCCTAGATTCTTTTCTCCACAGTGAACAGCAGCCCTCCCACTGGGACTGCTCCACAATCCCTAAACTCCAGCTCCCATCCACTCTTCCAGGAGACCTGCATTCCTGCCCAGTGTATGTATGGTTACGGCAAGGATTGTTTGATTCTCATTTCATTTAGGCTGCCACAGATCAGCTGTTTCACTCTCATCCTTAAATGTTTCTCTTCTGACTCAGATAATTGCCCTGCTGTGGGGATTGGACACTTGCTTCAGTTTCCCTATCCACCAAGGGTAGGTCCAGTCCTACTAATACTCCAGTTTTTCCCCCTGGTTCCTTTGTCCTTCCGAGTTTTGCAGAGTTCTATGTATTTTTTTTCGACTGGTCAGGTCCTCCTGTCCATTCTCAGGTGGTATTCTGCATGCACTTCTGTGTCTGAAGGTGTATTCCTGATGTATCTGTGTAGAGAGATGTAATCAAGGTAAACCTACTCCTCCACCATCTTGTTCTCTCCAAATCTATAGTTTTTCCAGTAGTCATGTATGGATGTGAGAGCTGGACTATAAAGAAATCTGAGTGACGAAGAATTGATGCTTTTGAACTGTGATGTTGGAGAAGACTCTTGAGAGTCCTTTGGTATGCAAGGAGATTCAACTAGTTCATCCTAAAGGAAATGAGTCCTGAATATTCATTGGAAGGACACTGATGTTGAAGCTGAAACTCCAATACTTTGGCCACCTGATGTGAAGAACTGACTCATTGGAAAAGATCATGATGCTGGGAAAGATAGAAGACAGGAGGAGAAGGGGACATCACAGAATCTATGGACATGAATTTCAGTAAGCTCCGGGTGTTGGTGATGGACAGGAAGCCTGGCATGCTGCAGTCCATGGAGTCGCAAAGAGTCTGACACAACCAAGCAAATGAACTGAACTGACTTGAGGTACGGTTATATCTCTATAAGTTTCCCTCTTAGAACACCTTTCACTGAATCTCATAGGTTTTGGATCATCACGTAAAAAACTATCAGACAACCTGGTAAAGAACTATAGGAAAAGCAGTTGAATATATCAAAGACAGAAAAAAAAAAAGTCATCAAAAAAAGAAAAAGAGGGTGAAAAAGAAAAAAATAAAATGATTTTTTTTTAAACAAGAAAAACAAGGGGAAAACTCCACAGCACCACAAAAGGCTAACATAAAGGTGGAAATACGTTGAAGAAATAAACAGTGAGGTTTATAAGATAAAAAAAAGGGGGGGAAAAAGGTTCTCAAGGTCATAGGTTTACTTGGTTGTGGAATCTGCCCCCGTGGATGGGGTTGGGTTAGTGTCCTGTGATGTTTTCCTGGTTGGGGGAGCTTGTATCTGTGTTTTAGTTGATGAAGCTGGACCTCGTTTCTCTGGAGGGCAGTTCAGTATCCAGTAGTAGGTTTTGGAGTGTCTATGGGTTCTTTATGCCTCTGGGCAGTCCTTCTGGCTTTGGCAGTTTAGACACATCTATTTATACAGCTGCTTCAAACTTTCCCTGTCAGCATATCTTCACTGCTGCCAGATGCCTACTTGTCCCTGGAATCATTGCTGGTGCTTCTATTCTCCTGTCTCACCCTGCACTGCTGACCAAAGCTACATAGGTAGGGGCTTGTGTGGATCTTTTCTTGTGCCTTCTGTATCATGGAGACTTGTATGGGCTTCCCTCAGGCCCCTGAGTTCATCCTGTATATCTCAGGGCTTGTGCACACTTATCTCTGCTCTCCAGGCCCACCCTCTATGTCAAGGGGCTTGTGTGCACTTGTTTCCACTCCCCAGGCACGCCCTCTTCTTTGTGGGGTTTTTGTTCACTTTTCTCAGCTTTCCGAGCCCACCCTCTGTATTGTGGGGCTTGTGTGTACTTGTCTTGGCTCCCTTGGTCTGCCTTCAGCTTCGCAGGGTTTGTGTTCACTTCTGTCATCTCCCTGTGTCTGCCCTCCATGTTGCGAGGTTTGTGCATCCTTGTTTTTTCTCACCAGGCTTCCCTGTTTGTTGCGGGATTTATGTGTTCCTCTTTCGGGTACCCTGGCCTGCCCTCTGTGCCACGAGGGTTGTGCACACTACCCAAGTTTGTATGCCTCTCTCTCTCTCTGCCTCCCGGGCTGCCCTTTGCACCGTGAGGGTTGTGTGCCTTTCAAGGATTTGTATGCCATGCCACACTCAGGACGCCCTCTGTGCCAGAAGTGTTGTATGTATGTGCTGGAGAGGTTAGTATGTCTCCCCACTCTCAGTTCCCTGAGCCCACCGTCCAGCTAGGGGCACAGTCTGTGAGCTGTTAATGGGCTGAAAAGTGCAGCTTTCTCTGTTCCCGGACCTGTAAGTCCCTGCCTGGTTTGGGAGACTCCACATCTCCTTGGGCCCACCTGCAAGGGTGCTTCCCTGTGCATGGGAACTCCTCCTGTTTCAGGACTCCCTCCCTCCTTCGGGGCAAAAGGTCCTGCCCAGAACTTCTCTGTCTTTCCCCTTTTTAGGTCTTCATCCTCTCTCCTACCTCTTTCACGTTGCTTAGACTGTTCCCCTGGAGGCCTGGGGTCTTCTGCTGTCACCAAGAGGCTGCTTTGTAGGAGTTGTTCCATATCTTAATGAGTGTTTGATGTATTTGTGGGGAGGCTGGCAATCTCCCTGTCTTACTCTTCTGCCATTTTCTTCTGCTTCCTAAACAATCAACATCCTACATCTTTTAGTGTTATTCAATATTAAACAATGAGAGGTTAAAATATTTCTAAGGTTAAGCTATTCATAAAGACCTATCAGGAGATAAATAATTCAGATGGTCCGTTCTTTTACAAATATTCTAAAAATTAACATGAGACTCTTTAGAGATTTAAATAATTTCGATAAGAACATTTCCTATTTGGGGTTCAGTATGGTGAAATGACTTTGTTGTTATTCAATCACTCAGTTGTGTCTGACTCTTTGTAACCTCATGGACTGCATCATGCCAGGCTTCTTGGTCCTTCACATGTGAAAAGACTATGATTTTAAAACTCTAAGATAAGTGAACTCTGATTTGAATCTTGATAAACTGGTGGGTTCATCCATCATTCACTCCTAAATAGGAAAGTACAATATTTAAGTTTTAGGATCATTATCCAGGTTTAAAATAAACAACTGCTGTCCACTCAGATAATCAAAGTCATTTAAAATCAAATATCACAACAGCAAATAAGAGTCTGCTGCAGGGAAAATATTTTTATTGAACAAAATATTTGAACTTGCATCCCAGCAGTGAAAGTGCTGAGTCACCACTGGATCACCAGGGAATTATTTGACATATATTACAGATTTAATATTTCTCACAGTAAGTTTATGGTATGGCTATTTTAATACTTATTTCATGACTGAGTAAAATTTGAGAGTTAAGGTATTCTAATTAATGTTACAAAACTCAGTGAAGACAAAGAACACCTAAATCCTGGGTATTTTCTACCACATTTCATTTACTTCATATTAAAAGAATATTTCAGTAAAATTTCCTTTACACCAACAAATAATCAGGGCATTTTTAGACAAAATTTTACTTGCAGTAAAACCAATAGGACAGAGTGAGTGGTTTCCAACTGAGGAGATAAGAGTTCAGTGAAAAATAAGATGTAAAATTTTACATTAATAAGGGAAAGAGACAAAAAGAACAAAACATGAGAAGTAGCTGCAGAAATACTCTCCCTATTTTTTGACACAGGGAGCTTAACCCCGTACTCTGTGACAACCTAGAGGGAGATGGGAGGGAGGTTCAAGGAGGAGGAGACATATGTATACCTGTGGCTAATTCATGTTGATGTATGGTAGAAACCCGCAGAATATTCCAAAGCAATTATTCTCCAATAATAATAAAAAGTACTCTGATTCCTTGTGACTTTTCTTTTGAAGTTAAAAACTTTAATTCATTATTTAAGGGCTCATTTGAATAATTCTAATATATAATAACACATTTTTAAATTAAATTTTGATATTAAATAAACTATTTTCTTTAATAAGCATCTGAAATTACTTTATAGGAAGTGATCTGCTGACACGGGTGTTAGTATAATCAGAGTTTAACATATTTTAAGTTTCACCATTTTGTCTTTTCTGTTCTCCATTTCCCCTCTTCACCAGAATGTCTATGGTTATTCTGAAGTGTTTTCAGGCAGCTAAAAAAAAAAAATCTTGTCAAGAGTTTTTAGGTGTTATACTTGGAAAACTGATGTTCACATAGTCATAATGATGGTGATAAAATCTTTGTTCATTGAACTGGCCCTGAGGAAATTCTTTGACATTATTTTTCTAAAACTGTCACAATTTGGGGAGAAAATCGGGTAGTTGTTATTATAATACATCTGATTGTTTGGAAACTATAGGGTTGCTGCTAACACTGTGTTGTCAAAGTAAAATATCTCTTCCTTCTCTGCATAATTAGATTTAAAAATGTTCAGTAGTTGGATACAATATTCCAGGGAAGGTCATCAGGTAAGGTGAGTCTAAATTAGGTGTAACTGTCCACCACCCACAGGTGTTCAGAAATGAAGTATCTGAAATATTTGTTTCTCAACAAGCCCTGGATAATGAAATAGTTTTGCCCTTCTAACTGGTAGTTCACAAGATGGGCTTCCACAAAATAATCAGTTTTCTCCTGTTACACAACGGACTTTGCAATGCCAATGGCTCTGGCCCACCAGGCTCCTCTATCCATGGGATTCTCCAGGCAAGAATACTGGAGTGGGTTGTCATGCCCTCCTCTAGGAGATCTTCCCAACCCAGGGATTGAATCCAAGTCTCCCACCTTGTAGGCAGATTCTTTACCATCTGAACCACCGAGGAAGCCTTACAACCCAAGAATAATATGACTTAAATGCCCAATTTAAAAGTATACAAGGTAAGGGACTTCCCTGATGGTCCAGTGATTAAGACTCTGTCTTCCAGTTCAGGGGGTGTGAACTCAGTCCCTGGTTAGGGAGCTAAGATTCCACATGTTTCAAAACCATCCCCCCCCAAAAAAAAATAAAAACAAAAAACAAACAAACATAAAACAGAAGCAATGTTTTAACAAATTCAATAAAGACTTTAAAAATGATTCACTTCAAAAAAGTCTTTTAAAAAGTATACAAAGGAAGATCAAACTCTTTCAAAATAAGCATTTTGTGTGTGTATATATATATATATATATATATATGAAAAATACGAATATAGAAAGCTTGAGAAATGCAGGAAATTATTTTAAAATGCAGAAGTAAAAAGTACCAGATGGACAGATTGACCTAATCTAATCACATAAGCTCTTTTAAAGCAAATTTTCTTTGTCTGGTAGGAGAAGAAGAAATTAAAGAGACTGGATGTGTTGAGAAAATGTTGGCATGAGAGGATATTCTGTTGTGGGCTTTAAGATGGAAGAAGCAAGAGGGGAAGGACCTGAGAGCTGGTCCTATGAGCAGACGGTGACTCTCAACCATCAGTCTATAGCAGAATGAGAGTCTCAGGCTGCTGCTGCTGCTGCTAAGTTGCTTCAGTCATGTCCGACTCTGGGTGACCCCATAGATGGCAGCCCAGCAGGCTTTCCCATCCCTGGGATTCTCCAGGCAAGAACATTACAATGGGTTGCCATTTCTTTCTCCAATGCATGAAAGTGAAAAGTGAAAGTGAAGCTGCTCAGTCCTGTCCAACTCTTAGTGACCCCATGGACTGCAGCCTACCAGGCTCCTCCGTCCATGGGATTTTCTGGGCAAGAGTACTGGAATGGGTTGTCATTGCCTTCTATGAATCTCAGGCTATAGGAGACAAACAGAAAGGAAATAGATTTAGTTAAAAACCCAACAGAGTTTGAAGTCAGATTCTCCCTGCCAGATCCTCCATGTAAGATGTCAGCCGGTCATCACTTTCATCTTGGACTTTTGAAGCCCTAAGCAAAGAACACAGTAGAGTTCACCTAGATTGAATAGGTGCTGCTATAAGCTGTTAAATTGCTGGTACCTATAAACCTTCATACAGAGTGAAGTAAGTCAGAAAGTGAAAAACAAATATCTTAAATTAATACATACATGTGAAATCTAGAAAAATGATATAAATGATACTATTTGCAAGCCAGAAATACAGACACAGACATAGAAATAAGTGTCTGGATATCAAAGGGGAAGGGAGTTGTGGAATGAATTGGGAGCCTGGGGTTGACAAGTGCACACTATTGATAACAATGTGTGTATTAATATAAAAAAAATAACTAATGTAAACCTACTGTAGAGCACAGGGATCTCTACTCAATGTTCTGTGGTGACCTGAATGGGAAGGAAATTCCAAAAATAGAAGATATATGTACATGTACAGCTGATTCACTTTGCTGTACAGTAGAAATTAACAGAACACTGTAAAGCAACTATATGCCAATTAAAATTAATAAAAATAAGTAAACAAAACAGTACTAGTTGTGTTTCATATCTAGTACACTAAATTGCTGATGTTTAAAATTTCTTTCTGGTTTCTTGTCAAATTTTCTATATTTATAAGACAATTTCAGAGTAAAAAAATCAAGAATAAAAGCATAATTAAAGATAAATTGATTAATGGTTCTAAAGTAAGACTGCCTGAATATGAACTGTGAGTACAAATAAGATATAGTTGATTAGTTTTGAGGACTTAATTCAAGTCTTATGAGTTTAAAAACTTCTGGATTATTAGATTAATACTATGGTAACTGAAAGTAATGAACACTAGGAGCATTATCATTATTGTTATAAACCCTCACTTAATGTAACCCTAAATATGTAAGCATTTCATATAAAAATAAGAAAGAGCTATTCTAAACTTTGCATATATTAAAATTAGAAGAGAGTTCAATACAGATATGTGGCAATGCAATAAGTACAAAGGTTAATGTATTTCTTAGTGATTAGAAAACAATTATCAATCACCAAATTTTGGAAAGCTTTAAATCAAAGTTTTTACTACAAAATAATTTCTGGAAAAAATTCAAGAGGAGCTAGATGAAAAGTTTTGAAAATAATAAGATATTTATTTTTCTAACTTTGTTTGCTAATTTGTGGATTGAATAGCCCCTAATTTAAGTACATTAATGCCTTTTGTGTGGACTGGCTTGTAGAAAAGGCTGTCTGACAATCTGAATTTGTGTACTGTTGTATCTCTTAACAGAAGTAAAGATATTAAGAAGAGGTGGAAAGAATACATGGAGGAACTATACAAAAAAGATCTTCATGCCCCAGTTAATCACGATGCTGCGATCACTCACCTAGGGCCAGCCATCCTGCAATGCAAAATCAAGCGGGCCTTGGAAACACCAGTATGAAGAAAGATAGTGGAGGTGACGGAATTCCAGTTGAGCTATTTCAAATCCTAAAAGATGATGCTGATAACGTGCTGCACTCAATACAGCATCAAATTTGGAAAACTCAGCAGTGGCCACAGGACTGGAAAAACTCAGTTTTCATTCCAATCCCAAAGAAAGGCAATGCCAAACAATGTTCAAACTAATGCATAAATGCACTCATCTCATACGCTAGCACAGTAATGCTCAAAATTCTCCAAGCCAGGCTTCAATAGTACATGAACTGTGAACTTCCAGATGTTAGCTGGATTTAGAAAAGGCAGAGGAATGAGAGATCAAATTGCAATCATTCATTGGATCATAGAAAAAGCAAGAGAATTCCAGAAGAGCATCTTCTTCTGCATTATTGATTAAGCCAAAGTCTTTGACTGGATGGATCACAAATAACTGTGGAAAATTCTTCAACAGATGGGAATACCAGACCACCTTACCTGCCTCTGAGAAGTCTGTATGCAGGTCAAGAAGCAACAGTTAGAACCGGACATGGAACAACAGTCTGGTTCCAAATTGGGAAAGGAGCATGTCAAGGCTGTATATTGTCACCCTGCTTATTTAACTTATATGCAGAGTACATGATGCAAAATGCTAGGCTGAATGAAGCAGAAGCTGGAATCAAGTTTCCGGGAGAAATATCAGTAACCTCAGATACGCAGATGATGCCACCCTATGGCAGAAATTGAAGAGGAGCTAAAGAGTCTCTTGGTGAAAGTGAAAGAGGAGAGTGAAAAAGCTGCCTTAAAGCTCAACATTTAAAAAACTAAGATCATGGCATCTGGTCCCATCACTTCATGGCAAATAGATGGGGAAACAGTGGAAACAGTGACAGACTTTATTTTCTTGGGCTCCAAAATCACTGCAGATGGTGATTGCAGCCTTGACATTAAAAGACCCCTGCGCTTTGGGGAAAAAAAAAAAAAAAAAAGCTATGACAAACCTAGACAGCATATTAAAAAGCAGAGACATTACCTTGCTGACAAAGGTCCATCTAGTCAAAGCTATGGTTTTTCCAGCAGTCATGTATGAATGTAAAAGTTGGACCACAAAGAAAACTGAGCCCTGAAGAACTGATGATTTTGAAGTGTGCTGTTGGAGAAGACTCTTGAGAGTCCCTTAGACTGCAAGGAGATCCAACCAGTCTATTCTAAAGGAGATAAGTCCTGAATATTCATTGTTAGGACTGATGCTGAAGCTGAAGTTCCAATACCTGATTCGAAGAACTGACACATTTGAAAAGACCCTGATGCTGGGAAAGATTGAAGCCAGGAGAAAAAGGGGATGACAGAGGATGAGATGGTTGGATGGGATCATTGACTCTATGGACATGAGTTTGCATAAGCTCTGGGGTTTGGTGACGGACAGGGAAGCCTGTTCTGCTTCAGTCTAGGGGGTCGCAAAGAGCTGGACACAACTGAGCGACTGAACTGAACTGACTGAGCTTTCCCTTACCTTTTTTTTTTTTATTAGATTAGTTAAGACCGTGAAAATTGGCTTGTCATTTATCTGTGACACTTTCTTGAATAAAATAATATTATTTAAAACAAAATGAAATGAGTGTCTTTAAAGTTTTGTATTTTTCCTCTACTATTGAGCATTAAAGAAAACATGTGGGGTTAATTCCAAAATAATGAATTTAATAATGCATAATTTATGAAAACTTATACAAATCTATATCAAGCCACATCAACTGATATTTATCTATATAGTTATAATTTTCAAACATACTATATAATATACATGAGTATATTTGCATTTCTGATATCACAAATGCATATACAGGTTATCTAATATATCATTGAAATATTTAGCATATTTTCTTTATTTATATGCTATCTAGTTAAATAACCCACTGTTAATTATAGTTAAACTTTCCAAAAGCATCCTATTTGTATACTTATCCATGTTTAATTAATTTGCAATAGGGATATTGATATAAGGCTATCAGGGCAAGTCAACTCTGTGATTCCCTGCATGTTTAAATGCAGTGAAATATAAAGAATGAATGAAACATGAATAAACAATATCATCATTTAAGTCTCTGCTGAAAATCAAGTAGGACTCAAGGGGATAGCTCTCTGTCAGAAATCTTCATTAATACTTAACACAAAATCTACTCACAGTTCCAATTCTGGAGCTGACAGAAGCTTATTAAACACATATTTATTTTAAATTTCGGTAAACACTAAACTCTTTGACTCCTAGTCATCCTGAAATGCATCAATCATCTAAAAGCAAAGTTTCCAAACACATCTACATTATAATCAGTGGTAATCAGAGACACAAAACATGCTTTTCAGGGTCTCTGTATCCAAAGTGTTGCTGTTCTGTTCTGTCACTAACTTGTGTCGCACTCTTTGTGAACCCATGGACTGCAGCATGACAGGCTCCCCTGTACTTCACTATTTCCTGGAGTTTGCGCAGATTCACGTACATTCAATTGGTGATGCTATCTAATCATCTCATAGCCCTAGGGTTGAAAGAAGACAACTTATAAGTCACTGACATATAGGAGAGAATACTGAAACAGGAGGATGCACATCCTATCCTAGTCTTTATTTCTTATAAATCCCATGGCCTTGGTTTCATTATATCTAAAATGGACTTATTAAAACAGTTGCTGTTGATATATAACAAGATACTTTTAAGGTAAAATGAACTTCGATATATGAAACTAACTATACAGTTGAAGCAGACCAGAACTAAAATCAATTATCACAGTTTGAATTAAAATGAGACAATCTCCATGAATTCACCTTTAAAAGACATGTGGGTTCATGCTCAGTTGCTAATAATGTCTGACTCCGTGACCCATGGACTGTAGCCCACAGGCTCCTCTGTCCATGGGATTTCCCAGGCAAAAATACCAGAGTGGGTTGTCACTTCCACCTCCAGGGGATCTTCCAAACCCAAGTATTGAACCCTCATCTCTTGTGTCTTCTGTGTTGGCAGGTGGATTGACCACTGAGCCAACAGGGAAGCCTAAGGGCTTCTATAAGTCTAGGTAAATTGGAATATTATGTTATTAATACCATCAGAGTTTAAATATAGCATTATTGTGAGTTATTTTATTTCATATGTAAATTTATACATATGGTTCCTAGAATTTTACTTACATTACTGTAATGTGAAAAAAAATCTTGAAAGGTTTTTTACCTTATTTGATTCACTTCTTGTTATGTTTATTTTGTACTAAATTTTATTTAATTCACATTGCTGATTCTTAGGAGCCTGATCATTATGTGAAGTCTGTATTGAATTATTCATCTTAAACAACTTGGTATTTTCATATGGTCTTGTAACTGTTATATTTCCAAAATCTTGCCATGTCTTATGATAGTAAAAATCATGAAAAACAAACAAACAAACAAACACTTTTTTTCTTATCCTTATCAGTGATCTTCATCACAAAATGAATCTATTTTGCAGTGCTTTGTTTTTTCCAAGATACTTCCCACACTCAAAACATTCATTTGAGCTTCTGAGAATTTTAGGAAGTTATATTATTTTCACCCTTTACCACATTCAGTTTTGATTTAGAATCTGAGTGAGCCAAAAATTAACTCACAAGTCAAACTTTTCTCATCTCAAACAGCTAATTTTCTTAAGCACACAGTTTGACAAAATTGCTGTCTACAAAAAATTATTTGGACACTGCATTTTGCAATATATATGGTACCATGCTGAGAATAATGATCTCTTCCTGATACTGAAGACGTGACAATATTGTATAGGTTAAAACTATTTTCACTCTATAATGTCTATTTCTTAAGTTAGTATTATTTAGGCTTCATTGAATTTTTAAAGCAATGCAGAATCTTCTTTTCTCAGTATGTACAAAACAAAAGAATCTCACTTGGAACATTTGCTTCTAAAAGAACATGTTCAAATACTCTTAATTAATGAATAGAGAATATACCAGAGGAGTTAATAATCTTGATATTATTATGACTTCATTGTTTTGAGATATGAGGAGATCATGAGTTTATAAATAAAGTTCTCATCACAGGAAGAAAATGTTTGTAACTGTATAGGGTGATGAATGTTACTAAAATATCGAGTCACTGATTCTGCCTTTTTCGTTTCTCAGTAAGTTTTGAAAATCAGGTGTTCTTAAACTTATCCACAAAATGCTTAAGAGTTGAAACCCTGGCACAGTGGTACAAAGGTACACATGTTCTGTGTATATATAGTCCTCAGACTGCCTTGGTTGATCTTGCCACTATGATCTGGAGACAAACTGAGGAGCAGAGATTATAACAGGATGTATAGAAATGAAGTAGGAAAAAGGACATTTTTTTTTCTTTCCACAATGACTGCATCTATCTAAACTAGAAACTATATTGGGTATCTTTCTTTTTTTGTTTTATTTTTTTATTGAAGGATAATTGCTTTACAGAATTTTGTTGTTTTCTGCCAAACCTCAACATGAAGAATCAGCTATAGTTATACATATATTTTCTCCCTTCTGAAATCTCTCATCTCCCTCCCCATCCTACCCCTCTAGGTTGCTACAGAGCCCCTGTTTAAGTTTCCTGAGTCATACAGAAAATTCCCATTGTCTATTTTACATAAGGTAATCCAAGTTTCCATGTTACTCTTTACATACATCTCACCGTCTCTTCTCCTCTCCCCATGTCCATAAATCTGTTCTTTATGTCTGTTTCTCCACTGCTGCACTGTAAATAAATTCTTCAGTACCATTTTTCTAGATTCCGTATATATGCATTAGAATACAATATTTAGCTTTCTCTTTCTGACTCACGTCTCTCTGTATAATAGTTTCTAGGTTAATCCACCTCATCAGAACTGACTCAAATGTGTTCCCTTTTATGACTGAGTAATATTCTATTGTGTGTACATACTACAACTTCATTATCCATTCATCTGTCGATGGACATCTAGGTTGCATCCATGTTCTAGCTACTGTAAATAGTGCTGCAATGAACAATGGCATACAAGTGTCTTTTTCAGTTTTGGTTTCCTCAGGATATATGTCTAGGAGTGGGATTCCTGGGTCATATGGTGGTCTTTGGTCCTAGTTTTTTTTTAAAGAATCTCCATATCATTTTTTCATAGAAGCTATATCAGTTTACATTCCCACCAACAGTGGGAGAGTGTTTCTTTTTCTCCACACCCTCTCCAGCATTTACTGTTTTTAGACCTTTTAATGATGACCATTCTAATCGGTGTGAGGTGATATCTCATTATAGTTTTGATTTACATTTCTCCAACAATGAGGACTGTTCAGCCTCTTTTCATGTGTTTGTTAGCCATCTGTATGTCCTTTTTGGAGAAATGTCTGTTTAGGTATTTTTCCCACTTTTTGATTGGGTTATTTGTTTTTCTGGCATTGAGTTTTATGAGTCACTTGTATATTTGGGAAATTAATTCTTTGTCAGTTGTTTCATTTGCTATTATTTTCTCCCATTCTGAGGGTTGTCTTTTTACCTTGCTTATAGTTTCCTTTGCTATGTAAAAGCTTTTTAGTTTACTTTTTACTTGTTTACTTTTGTTTTTATTTCCATTACTCCAGGAGGTGTGTCATAGAGGATCTTGCTTTGATTTATGTCATTGAGTGTTCTGCCTATGTTTTCCTCTAAGAGTTTTATAGTTTCTGGTCTTACATTTATGTCTTTAATCCATTTTGAGTTTCTGTATCTTTGTGTATGGTGTTAGGTAGTGTTCTAATCTCATGCTTTTACATGTAGCTGTCCAGTTTTCCCAGCACCATTTATTGAAGAGGCTGTCTTTGCCACATTGTATAATCTTGCCTCCTTTGCTGAAAATAAGGTACTCATAGGTGCATGGGTTTATTTCTGGGCTTTCTATCTTGTTTCCTTGGTCTATATTTCTGTTTTTGTGCCAGTACCATACTGTCTTGATGACTGTAGGTTTGTAGTATAATCTGAAGTCAGGAAGGTTGATTCCTCCAGCTCCATTCTTCTTTCTCAAGGCTACTTTGGCTATTCGTGGTCTTTTGTGTTACCATATGAATTGTGAATATTTTTGTTCTAGTTTTGTGAAAAATGCCATTGGTAATTTGAGAGGGATCACATTGAATCTGTAGATTGCATTTGGTAGTAGAGTCATTTTCACAATATTGATTCATCCTACCCAGGAACATGGGATATCTTTCCATCTGTTTATATCATCTTTGGTTTCTTTCATCAGTGTCATAATTTTCTGTGTACAGTTTTTTGTTTTTTGGTTTTTTTTTGTCTCCCTAGGTAATTTTATTCCTAGATATTTAATTCTTTTCATTGCAATTGTGAATGGGATTGATTCTATAATTTCTCTTTCTGATTTTTCATTATTATTATATAAAAATGCAAGTGATTTCTGTGTATTGATTTTGTATCCTGCAACTTTGCTAAATTCCCTGATTAGCTCTAGTAATTTTCTGATACTATCTTTATGGTTTTCTATGTACAGTATCATGTCATCTGCAAACAGTGAGAACATTATCTCTTCTTTTCCAATCTGGATTCCTTTTATTTCTTTATCTTCTCTGATTGCTGAAGCCAGGACTTCCAGAATTATGTTGAATAATAGTGGTGAAACTGGACAATCTTGTATCTTAATCACAATTTGAGTTCTAATTGTTTGAATTTCATTGCTTCATATTTTAAATCCAAAATTACAAAAAAAGGTAATTTGTTTAATAAACTTAATCCATTGCAGTAAATTATTTATCTCTTGGTTCCAGTGTTTCTACAAAGTGGGAGAAATTGACTCAATTTATAGATGACTAGTGACTAAATTAATTATCTAAGAGGGTGATACACTATTGATATCCTTTCTTATTATTAGTCTGGTTCAAATGCACTAAAGCAATTCTCTTTATGACATAAATATTCCAATGATTACTTAAGAAATCAACCTTTTCCAACAAGAAATCTACTCCTTGTTTAAAAAGCAACTTAAAATATGAGAACCTTATGCTATGTGGAACAAGGCCAGACTACTTTATTTTAGTGATGGCATTCTTACTTTAGGGCTTCCTAGGTAGCTCAGTGGTAAAGAATCTGCCTGTGATATAGGAGACCTAGGTTCAAGCCCTGGGTCAGGAAGGTTCCCTTGAGAAAGGAATGGCAACCCACTCTAGTATTTCTGCCTGGAGAATTCCATGGACAGACTATACTGATGGGCTATTGTCCATGGTGTCAAAAAGAGTTGGACATGACTGAATGACTAACACAACACATCCTTCTTTTATCTTGCCAATTTCCCACTGATAGAAATCTAAAACTTAGCAATTATTGAAATATTTCTATATCATATATTTCTTAAATAAAATGTACTAAACAGAAGTGACACCCTTTTGATAACCAAGGCTATCATTTTGACATGATTGTGTTATAATGGAAAATTGCATTTGCCTATTTCCATCCTTGTAGTTTTCATCTCTGATTTTTATAAAACATCTTATTTAAATTTGTTTGGTATGTTTTCTGCCTTACAAGGAATCAGTTATTCATGGTTTATAAGTAAAAAGTCAATTCTGATTAACCATCATGTGTAATCCTCCTCAGAGTCAAGTGTTTGGGGTCTGATATTAAATTTTAAGGTAGTTTGTTGTTTTGTTCAATCACTGAGTCGTATCCCACTCTGCCATCCCATGGACTACAGCACACCAGGCTTCCCTGTCCTTCACTATTACTCTGAGTTTACTCAAATCATGGCCACTGAGTGGATGATGTTCTAGCTATCTCATTCTCTGTTACCCCCTTCTCCTTCGGCCTTCAGTTTTCCCCAGCATCAGGGTCTTTTCCAATGACTTGGCTATTCACATCAGGTGACTAAAGTTTCAGTTTTAGCATCAGTCCTTCCAATGCATATTCAGGGTTTATTTATTTAGGATTGAATGGGTTGATCGCCTTGAGTCCAGGAACTTTCAAGAGTCTTGTCCTCCAGCACCACAGTTAGAAAGCGTCAGTTCTTTGGTGCTCAGGCTTTTTTATGGTTCAAGTCTCAATCCCTACATGGCTACTGGAAAAAAGAAAAACAAACATAGCTTTGACTACATGGATCTTTTTTGGTAAAATGATGTCTTTGCTTTTTAATAATATGCTTAAGCTATAATTTTATGCAAGCTTAAGCAATATGCTTTGTCATAGTTTAAGCAAGTTTAGAGCATGTACTTCCTCACTTCATTAGCCTCATCTTAAAATGGTGTTTGAAATTAATGTTGTTTCTGCAAAAAGGGAAAATATGAGAAGCTTATGCTTGCTGGACCACACTAAGCTACTTCCTTTTGCTGATGGCATCCTTAGCTTTTCCACAGACTAGGTGGTTTAATCAAATCCAGTTTGATAACTCCTCTGAATCATGGTGGTGGTTTTGTTTCTAAGTTATGTCTGACTCTTGCGACACCATGGACTGTAGCCTACCAGACTCTTCTGTCCATGGGATTATCCAGGGAAGAATACTGGAAGGGGTTGCCATTTCCTTCTCCAGGGGGTCTCCCCAACCCCAGAGTCAAATCCAGGTCTCCTGTATTGCAGGCAGGTTTTTTACCAACTGAGCTACAAGGGAAGCTCATACTTGTTTGTAACATAAGTTTTTTAACAAGAGTAATGAATAAGGAAACAAAGTGGTCATCCTTAAATAGATCTCTCTTGGCACCATTCCTCCCCTGAATTTAAATCTTAAAATTGTTTGTCAAACCCTGAGTGAACTTTAGAAAAAGTAGAATTCTTAAAGTCTCCGATTTGACACATTAAAAGCAAGCACTCAGTGGTGGTTTCCAAGGCTTTAATTAGAGAAAATTGTCTCAGTTTGAAGTAGTTTCAATTCAAATGAGAGGTGTGCTAAGATTTCAGATACGACATTTTATTCTGAAACTGTTGCAGCAGATTTAATCTGAAAATCAGTTCAACTACTTGTGAGTATTACCTACAGTGATGTATCAGGGATGATTTCAGATTTTATGTTGAATATTATGTACGCTGAGATTACATGTTGTGCCATATAGGATAAAACATAGAATTTACAGATTCTAAAACATTTGAATGATTTGTGCTGCATCTGAAAATTTATAAGAAGAAACAGTCAAATAATGAAAATAATATTTTATAATATTTATATATTTATAGAAACTAGTATTATATTTTTCTTGCTTTTTAAGTTAAAGTTAATTATCCATCCAAAGATTTAAAAAAAAAAATCTTATTCCACTTATGTGATTTTCTACTTTCCATGAGGTAGTGCCTCATGGCACTTTTCCTCTCTTAAAAGGAAGAAAGAGACTGTCACATTTTACAAGCAGCTGCTATATTCTTTGGAAGCTAAACATGCCTTGCAGAATATTGCCAGAAATTTAATTACTGTTTATGTCAGTTTGGTTTTCATCAGTTTGTAGCGGAATGAAGTGGACTGCTTTGAATTCATTCACTGATCTTATGTGTCAAAAATTATTTTTTCTACATGAGATTTTGAATGCCTATCTCTATGCATTTACTTAAAATAAAGGAAAATACAAATTGAGATCTTTAGGAGTTTTAGAATTCACTTAATTAACAACTGTTCTCTGAAGCTGAATTTTTATTCAGAATATAATGTAGAACACATCACTGGAAGAAATACATAATCATTAAGATATTAATTGCTAGTAATAGGCTATATACCACAAGGACATATATTGAATGGCATATGATGATACATTATTTAATCATATTTTAATGCATTATATTTATTTAGTGAAAAAATTTAAAACTATATTTTACAAGAATGTTGATCTAACAATTTTCAAAACCTTTGGGAATCTTATATTACTCAAGCTCTAGTATTAAAAAAAAAATCTTTCATCATCTATGTATTGTTATGAGCTATAAACTATATGTAAATACTGAATCTACTCTGCTGAAGAAAGCAGAAATATTCCTACTTTATGGAGCCTATTTCTTATCATCAGCACATTTCAATCACGTAATAACATTGAAACTTAAAATGAAAGGTATTAAATACAACATAGAAAATACGTAAATTACTCAAAAAACTTAAAAGAAATTTTATTATTTTTAAAATGCTAAAACTAAAGAGTGTCAAATTTATACACTATTTGGTGGGTGACATCCAGAAAAATCATTTTCCCTATGTGCTTTGTTATCAGGAATGCTACTAGCCAACTGGATAATCTCCACTACCCTACCATCCTCCCTGTCTGGGTCTTACTCTAGTAAATATATACTTAACCAAACGTGTCATCTAATTTTTTTTTTCCTTTTAAGTTGCTTTTAATCCACTTAAAATGATTTAGAAGAGTAGTAGGCTATTATTCCTTAATTATACATGAGGATCCATTTAACCATTAATCTTTTCTCTATATTCTCAAAGTAAAGGCACAGTATTATCTTAATCATAATCATTATGATTTAGTACTGGCAATGATATACCTATAGTCAGGAAAATAATAAGCTTAAATGCCATAAAGTCATCAACATTAATCAATGATAGTCATATAAAATTAAAATACCAATTAAAACTATCATATAAATTCTGTTTATGCCATTTTCAAATAAATATGCAGATAATCAAATACTAGCAAATAATAGAAATTTATTTTAAAATTATTTTCCTTTTTGCTTGTTGTTTTAATTACTTTTGCTACGTTTTTAAAATATTTTAAAATATTTTTGACTTGTAGCTCATTTTTAACTTTATAAGTTAAATAAATTTTTATAAGTTCTTTGGAAGTTTTTGCATAGGGGAAGCTTTCATAATGGAGATGTTAAGGGCTGTTAGACAAAGCTTGTCTTGAGGAGACTGTGGTTTAGTAAAGTAAAGAATGGATTAAGATTTAATGATGAAACTTTAAGAAAATGAATGTATAATAGTTTTAGAAGCATGGAATATGTTCTGTGCTAGGGTTAAATTTGTATGTTTGGCATATTTTTTGATTAAAAAATTATTATGTTGTGCAGAGACATTTTAAAGCATGGGTTTCCTTAACATTCTGTTAATGAGATCCATTTCTATCCAATATTGGAATGGTCCCGGCAGAACTGGGGCACCTGCGCCACCACTCCACAATCTGAGAAGGGAGTGGGGAAGACCATAGTTAATGGACATGCTCCATAGACATAACCAGTTGTGGCTTTTCTCCCTGAAGTGAAATGCCCCCTTACACTTTTCAGGTGATTGATAATGATCAGTATTAGAACTTCTTTCCTCCTTTGAGACAGCAAGAGGAATCTTCTTGTATTCTCTGATGTTGTAAGATATTATGCATGCTAAAATTTGCATAGCATAGAGCAGAATGCAAAAGTTGGGCTCTAGTATATAATTTTCCTCTCCTTGTTGTAATATATGAATATGCTCAAGGGAATTCCATGACTCAGCCCTTGTTATACCATGCTTTATGATTGCTTATTAAATTCAAGTCTTCTCAGACGAAGGATATTTTGTCTCATAAAAATGCTTAAGGACTCTTTAGGATTTCAAAGGCAGGTAGGTCCAGGAACTGCTAAGTCATGGTACACCACAGATTGCCTTAAGATGTCATGGCAAGTAAGTCTAGCTATCCTCCCTAACAGGCAGCCATGAGACTGGTTACCCTTCATCTCAGTCAAACTTGTTTCTTCACAGGTAAGTCAAGGAAACCCTCTGAACAATAATAGTGTATATTATAATTAGTATTGCAGCTTTTTTTTTTTTTTTGGCTGCACAGGCTCAGCAGTTGCACTGTGTGGGCTCTCTAGTTGCTGCATGCAAGTTTAGCTGCCCCGCGGCAAGTGTGTGGGATCTTAGTTCCTTGACCAGGAATCGAACCCACATCTCTACAATAGAAGGCAGATTCTTGACCACTGGATCACCAAGGAAGCCATATATATATAAATATAATAATTATATATATAATATAGTAATTATATATATATAATATAATAATTATATATATATAATTAATTTCTAAATCTCTTCCACTGGACCACCAGGGAAGCCATATATATATATATAATATAATAATTATATATATAATATAATTATATATATAATTAATTTCTAAATCTCTTTTATATATATATAATTAATTTCTAAATCTCTTTTTATTTTGAACTATGCATATTCTCATGCCTATTTATCTGTAAGGAGTGTCATCTTTCTAGACAAGGTACTTAGCACAGTATCTTTCTTTTAGTAGTTGAAACTAATAAAAATCTAAAATTCTGGAAAATGGAATGAATTAAGATTCTAGGTCTGGAGGTTGAATTCCAGGTTTTTCTTTTAATCAATACAACATATACATGAAATAAAGTACTAAAATTATTTTATATTAAGGTCACAAAATTATCAAGCCAAACTTTTACATGTCAATATTTTTACTTTTTAGTAAAAGTTATTTAAGAATGCCTTGTATATCTTGCTTTTATTATTTACAAATGCAGAGATTAGTGGAGTCAAATAACATGTGAAGGTCTTTAACATACTTCTTTCTGAATTTTTTATATACTCACTGTCCCTTAATTTAAAAAGTCAATAGCAAATGGTGTCTTAGGGGATACACATAAACATAGGACTAAAATGTCATAGATCATTTTTGATGAGACTTTTTCTAGGTCCATTATGTAGTTTGTCTTGAGAGTTACAATTTTATGCAGAATTTTGCCTTCTGGAGAAAAAGGAAAAAAAAAAATGTTAGGCTCAAAGTTGATAGCCAGAATGACTCAGACTACAAATGGTAGAGTGGACCAAAAGGTTCTCTTCCTGGCACACAATCAATGTCAGATCCCAAATGGCAGGTGGAAGGCTTGTCACATTTAGTAGGATTTGTATGTAGTCATGGCTGGGTGTTCTAGATGATTCCTCTCTTCAGTCTCCCTCTCTAGGGTCAAAACTCTTCTTAGAGATAACTCTGGCTAGGTATGTCTAGAATTCCAGAGCAGAGATGCAGAACCTGTTGTTGAAATTCTTGCCAGTGTCAACCCGGAAGAAGCTGTAGTTACTGTGAAATGGAAGTAACATGATATATTTAGACAGAGAGGGATCTGAGATTCACCTACTTGCCTGGTTTTCCAAGCTCAGTCGGCTTCCACTCCATCTGCTGAGTTTTCCCTTCCCTACTGGATGAAGGAGTTTTCCCTTCCCTCACTGTTGTTCTGTCGCTGCTTTTTATCTTTGGGGTCTGGAAAGTGTTTCTAGATAGGTGGCAACAATATGTAAGTGTCAATGGTTTTGGAATATGTTTGAGAGAGCGTTATTCCTTTAGTAAGCCGACTTGGGTTTAATTTATGAGAATCATAGCACCCACATAGTCTTTTGCTGTCATTGAAACAGGTGGTCAGCAAAAATTATATTTTTTGAATAAAGGTTAGAATTATTTTTTGAAAAGAGCAAATAATTTATAAAATTAAAAGTTGACATCTCCAAATATTGGGTATGTGACTGCAAGGTCTTAAGTTTGATTAAAATTTAATTATGATAAAATAATATCTCTACACAGTAACTTTCTATAGCTTATTTTACCATCTTGATTATCTTCACAACCACTTTATCCATTCTTCCTTTGAGAACAGATGGAATTGATCACACATTCATTGCTGTCTATAGCCTTTTCTTCTTTATAAACAAATAACTTTTGTAGATTTTATTGTGTATAGTTACTCAAAAGTAGTTTTAAGATAACTGCCTGTTTGGTGTAAAGCTTCTGAAAATTTGTAACTATGCTCATTTGATCTTCTTTCCACAGAGGAGGAACTGAAGCTTCTAGAAACTTTTAGCTTGCCCAAGATCACAGGTAAAAACTAACACATCAGAATTGAATCTGGGGCTTCAGAACTTTCAAATCCACACTTTCAATCCCTAAGTTATTCTTTAATATGGGAATTCACACCCCAGACAAAACAATGACTCTCTTTCACTTTGCAAACTTTTTTTTAGTAACTTGCATTTATTATATAAATATTATGAGAATTTAAGCCACTGGGTTAATCTTGAAATCATAAAAATTCAAAGGTCTTTTCCAAAAACAAACAAACAAACAAAAAAAAAAAAAAAAAAAAAAAAAAACAGTGCACAGCTAGGAACAAAAGCTGTTTAGCAATTACTCTGTCTAAGGAAAGGGTGAACTGGCTCTGGTCTGGTGTTTATTGAGACATTGTTCCTCTCTCCACTTGCTCTGTTATGTCATTAGAAAAACATAATTAAGAAGACCTGTAAACAGAGTTTTATTTTCTTCTTTTAGGTTTTTATTTATTTAATTTTTTGGGCTGTGCTGTGTGGCTTGTTGGATCTTAGATCCCTGACCAGGGATCTAAGATCTGGATCTCAGATTTGGATTTGACTTCTCTATGAAGAAAAAAACTTCCCCCTGCAGTGGACGTGCAGAGTCCTAACAACTGGACCTCTAGGGAAGTCCCCAGAACTCTTTCTTCAATATTCTTGGAGCCTCTATAATGGGATGGAAAGCTTCCAATTCATGTCCTCTGGAAAGATATATCTCCAAGTCCTTATGATGAGAACATGTGGAGGGAAGTGGTAGCATCTATGTTGAAACACAATGGTCTGACTGTTTACATAGGAGAGGCTGGCATTGATGTTATAGTTGAGTTTGTGAACCCTGGATTCAAACACTCTGGCACTATATTATTCTTTAGAAGCTACAGTGATCTGAATGAGCCGCAAATTTGATCTCAGAGTAGTTTCTAGAAACATAATCAACGGGGATCACTGGACCTGTGTAGCTAGTTTTCATTATTTGCAGGGATAGGTTTATATGCATCCTTGACTTTTTAGTATTTTTCTTTAATACATTGATTTTTTTAAAAAAAGAAAGTCATGCAGTGTGTGCAATCAGATTTAAACAAAATAAATTTTATGTACAGCTTTATGAAAATTCTGAGAAGAGTCAAGATAATTGCGTGGGTAAATTTAAAACCAAAACATAAAAAAAAAACTTAATTGCTTTCAAAACTATTTATAATAAAATGATAACATCATTAATTTTAATGTCTCTTTACTTATTGCTTCAATAATTTTTAAGTAAAGAATAAGAGAACATGAAAATATATGATATCTCTCTCATTTGAATGTTAATCTTTCTAATTGAAGGTTAAGTAGAATTTGTGTTGAAATGATCATCTAAATCACCTTAATACTCTTCATAAAATTCCTTTTGACTTGTAAACACAATGCTTGGGATGATGGTGCACTGGAGAATATTATGAATGAAAAACTTCTGTGTTACCTTCAGGATAAGCAGCTGTTTGCTACATTTATTCCATCTGGAAAAATTTTTTGAGCCCTGACTACTTGTTGGTACAGTTCTAGGTATCATGTATACATCAGTGAATGAAACTAAGCCTTTGACTTTGTAGAGCTTAAATTTATTTACTTATGGGTGAAGCAGAAAGCAAAATTAGATAATATCAAATGATGATAAGTATCCCAAAGTAAAATGAGGATAAGGAGCAGGGAAAGAGGATATTGTTGCTACTTGAGATAAGCTGGTGGGGGAGGGACTCTCAAACGGTGACCTATTTGAATAGGCACCTGAAGAAAGAGAGGATGCAAACAGCAATGCCCCAGGGCAGAAGTGTGTTCTATGCTGGCAGGCTGAACAAGAAGGTCACTGTGGATTTTTCTGGAGCAATGTTGGATGTTATTAAAGGAAATGAAATCAGAGAGTCAGTTCGGGCCAGAGCTTGCATTGCCATGTCTAAAACTGATTTTTACTTTGCTTTTACTCTGTATGAGATTGGAAAGCAATTGGAGAATTTTGAGCAACAGAGAAACATCTATGTTTAGCAAACAAAAAAACACATGATGTTCAGTTAAATTGAACTTCAGATAAACAGTGAATAATTGTGACATAAAAGGCGTCCCAAATATTGCATGAGACATACTTATGGTAAAACATTATCTATAATCTGAAATTTGAAGATTAGAATATCCTATATTTCAAAGGCGTTCTTGCACTTATTGTTGTTTGGTCTCTAAGTTGCATCCAACCCTTTTGCAACTCCATGGAGTGTAGCTGTCCAGGTTCCTCTCTCCATGGGATTTCCCAGGCAAGAATACTGGAGTGGGATGCGATTTCCTCCTCCAGGGGATGTTCCCAACCCAGAGATCAGACCCTCATCTTCTGCTTTGGCAGGTGGGTTCTTTACCACTGAGCCACCAAGGAAGCCTATGTTCTCTCACTGCTGTGTGGTAAATAAACATTTTGTTATGAAAGAAGTAGAAGCTGCTAGAATCTACTTTAAAAAATTCAGATATATTCATTAATTCTTCTTTAATCTGAAGCTGCTCTGAAAACTATAACTCGGTGAGATGGATGTGCTTATGAGAAGATACATGAATTTGCCTCATTTTAATAAATATCTATCTTTTCTTTTTTTTTTTTTTATAGTAATAAGGTATCTTTGAGAGTTGGACTGTGAAGAAAGCTGAGGGCCAAAGAATTGATGCTTTTGAACTGTGGTGTTGGAGAAGACTCTTGAGAGTCCCTTGGACTGCAAGGAGATCCAACCAGTCCATTCTAAAGGAGATCAGCCCTGGGTGTTCTTTGGAAGGAATGATGCTAAAGCTGAAACTACAGTACTTTGGCCACCTCATGAGAAGAGTTGACTCATTGGAAAAGACTCTGTCACTGGGAGGGATTGGGGGCAGGAGGAAAAGGAGACAACAGAGGATGAGATGGCTGGATGGCATCACCGACTCGATGGACGTTAGTTTGAGTGACCTCCGGGAGTTGGGGATGGACAGGGAGGCCTGGCATGCTGCGATTCACGGGGTCGCAAAGAGTCGGACATGACTGAGCGACTAAACTGAACTGAACTGAAATAGGTACAATAAAATATATTTTGGTACAATGTTTATCATTATAAACATAAAATAATTACATTACATGAAATAGATATTAATTTTAAAAAGATAAAGTGGACCAAACAAGATTTGAAAAGTACAACAAATGATCTTGGTTTAATGGATAAAACTAGGTCAATAAGTAACTAGCTTATACACGATTTTTAAAGAATATATGGTACATTTATAAGCATTGTAAGCATTGCATTTACAAATATATTAGACCTGAACACAAATTATGAAATCTTTCAGAAGTGAAATTAAGATATTTAAAAATACAATGAAATTATGTTACAAACCAATGGCAAACCACATATAAAATACCCCTTATAGCATATTTTCAAATATTAAGCAATATACAAGAATATTAAGAAAAACTCTAATTGATAAAATGATGCTTATCAAATCATCTGAAAAAGTAAAGCAGCAATTTTAAGGAATTTGTAATTTTAAATGTATAATTTATAAATCTGCCTGCAATCTAGGAGGCCAGAGTTTGATCCCTGTGTCAGGAAGTTCCCCTGGAGAAGGGAATGGCAACCCACCCCCGTATTCTTGCCTGGAGAACTGCATGGACAGAGAAGGACAGTGGGCTACAGTCTAGGAGATCACAAAGAGTTGGACATCACTGAGCGACTAGCACACACACAACTTAGAAATAAAGTATCAGCTGAAAAAGTTGCAAAATGAAAAGCAACCTGGGCCTAAGAGGTAGACAGAAGAAAACATCTTAGAGAAAGATAAATAGAAAGTATACATGGAGTAAAGTTCAACAAAGCTCTGAAAAATTTTTTTAAAAATGGCTTCTTTATTGTGAGAGGGGAAAAAGAGAAAGCATAAATAAATATATATACACACACACACACACACACATATATATATCAGTCACGACAGAGAGTAGATGACTATAGCTACAGAAGACATAAACAGATAATGAAATGATACAATACAAGAGCAACATATTTGAAACAGATGTGAAGAGTAATTTGCTAAACTGTCCAGGAAAAAAGTTAAATGAGTATTCTATGCTTTAAAGCAATGTAATATCATCAATATTTTTTTCCACAAATAAAACTCAAGGTAGTGATATCTTACCTTCTACTCTACCAACTTACTAAGGAAGAAAATTTTCAGTCTTACAGAAGTTCTTCTAGAGAATAGATGAAGAAAACCCCACTCATTTCATGAGGTTGGAAGACCTTGACACCAAAGTCCAACAAGGATAGTATGAGAAAGGAAAAAGACTAGCCAATTTCATATATGAACATGGATGTAATAGATTTTGAAAAAAAAAAAATAATAATTGCACACCAAATTCTAAATACATCCTGAACCAATTTGATCTATGTCAGTGAATGAAGGTTTTATTAATATTCAGTTCAGTTCAGTTCAGTTCAGTTCAGTCGCTCAGTTGTGTCTCACTCTGCGATCCCAAGAATTGCAGCATGCCAGGCTTCCTTCTCCATCACCAACTGCAGGAATTTACCCATACTCATGTCCATTGAGTCGGTGATGCCATCCAGTTATTTCATCCTCTGTCATCCCCTTCTCCTCTTGCCCCCAATCCCTCCCAGCATCAGAGTCTTTTCCAATGAATCAACTCACATCAGGTGGCCAAAGTATTGCAGTTACAGCTTTAGCATCATTCCTTCCAAAGAACACCCAGGACTGATCTCCTTTAGGATGGACTGGTTGGATATCCTTGCAGTCCAAGGGACTCTCAAGAGTCTTCTCCAACACCACAGTTCAAAAGCATCAATTCATTGGCACTCAGCTTTCTTCACAGTCCAACTCTCACATCCATACATGACCACTGGAAAAACCAGAGTCTTGACTAGACGGACATTTGTTGGCAAAGTAATGACTGCTTTTGAATATGTTATCTAGGTTGCTCATAACTTTCCTTCGAAGGAGTAAGTGTTTTTAATTTCATGGCTACAATCAATATCTTAAGTGATTTTGGAGCACCCCAAAATGAAGTCTGACACTGTTTCTACTGTTTCCCCATCTATTTCCCATGAAGTGATGGGACCAGATGCCATGATCTTAGGTTTCTGAATGTTGAGCTTTAAGCCAACTTTTTCACTCTCCTCTTTCACTTTCATCAAGAGGCTTTTTAGTTCATCTTCTTCTGCCATAAGGGTGGTGTCATCTGCATATCTGAGGTTATTGATATTTCTCCCGGAAATCTTGATTCCAGCTTGTGCTTCTTCCAGCCCAGCGTTTCTCATGATGTACTCTGCATAGAAGTTAAATAAGCAGGGCGACAATATACAGCCTTGATCTACTCCTTTTCCTCTTTGGAAACAGTTTGTTTTTCCATGTCCAGTTCTAACTGTTGCTTCCTGACCTGCACACAGATTTCTCAAGAGGCATGTCAGGTGGTCTGTTTTCCCATCTTCAGAATTTTCCACAGTTTATTGTGTTCCACACAGTCAAAGGCTTTGGCAGTCAATGAAGCAGAAATAGATGTTTTTCTGGAACTCTCCTGTCTTTTCCATGATCCAAAGGATGTTGGTAATTTTATATCTGGTTCCTTTGCCTTTTCTAAATCCAGTTTGAACATCTGGAAGTTCATGGTTCACGTATTGCTGAAGCCTGGCTTAAGAATTTTGAGCATTACTTTACTAGTGTGTGAGATGAGTGCAATTGTGCAGTAGTATGAGCATTCTTTGCCACTGCCTTTCTTCAGGATTGGAATGAAAACTGATCTTTTCCAGTCCTGTGGCCACTGCTGAGTTTTCCAAATTTTCTGGCATATTCAGTGCAGCACTTTCACAGCATCATCTTTCAGGATCTGAAATAGCTTAACTGGAATTCCATCACCTTCACTAGCTTTGTTCATAGTGTTGCTTTCTAAGGCCTACTTGACTTCACATTCCAGGATGTCTAGCTCTAGATGAGTGATCACACCATCGTGATTATCTGGGTCATGAAGATCTTTTTTTGTACAGTTCTTCTGTGTCCTTGCCACTTCTTTTTTTATATCCTCTGCTTCTGTTAGGTCCATACCATTTCTGTCCTTCATCAAGCCCATCTTTGCATGAAATATTCCCTTGGTATCTCTAATTTTCTTGAGATCTCTAGTCTTTCCCATTCTGTTGTTTTCCTCTATTTCTTTACATTGATCGCTGAGGAAGGCTTTCTTATATTTCCTTGCTATTCTTTGGAACTCTGCATTCAGATGCTTATATCTTTGCTTTTCTCCTTTTCTTTTCACCTCTCCTCTTTTCACAGCTATTTGTAAGGCCTCCTGAGACAGCTATTTTGCTTTTTTGCATTTCTTTTCCATGGGGATGGTCTTGATCCCTGTCTCCTGAACAATGTCATAAACCTCTGTCTATAGTTCATCAGGCACTCTGTCAGATCTAGATCCTTAAATCTATTCCTCACTTTCACTGTATAATCATAAGGGATTTGATTTAGGTCATTCCTGAATGGTCCTTTGATATTACTGCATATCAAGTATTAAAAAAAAAGGCACAATGGATTATAAATTCTTGAGATAGTCAAACCTGCAGATCCAAGTACTGTCAAATTAATCCCATTGAGGGAAGAAAGGAGAATATGAATTACTGCCTCTTTTTGTCATTACACAGGGCACTCAAAATGAAGCCTGTTACTAAATGTTCGATGTCCTTTTTGCAGCACTGCTGTTATTTTAGTTCAGACTTGAGTTTTCTCTTGTCTAAAATCATTTCCTAGTTTAGCTTCCTTTGCCTTCCATGGTAAACCTGCCACCAGTTTTTCTTTTTTATTGCATCCTAGGTCAATTGCCTCTAAACTCTTCAGCTTCCAGAGAAGATCTTCTCTATATTGCTACACATCACCTCAACCTTGTCTATTGTTACCTTGGCCACTCAGTCAAACACTGCAAACACTGGTATCTGTTTCCACTCTTTCCTAAAGGCTATGGCTTTTCATATTTCAGTATTATGGCAGATATTCTTCATCTGCAAGAAAAACATTTCTCCAAAATTGGAAAGCCATGAAAGTCACTGAGACATTTTTACCAAAATGGTAATACTTACTTAATTTGCATAGTCTGGAATTAAAAATATTTGCTATGTATTTTTTAGTGTGTCTTATTCCCTTAGAAGGAGAAGGCAATGGCAACCCACTCCAGTGTTCTTGCCTGGAGAATCCCAAGGATGGGGGACCCTGGTGGGCTGCCGTCTATGGTGTCGCACAGAGTCAGACTTGACTGAAGTGATTTAGCAGCAGCAACAACAGCATCCCCTTAGAAATATTTATCTTCGCCAAAATGCATGAGCTAGTATTTTAACTCAGGGAAAAGCAATACAAAATTTCATTTCAAATACATGAACTATGATGGTGGTGGTTTAGTCACTGACTTGTTTCCAACTCTTACAACCTCATGGCTCCTCTGTCCATGGGACTTCCCAGGCAAGAACACTGGAATGGGTTGCATTTCCTTCTCCAAGAGATCTTCCTGACCAGGGATCAAACCAGTGGCTCCTGCATTACAGGCAGATTCTTTACCACTGAGCCACCAGGGAAACACATGGACTGTACAAAAAGCAATTAAATAGATATAATGAACTCAACAATTTATTTAATATGATGACTCATTCATACTCACCACATAGTTACATCATTTTAAAAATTCTGCTATTAACATCAACATCTAAAATTAATGTAGTTTTGAGGGTCCTCTAATTTCTTTTCACTAATGAGTGTTTGGGAAATCAAAACCAACTGAGACCTAGGTTCAATCCCAGGGTCGGGAAGATCCGCTGGAGAAACTGGCTACCCATGCCAGTATTCTTGCTTGGTGGGACCTAGTCCATGGAGTTTCAAAGGGTTGGACACAACTGAACGACTAACACAAGTGCTTATCTGACTTTTGAATCATTATTTCCCACCTCATGTATGTAATACACTTGGAACACCCCTTTCCCACTCTATGTCACTCCTGTGAACAATCTGCAACCTCTGATGTCCCTCAGATGACACATGCATGGATACTCCATCCTAGTCCTCCAGCCCACGGGACACGAGTCTGCTGTTTTTCTCCTCTTGCACCAGTGATCGCTTGGGAGTCAGTCTTACTAATCTGTGAATAATCAAGAGCACTATGCTAGTCATGGAGACTGCTGTAATGAATGACCGTAACTTGATGTAAAACAAAAGAAAAACACACTTTCACAGTGCTGGATGTAAGATGTCCGAATTCAGCATCATTACTTGGAAATCCAGTGTCAGCAGGGCGGTGCTCCCTCAGCAAGCTCCAGGGGAGAATGGGCTTCCTCTTCCAGCTTCTAGGGGGCTGCCAGCTCTCTTGACTTACATCTCACTCACCCCCACACCGGTCTCCATGGACACTGTCTTTCTTTGTGTCTTTTCCTCTTCTATGTTCACCATCTCTCTACTACTTTCTTATAAGAACATGTGCAACTGCATTTAAGACAATGAATCATCCAGCATAATGTCCCATCTCAAAATCCTTACAAATCATCACACCTTTTTGTCATATAAGGTGATGATCATAGGTTGTAGGAATTAGGTCCTGATATACTGGGGACATTCTTTATCACCCTGCAAACATGGGCCCCATTGATATCTTTCTCACTTTGGTAAATGCCACACTAATTCTATTATGAAGTTGGCTCACTATCTCCGTATCTTTAAACTGAATTGATTAGAGTTGTCCTTCAATGCAAAACATCACTCAGGCAGCATCAATTATGCTTAAATCTAAATGCTTCAAATCAAATAGTGGAAGAGCTTAGAGATTAAATAAAGCATTATTAACATAGTGAGGTAAATTTATTCTCCACTATGCTGTTATGACTTTATAGACTACACAGAGCTTTTGACTGTGTGGATCACAACAAATCGTGGAAAGTTCTTCAAGAGATGGGAATATCAGTCCACTTTACCTATCTCTTCTTGTTCAAGAAGCAACAGTTAGAAACAGACATGGAATCAAGACAACCAGACAAGCTGGAATCAAGATTGCGGTGAGAAATATCAATAACCTCAGATGTGCAGATGACACCACCAGGAACTAAAGAGCCTCTTGATGAAAGAAAAAAAGAGAGTTAAAAAGGTGGCATAAAACTCAACATTCAAAAAACAATGATCATGAAATCTGGTACCATTGTTTCATGGGAAATAGATGGGGAAACAATGTAAGCATTGACAGACTTTACTTTCTCGGGCTCCAAAATCACTGCAGATGGTGACTACAGCCATGAAATTAAAAGACACTTGCTCCTTGGAAGAAAAGCTATGACCAACCTAGAAAGCATATTAAAAAGCAAAGACATTACATTGCCGACAAAGGTCTGTCTAGTCAAAGCTATGGTTTTCCCAGTAGTTATATATGAATGTGAGAGTTGAACCATAAAGAAATCTGAGTGGTGAAGGATTGTTGCTTTTGAACTGTGGTGTTGGAGAAGACTCTTGAGAGTCCCTTGGACTGCAAGGAGATCAAACTAGTCAATCCTAAAGGAAACCAGTCCTGAATGTCCATTGGAAGGATTGATGCTGAAGCTGAGTTCAGTTCAGTTCAGTTCAGTCACTCAGTCATGTCCGACACTTTGCGACCCCATGAATCGCAGCTCTCCAGGCCTCCCTGTTCATCACCATCTCCCGGAGTTGACTCAGACTCACGTCCATTGAGTCTGTTATGCCATCCAGCCATCTCATCCTCGGTCGTCCTCTTCTCATCCTGCCCCCAATCCCTCCCAGCATCAGAGATTTTTCCAATGAGTCAACTCTTCTCATGAGGTGGCCAAAGTACTGGAGTTTCAGCTTTAGCATCATTCCTTCCAAAAAAATCCGAGGGTTGATCTCCTTCAGATTGAACTAGTTGGATCTCCTTGCAGTGCAAGGGACTCCCAAGAGTCTTCTCCAACACCACAGTTCAAAAGCATCAATTCTTCGGCACTCAGCCTTCTTCACAGTCCAACTCTCACATCCATACATGACCACAGGAAAAACCATAGCCTTGACTAGATGGACCTTCGTCGGCAAAGTAATGTCTCTGCTTTTCAAGATGCTATCTAGGTTGGTCATAACTTTTCTTCCAAGGAGTAAGCGTCTTTTAATTTCATGGCTGCAGCCACCATCTGCAGTGATTCTGGAGCCCAAAAAAATAAAATCTGACACTGTTTCCACTATTTCCCCATCTATTTCCCATGAAGTGATGGGACCAGATACCATGATCTTCGTTTTCTGAATGCTGAGTTTAGGCCGACTTTTTCGCTCTCCTCTTTCACTTTCATCCAGAAGCTTTTTAGCTCCTCTTCACTTTCTGCCATAAGGGTGGTGTCATCTGCATATCTGAGGTTATTCATATTTCTCGTGGCAATCTTGATTCCAGCTTGTGTTTCTTCCAGTCAAGCGTTTCTCATGATGTACTCTGCATATAAGTTAAATCAGCAGGGTGACAATATACAGCCTTGACATACTCCTTTTCCTATTTGGAACCAGTCTGTTGTTCCATGTCCAGTTCTAACTGTTGCTTCCTGACCTGCATACAGATTTCTCAAGAGGCAGGTCAGGTGGTCTGGTTTTCCCATCTCTTGAAGAATTTTCCACAGTTTATTGTGATCCACACAGTCAAAGTCTTTGGCATAATCAATAAAGCCAGAAATAGATGTTTTTCTGGAACTTTCTTGCTTTTTCATGATCCAGCAGATGTTGGCAATTTGATCTCTGGTTCCTCTGCCTTTTCTAAAACCAGCTTGAACGTCAGGGAGTTCACAGTTCATGTATTGCTGAAGCCTGGCTTGGAGAATTTTGAGCATTACAGTACTACCATGTGAGATGACTGCAATTGTGTGGTAGTTTGAGCATTCTTTGGCATTGCCTTTCTTTGGGATTGGAATGAAAACTGACCTTTTCCAGTCCTGTGGCCACTGCTGAGTTTTCCAATTTTGCTGGCATATTGAGTGCAGCACTTTCACAGCATCATCTTTCAGGATTTGAAACAGCTCAACTGGAATTCCATCACCTCCACTAGCTTTGTTTGTAGTGATGCTTTCTAAGGCCCACTTGACTTCACATTCCAGGATGTCTGGTTCTAGATTAGGGATCACACCATCATGACTATCTGGGTTGTGAAGATCTTTTTTGTACAGTTCTTCTGTGTATTCTTGCCACCTTTTCTTAATATCTTCTGCTTCTGTTAGGTCCAGACCATTTCTGTCCTTTATCGAGCCCATCTTTTCATGAAATGTTTCCTTGGTATCTCTAATTTTCTTGAAGAGATCTCTAGTCTTTCCCAATCTGTTGTTTTCCTCTATTTCTTTGCATTGATTGCTGAAGAAGGCTTTCTTATCTCTTCTTGCTATTCTTTGGAGCTCTGCATTTAGATGCCTATATCTTTCCTTTTCTCCTTTGCTTGTCACCTCTCTTGTCTTCACAGCTATTTGTAAGGCCTCCCCAAACAGCCATATTGCTTTTTTGCATTTCTTTTCCATGGGGATGGTCTTGATCCCTGTCTCCTTCACAATGTCAAGAACTTCATTCCATAGTTCATCAGGCACTCTATCTATCAGATCTAGGCCCTTAAATCTGTTTCTCACTTCCACTGTATAATCATAAGGGATTTGATTTAGGTCATACCTGAATGGTCTAGCGGTTTTCCCTACTTTCTCCAATTTAAGTTTGAATTTGGTAATAAGGAGTTCATGATCTGAGCCACAGTCAGCTCCTAGTCTTGTTTTTGTTGACTGTATAGAGCTTCTCCATCTTTGGCTGCAAAGAATATAATCAATCTGATTTCAGTGTTGACCATCTGGTGATGTCCATGTGCAGAGTCTTCTCTTGTGTTGTTGGAAGAGGGTGTTTGCTATGACCAGTGCATTTTCTTGGCAAAACTCTATTAGTCTTTGCCCTGCTTCATTCTGCATTCCAAGGCCAAATTTTCCTGTTACTCCAGGTGTTTCTTGACTTCCTACTTTTGCATTCCAGTCCCCTATAATGAAAAGGACATCTTTTTTGGGGTGTTAGTTCTAAAAGGTCTTGTAGGTCTTCATAAAACAATTCAACTTCAGATTCTTCAGCATTACTGTTTGGGGTATAGACTTGAATAACTTTGATATTGAATGGTTTGCCTTGGAAACAGAGATCATTCTTTCATTTTTGAGACTGCATCCAAGTATTGCATTTTGGACTCTTTTGTTGACCATGATGGCTACTCCATTTCTTCTGAGGGATTCCTGCCCGCAGTAGTAGATATAATGGTCATCTGAGTTAAATTCACCCATTCCAGTCCATTTTAGTTCGCTGATTCCTAGAATGTTGACATTCACCCTTGCCATCTCTTGTTTGACCACTTCCAATTTGCCTTGATTCATGAACCTGACATTCCAGGTTCCTAGGCAATATTGCTCTTTATAGCATCGGATCTTGCTTCTATCACCAGTCACATCCAGAACTGGGTATTATTTTTGCTTTGGCTCCATCCCTTCATTCTTTCTGTAGTTATTTCTCCTCTGATCTCCAGTAGCATATTTGGCACCTAATGACCTGGGGAGTTTCTCTTTTGGTATCCTATCATATTGCCTTTCATACTGTTCATGGTGTTTTCAAGGCCAGAATACTGAAGTGGCTTGCCATTCCCTTTTCCAGTGGATCACGTTCTGTCAGACCTCTCCACCATGACCCGCCCATCTTGGGTTGCCCCTCGGGCATGGCTTGGTTTCATTGAGTTAGACAAGGCTGTGTTCCTGGTGTGATTAGATTGACTAGTTTTCTGTGAGTATGGTTTCAGTGTGTCTGCCTTCTGATGCCCTCTTGCAACACCTGCCATCTTACTTGGGTTTCTCTTACCTTGGATGTGGGGTTATGTCTTCACGGCTGCTCTAGCAAAGCATAGCTGCTGCTCCTTACCTTGGATGAGGGGTATCTCCTTACCGCCACCATTCCTGACCTCCAACGTGGGATAGCTCCTCTAGGCCCTCCTGCACCTGTGCAGCCACTGCTCCTCGGGTTGCTCCTCCCGGCTGCGGGCCCTGGCCTTGGGTGTGGGTGGCTCCTTCCAGCTGCTGTCCCTAGCCTCGGACTCAGGGTGGCTTCTCAGGGTCACCGCCCCTGGCCTAGGGCGTGAAGCTTCAATAATTTGGCCACCTGATGCGAACAACCGACTCATTGGAAAAGGCCCTGATGCTGGGAAAGAGTGAAGGCAGGAAGAGAAGTGGACAGCAGAGGATGAGACGGTTGGATGGCATCACTGACTCGATGGAGATGAGTTTGAGCAAGCTCTGGGTGTTGGTGATGGACAGGGAAGCCTGGCGTTCTGAAGTCCCTGAGGTCACAAAGAATCAGACATGACTGAATGACTGAATGCCCTTATGAGATAAATATTTCCATGTAAAATAGGAATAAAGAGATTGAGAATGTCTAAGAGTTTTTCCTACTATCTCCAATATCAGGTTTAGGCTCAAATCTATATTTTTCTAAGCCAAAAGCTATTGTATTTCAGTGAAGACATACTCCCTAAAAAATATTACTAAGGACAAAAACAAATACCCCACAGGATGACTTAAATAACAGTATAAATGACAATGTAAATTTTTCCTAGATTATTAAAATATCCAATCTGATGTAAGATGGAAAAGCTAGCAGTTTCTTTACCTTCCATTTGCTAATGATAAGTGTGAAGTCTAGGCAGTGTTCTGCAATAAACAGTATAAGCTCTCTGGTTTGTCTTGCAGGTGTTCCATGTAACTGAGATTTTAGGAAAATAGTTTTGTTATTCTGTTATTTATTATAGCTTACATGTTGCAAAACATTGTTATCAACACAATCCTACTGCCAACAAAAAAGTGAAAAATTACCTAGGACTGTGTTTCTAAATTAGACTCATACCAACAATGAGATTTCAGTAGGATTTTGGCTCCAGGTTTTTGCCTGCAGGAAGTCATTATAAGATAAGTGGAAAGTCAAGTCTATTCCCCTGGTAGCAGAATGTCCACCTTCGCAGGCACAGGGAGGTTTATTTTAGGGCAGAAACAATAACTCCCACATTGCATGATAATCACTCTTGTATTTATAGACAGTGTAAATCAATTCTGGGCAGGCAATAAAATGATCCTTTCTGCTTTTACTTTATTTAAGAAAAGGCCTTCTGAGCAATTCAAACCTTTTTTAAACAATCCCACCCCTTAGTAAATTTCATAGTTCAATCTTCCACAATCACAATGTGGTCTATTTGTGTGCCCCTAATGACTTTCCACTATCTGGAAAGCAGCACTGTATTCCAGCTGTGCAAGAAGGAGAATCTGTATTTCAAAACGGTCGATGAGCCGGCAGAAAGGCTGACCGAAAGCAGGTGTACATCATTATGCCTAATACTCAGGGGTTCTCTCTCTTTCTTCCACCTTAGCATCCTAATGACTCTACAAGTTGTTTTTTATGACTCACAAGTTTGCAAAGGCCTAAATGGCTTAAAGAAGGTGGCTTAATTTTTCCTCAGATTAAATAAAAGCTAAATATCAGATATTCTTCATAACAGACCTTTTTTTTTAATTAACATATATTCTAAGTAATGGCAATGAACTATTAAGAGTACAGGGTAATGAGTACAGAATGATTTTTGTGTATCAACAAGTAGCATAAGATAATACAGAAAAACTACTTTGTTTCATACAAGATCAAGAATTATGTAAGATTTCCACAAACAAAAATGAGCAGGAGATCACTGATTTCTAAAGTTATGAAGCCACACACTTGCCATTAACAAATTAGCTGTACATAGACCTAAAGACTGTCATACAGAGCGAAGTAAGAAAGATAAAAAACAAATATTTGTTTATGTATGTATGTGTGTATATATATATATATATATAATTGAAATCTAGAAAAAACAGTATGTGTGTGTGTGTATGTGTGCTCAGTCATGCCTGACTCCTTGTGAACCTATAGATTGTATGACCCTATGGATTGTAACCCCCGTCAGGCACCCCTGTCCATGGAATTTTCCTGACAAAGATACTGGAGTGGATTGCCATGTCTTTCTCCAGGGAATAGTTCCCACCCAGGGATTGAGCCTTTGTCTCCTGCATTGGCAGGCAAATTCTTTACCACTGAGCCATCTGGGAAGCCCAGGAAACAAACAAACAAAAAAGGTGTAAATGATCTTACTTGCAAAGCAGAAATAGAGATACAGACATAGACAAGGAACACATGGATGCCAAGGGGGAAAAGTTGGGATGGACTGGGAGATTGGGGCTGACCTATATACACTATTATGTATAAAATATCTCACTAGTGAGAACCTACTGTATAGCACAGGGAACTGTACTTAGTGTTCTATGGTGACCTACATGGGAAGGAAATCCATATATATGTAGAGCTGATTCAATTTGCCGCACAGTAGAAACCAACACATCATTGTGAAGGAAATATGCACCAGTAAAAATTAATTTTAAAGAATCTAGTTATGTGTTCCCAATTTTTGTTCATAGGTAATGAGTGAATTAATCCTCTAAAGCTGTGAAACATCAGGTTTATTTTAATGCACTCTTGAGTTACACAGAAGTTTAAAAATAAAAATGCAGGAATAAAATGCCTTATTTTTGTTATTAAATGTATGCCACTTAGTGCTCCATCTAAATTGCAATATCACTTGCCAATCATGTTTGTAATACATACTGAAAATCATATGGGTAAACAATATGTACAATACAAGAACACATATAGACCCAATTCCTCCTCTAGGGGATCTTCCCGATCCAGGGCTCAAACCTGTGTCTTCTGTGTCTCCTACACTGGCAGGCTGGTTCTTTATCACTGAGCCACCTGGGAAACCCCATGTAGACTGTACTTTCCTTTTTAAACAGAAGAGTAAAGTTTGAAGGAATTACTTTGCTAACATCTAAATGTTTATTCTCTTAGCTGTTCCATCCTTACTTTTTAGATGTTACAAAAGAGAAAGTTTAGGTAAAAGCCTACATAAATTTCAGTTTTGTGGAAAAACAGGTGGGAAGTCCTAGCCGATTATACAACACAGTAAAAGCACTGCAGCATGAATCCCAAATTCAAATTAATGTTTCAACAGCTTCAATATTTATGTCACTAAAAGCTGCCTGAGGCAGAACTGCAGTGTGCTGTCTTCCACAGTGCTGTTGCTGACAGAATTTTCCCCCCTTACTGGGAAGTTGTAGTTGGGTACAAAGCTGAGATAGATACAATATTTTGTGTCAGTTTTCTTTTTATGATATGAGTAAAATGTATCCGTATGACTGTGACTTGTTTGGTTGTTATTGATAAGAATTCCCATAGGTAAAAATATCTACTGTAAAATAATTATCCTTCAAGAAAAAATAAATTAACTTAAAAAAATCTACAAAGATTACTAAAATAGAAATTGTTCATGCAGTTAGGAATGAAGTGAGATGGTTGCCTCATGCCACACAGCTAAGTGTCAGACTTAGGATACAAAATCAGGAAGCCTAGCTATAGAATCTACTCTTTTAGGGACAAAATTATAATGTCTTTAGAATACCACATGCTTCTTATCTGGTTGTATCGGATAACTTCTCCTGTGCAACAAATGATCTTGTGGTGGACAGACTCCAGGGTATTAGAGAGTTTTCATTAATATAATATCCTGCCCTGAGTGTAGGGTGTGTTTCTTGCTTCTAACTGAAAGAATGTGGCCAGGGTGATGTGATGTCACTTTCTGGATGATGTTACCTACGGAGGACTAGGTCTTACCACTGGAAGATTCACTCTAGAGATGCCCCTTGCTGGCTGAGTAAGCAAGTAGCCCCGTTGGCAGAGCCCACATGGCAAGGAATGTGAGCAACCCCTGGTGGTGGAGGGCAACCTCCAGCCAAAAGTGGGCAAGAAGCTTAGCCCTGTCTTGCACCTACGAGGAAACAAATTCTGCCAACAACCTGAGTGTGTTTGAAAGCACATTCATCTCCTTTTGACTTACTTCACTCTGTATGACAGTCGCTAGGTCCATCCATTTCTCTACAAATCACCCCAATAGTTTCTTTCTATGGTTGAGTAATATTCCATTGTATATGTGTACCACATCTTCTTTATCCATTCCTCTGTGGATGGACATTTAGGTTGCTTCCATGTCCTGGCTATTGTAAAGAGTGCTGCCGTGAACATTTGGGTGCATGTGTCTCCTTGAATTATGGCTTTCATCAGGGTGTATGCCCAGTTGTAGGATTGCTGGGTCCAATCTAGCTTCTAGATAAAGTCACAGCCTTACTGATGCAATATCAATCTTGAGAAACCCCTGGCAGAGGATCCAGATAATCCATGTGCTGACTCCTGAACTGTGAAAACTGAAATAAGCAATCTAACTTTTGCTGTGCTTTGTTACAGGAGATAACTAATACAAATCCTAAGTGACTGTGGTTTAAAACAACAACTATTCATTTAGCTCACAGCTCTGCAGTTTTGCAATCAGTTTTGATCCTACTAGATCATTCTGGTCTGTGCTTATTAGTTCATGTATCTGTCAGCTGGAAGATCAGGGCCATGGGTGTATCATACAGGCTTTGGCTGGAAGGGTTATCAACTTGGTCCTCTCTCCATGTGTACAGGTTATTCTGGAATTTTTCTCTGGATGGTAGCAGTGTTCTAAGTTCTTAAGATAGCAAAGTAAAACAAGAAAGTAATTTGTAGGTCTCTGTGGTGTGACACTAGCTAAGGTTTCATTGGCTAACAAAGAAGTCACATGGTCAACCAAGACTTAAGAACTGAGTGACAGATCCCAACCCTTGAGGGGGGAAATAGAAGACTGGCTGTGTTTACAAATCATCACACTGGTATTCTCTATCTCTAAGCGACACCACAATTCACCCAGTTGATGAGGTCTGAATCATCTTTTATTCTTGTCATTTTCTCGCTTCCTATTTCATTTTTCTATTTGTGTAATCTAAGCTTAATTGGTTCATTTCTTTCTAACATTATTGTATTTTAGTAGAAATACAAATGACTGGGTTGTATGCCTCAGTAAATATGTGCAGGAATAAAACACAATATTTGCAACTTAGGAAATCTTATGGCTGTTTGTCTGAGGTCTGTAGACAAGCATTGACTATAACCCAGGGTAGGGGTTTTAGTGTATGTTCCTAAAGTAGCAAAAAACTAGGAGTCTCTTAAAGGTCACTTGGAAAATGTGAAGTACTTCTTGGGGTTCTCTAAGGCCGAAGTAAAAATTGCTATATCATACAGAACCTCTCAGTTTTTACTTCCAGGAAAAACTCAATTTGCTTTTTAATTAGGGTTCAAAAAGTATGTTCTACAAACCAAATCTGGACTACTGTCTAATTTTGTAAGACAAATGAGTTAAGAAACCTGTACAGATTCAACAGAAGAAGAATTAGAATCCCCCTTTTAACAGAGTTGCAAAGACATCATGGCCATCTTCATTTTGCCACAGGAATTTTGTGGAATATAATTTAATGGATTCATGGATGTTGATAAGTTAAGCCTCAACTGCTTAGAAATTGTGAACACAGCCTTGGACATCCAAGTAGTCAGTGTGGGAATCCCCATTCTTTCCATTTTTAGCTCTGTGATGGAGGAAGACACATATCTGTTCTTCACTTTCCCATGGTGGAGCTCATATGCCTGCCTCAGACATTTAATTCTGTTATCCTTAGTCTGATTTCTTGCCAAGGAAAAATTGGTAGATAGGGGGCTTCTGCATTTAACCAGATTATTCTGATGCTTATTTTCCCTTTGATCTACTGGGTTTCAGATCTAGCCAGAAAAATGCAAAACCAATTAAGACTTCACTATTTGGATTCTTCAAATGATAGGTTGCCCATTTTCTCCTAATACAGAAGATTTTAAATGTTGTCAAGCAATAGTAAGTAACACATGTATTTTAATAACATATTGTGCTTTAAAAGCTACAAAGTGATTTTATTTACATAATATCATCCACCCTTACAATTGAGGTAGGAGATAGATAGGCCCCTGGGCTGGACAGCTGGTGTGGAGTAAGATTGAAGCTTTTTTCTCACCTAGACACTCCAAGGACAAAGCTAGTGGAAGAAGCTGAGCTCTGCTGAAGTAAAGAGATAAGGTGCATACTCCTGAAGTCCAGGAAAACTTCTCTTCTGCACATGTGTAAGAAGGCTCCTTGAAGGTCAAAAAGGGAGGTGGCACCATCCCATAGTAATAATGGACATATTCCCACAGACCTCTGTGATGAGATCCATCTTAGCAAAAAGTTGCACAGGCATCTTGGGGAGGATCCTAGCATCAGTCAGGTAGGTGTGAAAAAATAAATGTTCCATTTCATTAGAGAGGATGTCCACATCCTTTCTCTCAGGTGTGTATTTCTGCCTTGCTTCAGTCTTTTTTTTTTTTTTAATATATGTTGATTTTTAAAGTTTTTTTTTTTTTTAATTTTTACAATGTTGTGTTGGTTTCTGCCATACAACAAAGTAAATCAGCCACAATTACACTTATATCCCCTTCCTGTTGAGCCTCTCTCCCCTCCCTCCATTCCACCCCTTAAAGTCATCACAAAGCACCAGACTGGGATCCCTGTGGTATACAGCAACTTCTCATCAGCTGTCCATTTACACATGATAGTGTATATATGCTGATGCTAATTTCTCAATTTGCCCTGCTCTCTCCTTCCCTACTGCATCCACAAGTCTGTTCTCTATGTCTGCAATTCCATTCCTTCCCTGCAAGTAGGTTCATCAATACCACTTTTCTAGATTCCACATATATGTGTTAATATATGATATTTGGTTTTCTCTTTCTAATGTACTTCACTCTGTATAACAGGCTCTAGGTTTATCCATCTAACTAGAACTGGCTCAAATTCATTCTTTTTTATGGTTGAGTATTTTCCATTGTATAAATGTCCACAACTTCTTTATCTATTCATCTATCGATGGAAATCTAGGTTACTTCTATGTCCTAGCTATTGTAAATAGTGCTGCAATGAACACTGGGGTACATTAAATAAATTGTTTCTCTGTGTGCTCTCTCACTTGCTGTGCTGTGTCTCTGATAATAAACTTAGTATCTGTTTTTACAGCTTTTGATTTCTTGAAACATTCCTGCTTCACTGGGATAAGAGTCAAGGCCATTCTGCTTCTAGCCTCTAACCCCTGGTGGCTCTAGAAGTTGGGAGTCCTGGGTTTCATCCAGGCTACCCAGGTTCAATTCCTGGACAGGGACTGCTCACTGCTGTATCTCTAACATCGCAATAACCATCTAAATAAATCAAGAGTGGTTACTATTTTCTTTTTTTAGTACATAAAGAAATAAAACATCAAGAGAAATTAACTTACTTTTTGAAATTCACATTGCTAGGACATGTTCAGGGCTCAAACACAGGCTGTCAATTTGAATAACAGGAAAGAAGACAATATTTTTGACATGTCGTTTACTGAGAAACATAAATGGGTATGTAAAGAAAAGTGATCCTAATGAGCTATTAAATCTCTAAGTAACATAAATACTGAAAACTGTTACATTTATAAAAATTAATAAACTAATCATGTGAAAGATTAAATTAATATTACTTAATTGTGACTGATCTTTAGATTGCATTCAACCACTTTATAATTTAAGCAACTTCAATGTGTTTATTTCCGTATGCACAACATCTAAAAAAAGAATCTAAGAAACACTCCACTATTGGAAAAAAATAACTTGGAGATGCAGAAGTGCTTTGAGTCTCATTATCATTCTGCTGGTGCAGAGTGTTAATAACAGCATTGAGAAGTCTTACTTTTGCATTAGCATAATTTTCATGTAGATGCCACCATCAAAGTTTACCTAAGTTGACAAATGACTGCAGCCCACTGCCACACCTGCTGCCTTTTCCCTGACATCAAAGAGTACTATGCTATTGAGCTTTCAGAAAGGTTAATTTCTATTTTCTGCAATTATGAATGACATGGTTAGAGGAGGTTATAGGGAGTCAAATTACTATGATTACTGTTTGCTGGAAATTATGCAAATATGTATAAAAGCAAAGTTTGTGAAAAATGAAATTAGTCTAGACTTAATTTAACCTAGTGTTACTAATGTTACAACTCAAAAGTGTAAATAAAATACCAACATAATAAAATGCAAATCTCAATTTAAAAATTATTTTATTGTGTAGCACAAATAAGATGCCTGTTAACATTTTTACCATAGGATTGCTGTATTTGGGATTATTTTAAGCACATTAAAATCCAATCCTGCATGATGTATAATTTGAAAATGATGCTATTTTTTTTTTTTTCCCTAACAGCACTTCATCCAGATATGTTAGGCTCATCTTAGAGGCCAAATACTTCATCGGAGTTATGATTCAGAAAATAATCATTTGGTTCTACTAAGCATAAGTTTATGATTTAATTTATATTATGACAATATTAGTAATAGCTCAGTTATTTAGGATATCTGACTATTCAAGTCTTTGTTTTGAGATCATTTTTTCTATAAATAATTTAATAAATGTCATTACTAAGTCATACTTCCACTCATTCTTATCTTTGGTACTGTCTCTAGTTTATTCATATATGATATATTGAAGCATATACCAGATGTGTATGTATATGTTTTATATCCTCACATATGAGAAAAAAATTTTTAAATGTATGAAACAGGCAATCATTCTATGTTAGTTTTAAAACTATGGAATTATGAAGAAAAATTTAAGCATTTTAATATAAGAAAGGCAACACATAAGTATGTAAAAGTATCAGTTCAGTTCAGTCGCTCAGCTGTGTCTGACTCTTTGTGACTCCATGGACTGCAGCACGCCAGGCCTCCCTGTCCATCACCAATTCCCAGAGTTTACTGAAACTCATGTCCATTGAGTCAGTGATGCCATCAAACCGTCTCATTCTGTTATCCCCTTCTCCTCCCTCCTTCAGTCTTTCCCAGCATCAGGGTCTTTTCTAATGGGTCAGTTTCTGCATCAGTTGGCCAAAGTATTGGAGTTTCAGCGTCAGCATCAGTCCTTCCAATTCCGGATTGATTTCTTTTAGGATTGATTTCCTTATGGTCCAAGGGACTCTCCAGAGTCTTCTCCAACACCACAGTTCAAATCATCAGTTCTTCAGCGCTCAGCTTTCTTTATGGTCCAACTCTCACATCCGTACTTGACTACTGGGAAAACCATAGCTTTGACTATATGGACCCTTGTCGGCAAAGTAATGTCTCTGCTTTTTAATATGCTGTCTAGGTTGGTCATAGCTTTTCTTCCAAGGAGCAAGCATCTTTTAATTTCATGGCTGCAGTCACCATCTGCAGTGATTTTGGAGCCCAAGAAAATAAAGTCTGTCACTGTTTTCACTGTTTCCCCATCTATTTGTCATTAAGTAATGAGACTAGATGCCATGATCATGGTTTTTTGAATAAATACATATTCAATTATATATATGTATATATTTGTATATACATATACACATATGTATATATTATGTGTAAATAGATAACTCATAAATATAAGATGATATTGCTTCAAACATTATTCAGAATTTCATGTTAAAAATGGAAGCTTAACTTTAACATTATTGTGTGTGTTTTTAGGATGCTGTTTTTAAAAACAAAGAAATCTCCCCCCAAAATTACATTATGTATTTATAAATATGGTTACTAGAAATTTGATGTTCACAATCAACTATGAAATCATCAGTGGATCTGACTGAGACCTATTCTATCCACCCTCTCTTTTCCTAGACATACAGTCTAACCAGCTTACTGTGCAGTAAGGAATAGTCATGTGACTAAGTGTGCTCCATTGGAGAGCAAAGGGCAGAATCCCAGCCTCACACAGGCCTGTCCAGTAACACCTTCCATATGTGCCCTTCCATGCTGTTCTCCAGCCTGTTCCTGAAAGACACAGTGACCCAAGAGCCAATAATTCAGTACGGTAGAGCTCATTGTTGAACACTGAAGTATTGTAACACCAATCAGGAGAGCTCTGGCTACCAACAATAATAGCAGTTTCAATTTTGTACAGAAACAAAATAAAAGCCTCTCATATTTTGAAAGATTTACATTTTAGGGTTCTGTGCATGCATGTGTGTATATCTCTGCTTGAGATATATATGAGAGTAGCTAATATGATTTAATCTTATATGTAGACTTAGAAGACATATGGAGTGAAAAAAACACTAAATAAGATTTCAAAAGAGATAAGAAATGAGACTTTATTTCTGGTTGTCCTTTGACACAAGACAACCAAGAAAATTTATTCAAAAAGAAAAGAGGATTAACACTACATGATTTAAGAGCTATGAAGCTACAGTAAGATAGTGGGGATTATCAAGGAATACACACATATTTCAGTGAAACAGAGTACAACATGCAGAAACAGCCCCATAGAAATATAATTAGCTGATTTTTGACAAAGGTATAAAGACAAATAAGTAGAATAAAAAGTGTCTTTAGAAAAAAAAAATAGTGTTATAAAATGTGAAGTCTACATGCTAAAAAAATAAATTTTGAATCTATTAAAAAACTAAAATTGGATCACAAACCTAACTATAAATTTATAAAACTTCTGGTAGAAAACTTTAAAGAAAGTCTTTGAGACTCTGTGATAGGTAAAATGGTCTTGGATATATCAATTAAACTGTCATCTATGTAAAAAACAATTGGCTTTACTGAAAAGAAAAAAATTGGCTCTGTGAAGTGTTCCATTAAAAGTATAATAAAGCAAACATCAGACTGGGAGAAATATTTGTAATAAACATATTTGAGAAAAGACATGTAAAAAGTATCCAGAATACTTAATTCTCAAAACTCAAGGATAATAAAGCAAACGAACCTATAAAACTGTAGGCAAAGCATTTGAATAGAAACTCCACCAAAAAAGGTTTATGAACAATAAATAAGGACCTGAAAAGGTAGTCAATTTCCATGTCATTAGTCATTCAGTTCAATTCAGTTCAGTCGCTCAGTCATGTCCAACTCTTTGTGACCCCAAGAATCGCAGCACACCAGGCCTCCCTGTCCATCACCAACTCCCGGAGTTCACTCAGACTCACGTCCATCGAGTCAGTGATGCCATCCAGCCATCTCATCCTCCGTCGTCCCCTTCTCCTGCCCCCAATCCCTCCCAGGATCAGAGTCTTTTCCAATGAGTCAACTCTTTACATGAGGTGACCAAAGTACTGGAGTTTCAGCTTTAGATCATTCCTTCCAAAGAAATCCCAGGGCTGATCTCTTTCAGAATGGGCTGGTTGGATCTCCTTGCAGTCCAAGGGACTCTCCAGAGTCTTCTCCAACACCACAGTTCAAAAGCATCAATTCTTTGGCTGTCAGCTTTCTTCACAGTCCAACTCTCACATCCATACATGACCACTGGAAAAATCATAGCCTTGACTAGTTGCCTTGTTGGCTAAGTAATGTCTCTGCTTTTCAATATGCTATCTAGGTTGGTCATAACTTTTCTTCCAAGGAGTAAGCGTCTTTTAATTTCATGGCTGCAGTCACCATCTGCAGTGATTTTGGAGCCCTCGAAAATAAAGTCTGACACTTTCCACTGTTTCCCCATCTATTTCCCATGAAGTCATTAGAGAAATTCAAATGTTAACTCAGGGTTACCCTGGCTAAGTGTTAGAATGGCTAAAAAGTAACAAACATAGCAATATCACATTTGTCAAAACACCCAGCTGAAACCACTCAGAGTGGTTTACTGCAAATAAATAAAGAAATGAATTACACAAACTTCCAGTCACCAGTGGCCAAGTCCCAGCAATGCACATTACCTTTCTCTACAGCTTTGCATGTTGGGAGAATTCTCTTCCACAGAGATGAAAGCTGCCTCCCTGAAATGTTGTCCATTGGTCCATTTCTGTTTAAAACAGCCACAGAAATAGCAGGCAATCTCAGGTAACTTGTCAGCCAGCCCTCAACTCTGAGATAGCTGCATATGTGTTGTAGGAGACGGCAGTGGCACCCCATTATAGTACTCTTGCCTGGAAAATCCCATGGACAAAGGAGCCTGGTGGGCTGCATTCCATGGGGTCGCTGAGTTGGACACGACTGAGTGACTTCACTTTCAATTTTCACTTTCATGTATTGGAGAAGGAAATGGCAAGCCACTCCAGTGTTCTTGCCTGGAGAAGCCCAGGAATGGCGGAGCCTGGTGGGCTGCCATCTATGGGGTCGCACAGAGTCGGACACGACTGAAGAGACTTAGCAGCAGCAGTAGCAGTGTTGTTGTAACCTAACCTGGAAGAGTCTATTTTGACTCTTCAGTGCTAGATCTGTTTCTTTGCCCACCTTTGTTATTATAATCAAACATAATGTTGTGCCATCACTGTTTAATCATAAGGGACTTGATTTAGGTTATACCTGAATGGTCTAGTGGTTTTCCCTACTTTCTTCAATTTAAGTCTGAATTTTGCAATAAGGAGTTCATGATCTGAGCCACAGTCAGCTCCTGATGTTGTTTTTACTGACTGTATATAGCTTCTCTTGGACTGCAAAGAATATAATCAATCTAATTTCAGTATCAACCATCTAGTGATGTCCATGTGTAGAGTCGTATCTTGTGTTGTTGGAAGAGGGTGTTTGCTATGACCAGTGCATACTCTTGCAATGTTTCATTTTGAACTCCAAGGCCAAACTTGACTGATATTCCAAGTATCTCAAATTCCTACTTTTGCATTCCAGACCCCTATGATGAAAAGGACACTATTTTTTGTATTAGTTCTAGAAGGTGTTGGAGGTCTTCATAGGTTCAACTTCAGCCTCTTCAGCATTAGTAGTTGGGGCACAGACTTGGATTACTGTAATACTGAATGGTTTGCCTTGGAAACAAACAGATCACTCTGTTGTTTTTGAGATTGCACCCAAGTACTGCATTTTGGACTGTTTTAATGACTATGAGGGCCACTCCATTCCTTCTAAGGGATTTTTGCCCATAGTAGGAGATGTAATGGTCATGTGAATTAAATCCACCCATTCCAGTCCATTTTAATTCACTGATTCCTAAAATGTCAATGTTCACTCTTTCTATCTTTTGTTTGACCACTTCCAATTTACCTTGATTCACGGACCTAACATTCCAGGTTCCTATGCAATATTGTTCTTTACAGCATTGGACTTTATTTCCATCACCAATCACATTCACAATTGGGTGTTGTTTTTGCTTTGGCTCAGCTTCTTCATTTTTCTGAAGATATTTCTCCACTCTTCTCCAGTAGCATATTGGGCACCTACCAACCTGGGGAATTCATCTTTCAGTGTCAAAACTTTTTGCCTTTTCATAATGTTCATGGGGTTCTCAAGGTAAGCATATTGAAGTGGTTTGCCATTCCCTTCTCCAGTGGACCACGTCTTGTCAAAATTCTCCACCTTGACCTGTCCATCTTGGGTGGCCCTACACAGCATGAGTCATAGTTTCATTGAGTTAAGACAAGGCTGTATTCATGTGATCAGTTTGGTTAGTTTTCTGTGATTGTGATTTTCATTCTGTCTGCCCTCTGATGGATAAAGGTAAGAGATTTGTGAGAGCTTGCAGATAGGAAATATTGGCTGTGGGGGAATCTGGGTCTTGTTTTGATAGGCTGGGCCATGCTCAGTAAATCTTTAGTCCAACTTTCTGATGATGTTTTCGAACTCAACATTCAAAAAACAGAGATTATGGCATCTGCTCTCATCACTTCATGGCAAATTGATGGGGAAACAATGGAAACAGTGACAAACTTTATTTTCTTGGGTTACAGAATCACTGTAGATGGTGACTGCAGCCATGAAATTAAAAGAGGCTTGCTCCTTGGAAGAAAAACTATGACCAACCTGGACAGAAGGTTAAAAAGCAGAGACATTACTTTTCCAACAAAGGTCCATCTAGTCAAGGCTATGGTTTTTCCAGTGGTCATGTATGGATGTAAGAGTTGGACCATAAAGAAAGCTGAGGGCCGAAGAATTGATCCTTTTGAACTGTGGTATTGGAGAAGACTCTTGAGAGTCCCTTTGACTGAAAAGAGATCTAACGAGTCAATCCTAAAGGAAATCAATCCTGAATATTAATTGGAAGGACTGATGATGAAGCTGAAACTCCAATACTTTGGCCACCTGATGCAAAAACTGACTCATTGGAGAAGACCCTGATGCTGGAAAGATTGAAGGCAGGAAGAGAATGGGATGACAGAGGATGAGATGGTTTGATGGTATCACCGACTCAATGGACATGAGTTTGAGCAATTTAAAGGAGTTGGTGATAGACAGGGAAGCCTGACATGCTCCAGTCTATGGGGACACAGAGATTTGGACATGACTGAGCAAGTGAACTGAACATAACTGAGCTGAATGGCCTGCCTCAGAGAATTCTGCCTCTCTGTCTCACTGTTAAGCTAAAGTGCCTCTGTTCAGAATCTCATCCACCTGTAGATGACAGGAATGAAGAAATTAATACAGCACCCTGCCAGAGGCTTTCCATTATAGGAGTACTTGAAAGATTAAATGACCTTTTTCCTTTGTTTCTCCTCCCTTATCTTTGATCCATGCAAGAACCTGACATCCAGATTCTGACAAGATGGTTATTTGGAGACATTAGACTACCATTTTGTCTGTCAGCCTCCTTTTTAAATATAATCCTATTCTCTGCCTGAACACCTACCCCCTCAGATTCACTGGCTTTTCATGTGGCAAGCAGAGCCAGCTTAGACTTAGTAACACTGTGTGTGTGTGTTTTGGGATTATTTCCTACCTCAGCACAATGTAGGGATTTGCTATTTATTGCTGAGTTACATGCTTTTATGTTCATTTGAAAATGTCTAGAAACATTATTCAAATAAACATCTAGTCTCAATATAAAAATAATTAAAGCAGAAGACTTGGCAGGGCTATTTTGTTTTCATCCTCTTTTTTGTCTCATTGCTCATAAGCTAACCAACCATCAAAAAGACACATAGGTGCCCAAATTGCACTCCTCTGGGTAAATCTAATTCCATCTGCATTTTGAATATGGCCTCAAGCAGTTAAGAACTCTCCTGCACTATCCCAAAAATCAACAGCAAAGTTTTAATTAAAAAAAAAAAAAAACTAATTAATCCCTAAGTAATTTTGGACATTTTTAACTTCTAAGATAAAAACCAAATGAACTCAGTAAGCCATTTCTGAGAGGCAGGAGGTTTCTGACAATATATCCACCAGGCTAATTAAAAAACAAATATTCAAACCGAAAAGTTGGCTCAATTTACTGATTGCTTAGGGAGTAACACATCCTAGCATATGACATATTCAGGCTTCAGTGAGACCTTAGTCTTAGGCCCAAATTTGCAGAAGTAATATATGCATGAGAGAAAATATAAACTACTAGTTTATTTCAAACATCACTGCAGGTATTCATTTTAAAAAATTGACCTTTTTCAATTAAAAAATAAAATATACATGATAAACCTCTGTGAAAGAAAATATGCAAACCAATTTGACATATAACTTTACTAATCTAAGGAGTTAGATGTAGTTTTTATTTTCATTCACTCAGGAAATATCATGTTTCAGGGAACTACAAAAGATTACATAGATAAATGCGATACAGCACTTGCTTTTGTGCAAGGGAACTATGGATATTCTATATAGGAAATATACTTGCATTGACTAAAACATCGAGGCTTTGCCATACTGTTACTATTGAAAAGCAATTTGATATTGCTTGTGTGGCTGAAACCTAGTAACATACTTTTCAGAGTAAAATTAGTGAGTCAAAGTGTTGTATAAATATTTTAAGCATTTTGATGTATAATGCCATAATATCTTATATAATAACTTTATAATTTCACATTAGCACTTATAAAGTCATATCCCCATACACTCATTAAAACTCACTAACATGATGTAGTATAATAATAAAAATAAAAACTAAAAAATAAAGAACGGAGCCCATCATGTGTTTATTTTTGATTACAAAAAAATCCTCAACTTCTTGACTTCTTAAAAGCTGTAATTCTAACCACACATTTAACCTTCAGTGTCATCTAAGAGAAGTTTCCCAAATATCTGTGGCTTGTCACATCACTAACATTCTGATTCAGTAGTCCTTATGTAGGCTATCTGTGCATCTCTATTTTGGAAAAGGAGCTGGGCTCATTTAAAAGTGGGCCTTCATTTACTTTAACTACCTCCAAAGTTCTGCTCTTACATTTACAGGCAAAACTTCTGCATGAGTACAAGCAGGTGAACTGTCAAGGACTCACATAGATTATAAGTCCTACCCAACACCAAGCTTGACTGATGATTAGTGAAATACAAAAACAAGAAACCACCACTACTGGCTGCTGAGGGAGCTTGAGAAATCATTTCATCCCCTAAAGACTGGGTTTTCTTATCTGCAACTTCTAACATGTATACTCAGAGGACACAAGCCAGGACATATTTTGATGCTGACAAAGCAAACACTGTCACCGCCACCTTCGTGTTCACTCCCTGTGAAGCTTGGGGAAGGTTCCTGGGCCAGCATTAATACCTGGGGTCCCTGATTGGTCAGATGCAGTTCCCTGAGAAAGTCCCTCTTTGGGGTTTTACTGTCTCCAATAACCACATGAATTTAAGAACATTATTAATTTAAATCAGCAATGGCAATCCACTTAAGTACTCTTGCCTGGAAAATCCCATGGATGGAGGAGCCTGATAGGCTGCAGTCCATGGGGTCACTAAGAGGTAGACATGACTGAGCGACTTCAGTTTCATTTTTCACTTTCATGCATTGAAGAAGGAAATGGCAACCCACTCCAGTGTTCTTGCCTGGAGAATACCAGGGAGTGGGTATTCTGGTGGGCTGCCGTCTGTGGGGTCGAATAGAGTTATAATGCTGATGGTAAAAATACCAGTGCATTTCTGCTCCTTGAAAGAGAGACCAGCCATTTTTTTTTATGGTGCTGCTGCTGCTGCTAAGTCGCGACCAATCTTTAAATTGTCATTTATATCAAGTGATCTGTTTGATCAAATGTGATAAACTAATTCATAATAATAATTGTGCCAAGAAGTTATACTTTCCTGTGGATGAGCTGAATTTCTTAGAAATCTCAATGATGAAGTTGGAGTTCTGTTCAGAGAGCAGAAAATGAGTGAAAAAGAAAGAAGCAACAAGATATTGCACACTAATTTGCTATTAGTTGAGTTTTGTTTTTAGACAGATTGTGAAAGCTAGAGCCTGTGACATCCTCTCACTAGTTCAGAATCCAAACTCATCTAAAAGTGATAAATCCTATTTTTAAGACAGAAGACAGGTCCTCAAACATGATCTGTGACAAAATATCTCTCAGGTTACCTGGGCTTTTGCTTTGAGATGTTTTCTGTGACATTTCCTCTTCCCAGACCTAAAGGTGGCCCCCACTATCGACGTGAGTGCTGGGGAATTGATTGGTTAGAGGAAACCTTAACCCCTAGTGAAACCAAGCAGGATGCTGTAGGGCTCCTGGGCACCGAAGCCTCTTTGCTCCCAATTTCTTGTTTGTAGGGAAGAGTCTCCAGCCTCAGCGACCTTCCCTGTGTTCCAAAGTGCAGGTTCAAATAGCTGCTAGTCAGGAAAGAGAGAGAATGTAGAGACAAAGAAGGAGCACCCAGGAAACACAAGTGCAGTCTTGGGGCAGGGTCCTAATTCCTCAAGAGATACATATAACAACATCTTTGTGCTCTTCTGCAGAAATAAAACTCCCAACAGATGGAAGATGTTAACTACTGATGAAGTAGTCTTCATTCTAGAAAGAAGGTCACAGTTTGATAATCTGGAGAATGACAGAAGCTCATCGGAAGACCAGATGAGGCCAGACCTTGCACCCTCTGATTCCTATCAGCAACTCCACCCTTGAACCATTGCTATGAAACTACTCACCAAATCCCTCTGGGTTGAGACACACAGTTTTGAGGACATCAGCTCTCTCTGTCCTCCTTTGCCTGGCAAAGGAATATAGCTATTTTTATTTTTATTTTTTAGACTTCACCTATCTTCTGCCTCTGAGATTTGATTAGGCAAAGGTGCAGAGGCTAAGATTCACCATCACAAACACCAAAGTAAACAATCCAGAGTGTGTCTCTGTTGAGAAATCGCCAATCAAGGTCAGTGTATGTTTTAGATTCTCCCTCTCCCTGCCCTGATTTTTCATTTTTTTTTAAATAAATTTTTATTTTTACTTTATTTTACTTTACAATACTGTATTGGTTTTGCCATACATTGACATGAATCCACCACGGGTGTACACGAGTTCCAAAACATGAACCCCCCTCCCACCTCCCACCACATATCATCTCTCTGGATCATCCCCATGCACCAGCTCCAAGCATCCTGTATCCTGCATCGAACATAGACTGGCGATTCGTTTCTTACATGATAGTATACATGTTTCAATGCCATTCTCCCAAATCATCCCACCCTCTCCCTCTCCCTCAGAGTCCAAAAGTCTGCTCTACACTTCTGTGTCTCTTTTGCTGTCTCACATACAGGGTCATCATTACCATCTTTCTAAATACCATATATATGTGTTAGTATACTGTACTGGTGTTTTTCTTTCTGGCTTACTTCACTCTGTATAATCATCTCCAGTTTCATCCATCTCATTAGAACTGATTAAAATGTATTCTTTTTAATGGCTGAGTAATACTCCATTGTGTATATGTACCACAGCTTTCTTATCCATTCATCTGCTGATGGACATCGAGGTTGTTTCCATGTCCTGGCTATTATAAACAGTGCTGTGATGAACACTGGGATACATGTGTCTCTTTCAATTCTGGTTTCCTCGGTGTGTATGCCCAGCAGTGGGATTGCTGGGTCATAAGGCAGTTCTATTTGCAATTTTTGAAGGACTCTCCACACTGTTCTCCATAGTGGCTGTACTAGTTTGCATTCCCACCAACAGTGCAAGAGGGTTCCCTTTTCTCCGCACCCTCTCCAGCATTTATTGCTTGCAGACTTTTGAATAGCAGCCATTCTGACTAGTGTGTGGCACTTGTTCCATGGTGGCTTGTATGATCTCTATTGCTGTGCACTAAAGACAAGGCCTCTGTCTTCATAAATTAACCACATTTCCAAGTAAGTTCAGACTGGTCTTCTGTTAGCTCTATATCTAAATTTAGCAGCTCTCACTGCTGGTGGATTCCTGCTGGCACTTTCACAATGACAGGAGAGTTGCTTTCATTCTGTTTATCTCCAAGTTGTGTGGCCACCAAGGATATCTTGTCATCTTCCACCTATTCAGCACTTGAGGTACAGCAATACTTGTGCCTGGAGCAAAGCACTATTCTTTTCAAGAAAGCACTCACTCCTACCTCAGGTCAATTTGCTTTTTTACTCATCTACTACGGTGAGATGTGGGAGTATCTTAATGAGGGTTTTGAATAGCTTCTTCAGGTTGTAAAATTTGTTCCAGGAAATAATAAATGAACTGGGAGCCAGAGAACCTGTTAAGGCTTCAACTCTTGCTTAAGATATTTCCCATCTAAGAGTGAGAGATGATTTACCATCCCAGCATTTTTTTTTCTTACTAATAAGACTTTATCTCAGTTTCAATTTGGGGTGTGGTTAGGGAAAGAAAGCTTGACTGTGTGTGCAACAATTCTGCCCTGGTTGGTACGTGATCCTGTGTTCACTCATCTTGCCGGACTCACTCAAGCTCTAGCTCTGAAATCTGCTAAATGTTTAACTTGGAATAATTTATTGTTTTGTTCTGTTTTTAGTGCAACTGAGCCTCAATTTCCTTATTTGTAAAAGGGTCATAATTTTAATACTATTCTTTGTCACAGTTGCCGAAAAGATAACACAAGGTAACTGATTCATAGATGTGTAGTGTGTGCTTAGTCACTCAGATGTGTCAGATTCTTTGTGACCCCATGTACTGTAGCCTACCAGTGTTCTCTGTCCATGGGGATTCTCCCGGCAAGAACATTAGAGGGGGTTGCCATTCCCTCCTCTAGGGGGTCTTCCCAAACCAGGAATTGAACCAGGGTCTCATGCATTGCAGGTGTATTCTTTACCAGCTGAGCTAGCAAGGATTCACAGATACTTAATACAATTATTGGAAATATACATAACAATTTCATGTACCTGATTAAAACTCTTAAAATAGATTACCAGTAATTTTTGATAAGACACAAGATCCTTAGTAGTGCCTTAAAAGGGCTTTGAATATTTTGATCCTCTTCTCACTCACATTAAATTCCTATTTTACCTTCCTCTCCCTTGGCATCTGTCTCAATGTAAATAACCTCTGTAAAACATTAATAAGCTTTCCTAGAGTCCTCAATTACTTTTCCTAAACTCCTTCTTACTGGTAAACATCATAGCAGAATTTCTTTTCCATGGATTGCCAAAGCAACATCTCCCACCTCACACTTTGCTCTGCAAAGTGATGATGCCTCTCCTCCATAAGAAAAAGAGTCTGTCTTCTTGTTTAAAAACAAAAACAAAACAAAACAAAAAAACTATTAGTAACAACTGTGATTGCCTTGACCAACAAAATAGAGTGGAAAAGGATAGTTTGCTTATTTCAGGTGTATCCTTAACTGACTTGGCAACTTCTGTATTCTGTCCCAGAACATTTGTAAATGTGGTGCTTTTACCATATTCTGAGCCCAATCATCATGCTGTGACAAACTCAAGCCTCCTGGATGCAATGATTGACAACTGATCTTCAAGTCTCCTAGTAATGAGAGTAATATACATTGGATAAACAGATCAGGTGAGCCTTCCACTGACTCTAACCTGCCAGTGTTGAATGGCAACTGCAATTAAGGACTCAGATCAAGAGCTGTCCATGGGATAGCAATATGAAAGTCAATTACGTTACTCAAGTAAGTTTTAGAGTGTTTTCCTCTGTAGTATCAAATACTCAGAGCAGGTTTTGGTGAAGTTTTCTGTTTTAGCTTATTGATTTGATTTAGTACCTGAATTTCTAGAGCCATACTTATAAGCTTCCTTTGTGACACAATTCCTTATTTTGTTTGGCCTTTGGATTATTTCCTCTCACATGCAGTTCACCTTCTGTGTACAATTTCAGGAAGTCCATAGACCCCCCAAATCTCATTCATTAAATCTTCCAAGACAACCAAAAACCTTACCTTAAAAGATTCTTGTTCAGAACATTTAACTTTCTTTCTTTTTTTTTTAAGTGTTTATTAAATTTGTTACAATACTTCTGTTTTATGGTTTGGTTTTTTGGCCTCCAGGAATAAGGGATCTTTGCTCCCCAACCAGGGACCAAACCTGCATCCCTTGCATTAGAAGGTGAACCACTGGATAGCCAAGGAACACCCTTAACTTCCTTTCTAATGGCCTTCTCTCATTGATATCCTCAATCACATTTCTCTAATAACAGTGCAACTTAGTACAGAATGGGAAAGAGACAGATAAAGGTATAATAGCTACAGACTGAAGAAATTGGTGAAGCTAACACTTAGGATGTATATTACCCATTACATAACAAAATCAGGCTTAAAAGGAATAGAGTTATTCTTAAGTCTAATTTTGAAAACCTGTTTATTCAGTTTTTAGTTTTTTTGTATATTTATACACGACCTTCTCACTTGTCATTTAGTAAGCATGCATGGAGCTCCAGTTAAGTGCTGGGCCTTGTGCAGATCAATGCACACATAGAAATGAATGAGGAAACTTTTTTTTTTTTTCCTCAAGATGCTCACAGCCTAGTTGGAAACACAGATATCCAAACAAACGGTGGAATTTCTTTAGAACAGGAGTAAAAGTGCATCAGGGAGCATCTTCTTTTGTCATTTATGACCTACATTTGAAGATGAATGTGTTTTCAAAGAAGGAAATAAAAGTTAATGACAATTAGAAAAAAGTAGGAGATAACAGCTGATAGTGTTGAAAAGATTAGAATTGTTGAATAATTCAATGTGAATGTAAGGTGTAGCTGGAGATAATCCTGGTGATGTAATCAAGGCCAGGTTATAGCAAATTATGGGGTTTATTTATGAATATATGAGCCATCCCTGTAGAGCCACCCAAGATGGACAGGTCATGGTGGAGAGTTCTGACAAAATGTGGTCCACTGAGGAGGGAAAGGCAAACCGCTTCAGTATTCTTGCATTGAGAATTCAATGAACAATATGAAAAGGCAAAAAGATATGACATTGAAAGATGAACTTCCCAGGTCGGTGGGTGCCCAATATGCTACCAGAGAAGAGTGGAGAAATGACTCCACAAAGAATGAAGAGATGGAGCCAAAGCAGAAACAATATCCACTTGTGGATGTGACTGGTGATGCAAGTAAAATCTGATGCTATAAAGAACAATATTGCATAGAAACCTGGAATGTTAGATCCATGAATTAAAGTAAGTTGGAAGTGGTCAAATGGAAGATGGCAAAAGTGAACATCAACATTTTAGGAATAAGTTAACTAAAATGGGCCGGAGTGGGTGAATTTAATTCAGATGACCATTATATCTACTACTGTAGGCAAGAATCCCTTAGAAGAAATGGAGTAGCCCTCACAATCAATAAAAGAGTCTGAAATGTAGTACTTGGGTACAATCTCAAAAATGACAGAATTATCTCTGTTCATTTCCAAGGCAAACCATTCAATATCACTGTAATCTATGTCTATTCCCCAAACACTAATGCCGAAGAAGCTGAAGTTGAAAGGTTCTATGATGACCTCCAAACCTTCTAGAACTAACACCAAAAAAACATGTCCTTTTCAACAAAGGAGACTGGCAAAAGTACGAAGCCAAGAGATATCTGGAATAACAGACAAGTTTGGTCTTGGAGTACAAAATGAAGCAGGGCAAAGGCTAACAGAGTTTTGCCAAGAGAACGCACTTGTCATAGTAAACACCCGCTTCCAACAACTCAAGAGACGGCTTTATGCACTAACATCACCAGAGGGTTAATACTGAAATCAGATGGATTATATTCTTTGCATCCAATAATTGAGAAGCTCTATTCAGGCAGCAAAAACAAGACTGGGAGCTGACTGTGGCTCAGATAAACTCTTTATTGCAAAATTAAGACTTAAATAGAAGAAATTAGGGAAAACCACTAGACAAGTTAGGTATGACCTAAATAAAATCCCTTATGATTATATAGTGGAAGTGACAAATAGATTCAGGGTACTAGATTTGATAGATATAGTGCCTGAAGAACTATGGATGGAGGTTCATGACATTGTACAGGAGACAGTGATCAAAACCATCCCCAAGAAAAACAAATGCAAAAAGGCAAAATGGTTGTCTCAGCAGGCCTTACAAATGGTTGCCTCAGGAAGTTTGAGAAAAGAAAGGAAGGTAAAGGTGAGGGACATAGCCCATATGGAAAAATATAACCACCTAAATGCAGAATTCCAAAGAATAGCAAGGAGAGATAAGAAAGCCTTCCTCAGTGACCAATGCAAAGAAATAGAGGAAAACAACAGAATGGGAAAGACTAGGGATTTCTTCAAGAAAATTAAAGATACCAAGGGAACATTTCATTCAAAGATGGGAAAAATGAAGGACAGAAATAGTATGGACCTAACAGGAACAGAAGATATTAAGAAAAGGTGGCAAGAATACACAGAAGAACTATACAAAAAAGATCTTAATGGCACAGATAACCACGATGATGTGTTCACTCGCCTAGAGCCAGACATCCTTGAGAGCTAAGACAACTGGGTCTTAGGAAGCATTACTACAAACAAAGCTAGTGGAGTTGATGGAATTCAAGCTAAGCTATTTTAAGTCCTAAAAGATTATGCAATGAAAGTGCTGCACTCAATATGCCAACAAATTTGGAAACCTCAACAGTGGCCACAGGACTAGGTAAGGTCCATTTTCATTTCAATCCCAAAGGAAGACAATGGCAAAGAATGTTCAGACTTACTGCACAATTGTACTCATTTCACAGGCTAGCAAAGTAATGCTTAAAATTCTCCAAGTTAGGCATTAACAGTATGTGAACCAAGAAATTCAAGGTGTTCAAGCAGGATTTAGAAAAGGTAGAGGAATCAGAGATTAAATTGCCAACATCTTTGGATCAAAGAAAGAGAAAGAAAGTTCCAGAAAAACAACTACTTCTGCTTTATTGACTATGTCAAAGCCTTTGACTGTGTGAATCACAACAAACCTTGGAAAATTCTTCAACAGATGGGAATACCAGACCACTTTACTTGCCTCCTGTGAAATCTGTATGCAGGTCAAGAAGCAACAGTTAGAACTGGACATGGAACAATGGACTGGTTCTAAATTGGGCAAGGAGTTTGTCAAGGCTGCATATTGTTACACTGCTTATTTAACTTATATGCAGAGTACATCATGAAAAACGCTGGGCTGCATGAAGCACAAGCTGGAACCAAAATTGCCAGGAGAAATATCAATAACCTCAGATATGCAGATAATACCACACTTATGGCAGAAAGTGAAGAGAAACTGAAGTGCCTTTTGATGAAAGTGAAAGAGAAGAGTGAAAAAGGTGACTTGAAACTCAACATTCAATTGAAGATCATGGCATCTGGTCCCTTCACTTCATGACAAATAGTTGGTAAAACAATGGGAACGGTGATAGACTATTTTGGGGGGCTCCAAAATCATTGCAGATGGTGACTGCTTTCATGAACTTAAAAGACACTTGCTCCTTGGAAGAAAAGCTATGACAAATCTAGACAGCATATTGAAGTGCAGAGGCATTACTTTGCTGAGAAAGGTCTGTCTAGTCAAACCATGGCTTTCCCAGTAGTCATGTTAGGGTGTGAGTGTCAGAGAATAAAGAAATCTGAATGCCAAAGAATTTATGCTTTTGAACTCTAATGTTGGAGCGACTCTTGTATGTCGCTTGGACTGCAAGGAGATCAAACCAGTCAATCCTAAAGGAAATCAATGCCAAATATTTATTGGAAGGACTGATGCTGAAGCTGAGGGTCCAATATTTTGGCCTCCTTATGTGAAGAACTGACTCATTGTAAAAGACTCTGATGCTGAGAAAGATTCAAGGAGAAGAAGGGGATGGGAGGAGGAGGAGGGGATGACAGGAGGAGATGGTTGGATGGCATCACTGACTCATTGGGCATGAGCTTGAGCATGTTCCAGGAGCTGGTGATGGATAGGGAGGCCTGGCCTGCTGCAGTCCATGTGGTCACTAACAAGTTGGACACAACTGAGTGACTGAACGAAACTGAACTGGATGTTTATTGTTAAAGCAAATCTATCTAATAGATAACATTGTGTAAATTCAAGATATATAACACATTGATATGATACATATTTTTATAATATGATTGACATCATATAAATAATTAGCTTCTTTATCATGTCATCAAATTTTCATTTGCTTTTAGTGGCTGGAATAATTAAGGTCTAGTCAGGTTACAATTACAAATGATGTATCTTGTCACTTATATGTGGAATCTAAAAAAGCCACACTAATAGAGAATAAAATGATGTTTATCAAGGGATGGGGATTGGGAAGATAGGACAAATTTTATTTAAGGATACAAACTTGCAATGAGTAGTAAATAAGTCCTACATATGTAATGCACAGTATAGTGAATATAGGCAACAATACTGTATTATAATCATCAAAGTTTCACACTAGATTGTTTTGACTTTTTTTGGAAGCGAAATATGAGTTATTAAGTGGAGTTCATTAAGAGAGAAAAATAATCTGGTTGTTTTTCCTCCAACCTATCACTCTTGAAGCAATATGAAGAAGGGATTAAATAGTAAATTTCATAAGGAAAACTGTTGTAGGGGCATTTATAAAAATAAACTATGTTGCAAGAAACCTAAATTAATAGAATAGCAGCAGGAATGAAGAAAGGAGAGAAATTCAGAGTTGTATTTAGAAAGTAGAATGAGCTGATCCTAAAAATAGATTTTTAAATTTTAAATTTACATTGGAGTATAACTGATGAATAATGTCAATTTTAGGTGTACAGCAATGTGATTCAGTTATACATAGATACATACATATATATATATATATATATATATCTTTTAGTGTTTTCCCATGTAGGTTATTACAGAGCTTTGAGTACAGTTCCCTGTGTTATACAATTGGTTCTTATTGACTATTATTTTTCTTAATTTTTTATTTTATACTGAAATATAGCTAACTAACAATATTGTGATAGTTTCATTTGGGGGGCTCCAAAATCACTGCAGATGGTGATTGCAGCCATGGAATTAAAAGACACTTACTCCTTGGAAGGAAAGTTATGAGCAACCTAGATAGCATATTGAAAAGCAGAGACATGACTTTGCCAGCTAAGGTCCGTCTAATCAAGGCTATGGTTTTTCCAGTGGTCATGTATGGATGTGAGAGTTGGACTGTGAAGAAGGCTGAGCACCGAAGGATTGATGCTTTTGAACTGTGGTGTCAGAAGACGCATGAGAGTCCCCTGGAATGCAAGGAGATCCAACCAGTCTATTCTAAAGGAGATCAGTCCTGGGTGTTCTTTAGAAGGACTGATGCTAAAGCTGAAACTCCAGTACTTTGGCCACCTCATGTGAAGAGTTGACTCATTGGAAAATACTCTGATGCTGGGAGGGATTGAGGGCAGGAGGAGAAGGGGACGACAGAGGATGAGATGGCTGGATGGCATCACTGACTCGATTCACGTGAGTCTGAGTGAACTGTGGGAGTTGGTGGTGGACAGGGAGGCCTGGCGTGCTGCAATTCATAGGGTTGCAAAGAGTCAGACACAACTGAGTGACTGAACTGAACTGAGCTAAACTAACTGGACAGCAAATTAATTCAGCCACACATGTACGTGTATCCATTGTCCTTCAAACTCTTATCTAACGAAGGATGCCACATAACATTGAACTGAGTTCCTTGTGCTATATAATAGGTCCTTGCTGCTTACTCATTTTAAACATAGCAGTGTGTACAAGTCCCTAACTATACCTTTCCCCCATCCTTCCCTCCTGGAAATCATGTTTGTTCTCTGTGAGTCTGCATCTGCTTTGTAAATAAGTTCGTTTGTATCAGTTATGTTTAGCTTCTACATAAAAGTGATATCATATGATACTGATATTTCTAATTCTCTGCCTAACTTACTTCACTCAGTATGATGATCTCTAGGTCTATCTATGCCACAGATTACATAATTTCATTCTTTTTAATGACTGGGTAATACTCCATTGTATACACGTGCCACATCTTCTTTATCCATTCCTCTGTTGATGGACATTTAGTTGCTTCCTTGTCTTGGCTACTGTAAACAGTGCTGCAGTGAACACTGTGGTGACTGTATCCTTTCAGGTCACATTTTTCTCTGGATGTATGCCCAGAAGTAGGATTGCTGGATCACATGATAACTCTATTTTTAGTTTTTAAAAGAATCTACTTACTCTTCTACAGAGTAGCTGTATCAATTTACATTCCCATCAAGAGTGTAGGAGGATTCCCTTCTTGCCACACCCTCTACAGTATTTATTGCTTGTGGATTTTTTGATAATGGCCATTCTGACTGGTGTGAGGGATTATCTGTCAGTTTAATGTGAAGACATAAGGAAATAAAGTCTTGATTATGTTCCTGATTCTTAATCCAAGAAACAATGCAGATTATGCTGTAGATAAAACTATAGAAGCCAGGATGAAATACTGTTTCAATATGAAAGTCAAAGTAAATTCCTTAGGAAAAAAGAATAAGTGACAATAGTTATATTTCATTATTAGATATTTGGAGTTTGATGAGATTATCAAGGGAAAGTAATAAAATATTGGATACATTCTGACACTCAAGAGGTGTCTCAGAAAATTGTATTGATTTGAGAATTATTAGCAAACAGGTAATATTTGAAATCATATTATTAGATAAAATTAAAATGAAGTTAGTAGCATTTCTTGAGTGAGAAGGGAATAAATTCTGGAGAAGGTGATGGCACCCCACTCCAGTACTCTTGCCTGGAAAATCCCATGGATGGAGGAGCCTGGAAGGCTGCAGTCCATGGGGTCCCGAAGAGTCAGACATGGCTGAGTGACTTCACTTTCACTTTTCACTTTCATGCATTGGAGAAGGAAATGGCAACCCACTCCAGTGTTCTTGCCTGGGGAATCCCAGGGATGGGGAGCCTGGCGGTCTGCCATCTATGGGGTTGCACAGAGTCGGACACGACTGAAGCGACTTAGCAGCAGCAGCAGGAAGAAATCCCAGCATATAAAACTAAGAAATACTGGAACTAATATTGCATAAAATTGAGAAAAATGCCAAAGGGCTAAGGGAGAAAAAAAATCCAAGAAAAAAAAAAGTCAAATATTTGAAATTCAGGAAGGATAAAAAGAGTGATAACTGAATATTTAGAAGTCATTGATTACATTTTTCCAGAAAGGGTTATTCAGTGGTGGAAACAAATGTCAAATAATGCATTAAACAGTGAATAGGCAGGGAGGAAATAGAGAGAATCAATACAAACTACTTTTCAATGAAATTGTGTTGAAGGGAAACATGCCTGGAAATGAATTCAAGTCAATTTGTATATGTATTTATTGTATATATTATCAAACTTAAGGTATCATTGTTTGAATCTGTCACCATTATCTTATGTATTAATAAAAATTGAGTAAATGCCTTGCCAATGAAACTATAATACAATATCTTCTTATAACATAGAGTTTTATTAAATATTTATATCACTGTGGTATGTATGCCAAGAAGAAAATACAAGCCAAAGACCAGCAATGACAACTACTGTACATTATTCTTATTGCCTACCTATCCCCCTAGTGCATGGCGATGAGATCAAGAAGAGATGGAAAGAATACATGGAAGAACTGTATAAAAAAGTTCTTAATGAACTGGATTACTATGATGGTGTGGTTAGTCATCCAGAGCCAGACATTCTGGAGTGTAAAGTCAAGTGGCCTTAAGAAGTACTGCTACTAATAAAGCTAGTGGATATGATGAAATTACAGAAGAACTATTTAAATCCCTAAAGGAGGAGTCCATCAAGGTTTTGCATTCATTATGTTAGCAAATCTGGAAGACCTAGAAGTGGCCACAGGACTGGAAAAGGTCAGTCCTCACCCCAATTCCCAGGAAGGGTAGTACCAAAGAATGTGCTAACCATGGGGCAGTTACGCTCATTTCCCATGCCAGTAAGGTCTTGCTTAAAAGCTTGGATGCTAGGCTGTGGCATTATGCAAACCAAGAACTTCCAGATGTCCAAGGTGGGTTTAGAAAAGGAAGAGGAACTAGAGATCAAATTGCCAACATTTGCTGGATTACAGAAAAAGTGAGGGAATTTCAGAAAACATCTGTCTCTGTTTTATCGACTATGCTATAGCCTTTGACTAGGTAGATCATGACAAACTATGGAAAGCTCTTAGAGAGATAAGAATTCCATACCATCTTATCTGTCTCTTGAGAAACCTGTATGTGGGTCAAGAAGCAACAGTTAGAACACTGTATGGAACAACTGATTGATTCAAGATTGAGAAAGGACTACAGCAGGGCTGCCTGCTGTCACCTTGTGTGTTTAATGTATATGCTGAGCACATCATGAGAAATGTCTGGCTGGATGAGTTGCAAGCTGGAATCAAGACAGGCGGGAGAAACATCAACAACCTCAGATATGCAGATGATACCACAATAATGGCAGAAAGCAAAGAACTAGAGCCTTTTGATGAGGGTGAAGGAGGAGGGTGAAAGAGCTAGCTTAAGACTAAACATTAAAAAAAAAAAAAAAAACTAGGATCATAGCATCTGCCCCCATCACTGCATGGCAAATTAAAAGAGGAAAGGGTGGAAGTAGTGACAGATTTTCTCTTCTTGGGCTCCAAAATCATCGTGGATGGTGGCTTCTTAAGAAAACAATGACAAAATTGGACAGTGTGCTCAAAAGCAGACATTACTCTCCTGACAAAGATCCATACATTTAAGGCTATGGTCTTCCCAGTGGTCATGTACTGTGAGAGCGGGACTGTAAAGAAGTCAGAACACCAAAGAAGTGATGCCTTTGAACTGTGGTGCTGGAGAAGACTCCTGAAAGTCCCTTAGACAGTAAGGAGATCAAACCAGTCAATCTTAAGGGAGATCAACCCTGAATATTCACTAGAAGAACTAATGCTGAAGCTGAAGCTACAGTATTCTGGGCATCTGATGTAAATAGATGACTCATTGGAAAAGTCCCTGATGCTAAGAAAGATAAAGGGCAGAAGGAGAAGAGGGCATCAGAGGATGAAATGACTGGATGGAATCACAGATGCAATGAACATGAACTTGGGCAGACTCCAGGAGTTGGTGACGGATAGGGAGGCCTGATGTGCCGCAGTCGATGGGGTCAGAAACAGTCGGATACCACCGGAAGACTGAACAACAACAATATATCCACCAGCAAATATAAGCCTCTACCAATGCTAAGAGGCATTAAAATATCAGAAAGGATATAATGTAGGAAATTATGTGTCTTAGGGTCAATAAAAATGATATAATACATACAGGTGTGTACAAATGAATGTGTGTGTGTGTGTGTGTGTGTATAATGTACATTCTCAGAAGTTAAAAGGGAGAATTAAAGTAAATATTAACAACATATATATTCCTATAAGTGTAAACATAAATATATATTATTAACTGATTCTCTTTATTAAACCTAATACTGTGCTCAATATTTAGTATTAATATACATTTCAGTTCAGCTCAGTTCAGTTTAGTCGTTCAGTCGTGTCTGACTCTGCAACCCCATGAACTGCAGCATGCCAGGCCTCTCTGTCCATCACCAACTCCAGAAGTTCACTGAAATTCATGTCCATCTAGTCGGTGATGCCATCCAGGCATCTCATCTTCTGTCATCCCCTTCTACTCCTGCCCTAAATCCCTCTCAGCATCAGGGTCTTTTCCAATGAGTCAACACTTCGCATGAGGTGGCCAAAGTATTGGAGTTTCAGCCTCAGCATCAGTCCTTCCAATGAACACCTAGGACTGGTCTCCTTTAGGATGGACTGGTTGGATCTCCTTGCAGTCCAAAGGACTCACAAGAGTCTTCTCCAACACCACAGTTCAAAAGCATCAATCTTTCGGTGCTCAGCTTTCTTCACAGTCCAACTCTCACATCCATATATGACCACTGCTAAAACCATAACCTTGACTAGACAGACCCTTGTTGGCAAAGTAATCTCTACTTTTTAATATGCTATCTAGGTTGGTTGTAACTTTTCTTCCAAGGAGTAAGCGTCTTCTAATTTCATGGTCGTAATCACCATCTGTAGTAATGAGCCCTTAGACATGGACAAACAATATTGAGGTTTTCATCTGATTTTGGAAACATGAAGTACATTCTGAAAAATGTGGAGCAATACTTTTAAAGGTGAAACGGACTTCAAGGACTTCTGGAATTTCTGTTATTGCAGATGAGAAATTAATAAGAGCTTTAATATTAGCTTTTCTGTAAAAATCAGACTGCACCAGGTTTTCAAGCCTGCTGTGATGGAGCATTTTTTAATAAGAGGTGTTTTAGGTTACCCTCTTTGCATCAAAAAGAACATCCATTAGTGTTACACACTTGTCCTTCATCATTTCTTGGTTTTCAAAGCTGACATTATGAAAGAAGTTACTAGAAAAATATTGCAAATTTAGTTGTTTGGTATGAATCACCAAAATTTAGCAGTTTGACTCTTGCTAATGAGTTAAATAATTACACCTCTCAGTGAATGAAAAATGACCTTCTTAAAGTTTTCTTTCTCAACCAAAAGTAATATGTAAAGATATTGAATGACTCATGGAACTGATAATGAGTTCCTTTATTTTTCTCCACTGCTAAATTCAAAGCTATAATTTTATTTAAAATAGAGCTTACCATATCTAGATTAGTGCATTTTATCACATAATTATTGATTTTGACTGAAATTACTGAGCAGACACATACTATGAAATTTTTTTCATGTGATATTAAGTACAAAATGTGATGAGTGATCAAAAGTGTGAAGAATCTTAAACAGTCAGCAAAGGAGAGAGTTTCTATCTAAATATCATGTTTATTTAATATTATTACAAACAATCAAGATACAGGTTAGTGTGCATACAGTTAAGTATAGCTGTGAAAAATGAGAGTGTTAATGAAGTAAGCAAGATTACAGCAGTGGAAAATCTGGGGTTATTATTTAAAGTCTAAACCTATGTTATACCTAACTGAAATAATTATAACCAAAACAACAAATCCAGTAACAATACAATTATTGTGATTATATAGAATATATATATATATATATATATACATAGTGAAGTTTATATAACTCTAGATGTATTTGAGTTAAACATATATTTAAAATCAGGACTTAAAAGACTGATCAGAATTTGTAAAAATAATCTAAATAGCATTATCCAAATCCCAGGTTATGGAATGGAATGGAATAATAATTTTTAAAAAAAAGCCAGTTGCATAAATAAGTAGGAATAAACTTGGCTTGATTAGCTAAAGTTACTCAGGGTCAAAATGGATATTCACTTAAGTAGAAGTAACTAAGTTTTCTAATAGCATACTTGTTATATAAAACCAATAGCATACTTGTTATATAAAACCATTGTCTTTGTTAAATTGACACGCACGCTCTTTCTAGTACCTAAACAACATCTTCCATAAGTTTCTTCCTCTTTTCTCTCCATGTTGTTTCCTTATTAAAAATAAATAAATAACAAAGACAATCTTCCCCTGACCATGGTATTCCCTCTAGTTCTGGACCCATTAAATTCCTCCTCTTTGTTATAAAACTTCTCAAAACAGTTGCTATGGACTGTAGCCCATCAGGATTCTCTGTCCATGGAATTCTCCAGGCAAGAATACAGGAATGGGTAGCCATGCCCTCCTCTAGAGGATCTTCCCAACCCAGGGATCAAACCCAGGTCTCGTGCATTGCAGGTGGATTCTTTACCACTGAGCCACCAGGGAAATCCCTTCTGTTTCTATAGATTTACCTATTCTGAATAACTTATATACTATGTGGTCTTCTGTGACTAGCTGCTTTTACTAAACATCATGGTTTTGAGATTCATCCACACTGTAATGTGTATCACTACCTCATCACTTTTTGTGGCTAAATAATATTCCACTTCATGGATACATTGTATTTTGTTTATCCATTTGTCAGCTGATGGAATTCAGGTTGTTTCCATCTTTTGGCTATTATGAATAAGGCTAATTTTTGTATGGACATGTATTTTAGTTTCTCTCAGGTATCTACAAAAGTGTATAATTTCTGGGTAATAAGGTAACTCCAGTATTCTTGCCTAGAGAATTCCATGGACAGAGGAGCCTAGCGGGCTGTGGGATCTTTGCCATTGGGTGGTAAAGAGTCAGACACAAATAAGCGACTATCACTCAAGGTAACATATGATAATGCTTGACAAGTCACCATATTGTTTTCAAATATGGCTACACTATTTTATAGTCCCACCAGCAGACTATAAGGAGTTTTATACTGCTCATTCTTGCTAACATTTATTACCTGACTTTTTTATTATAGCCATGCTAAGTCACTTCAGTTGTGTCCGACTCTGTGTGACCCCATAGATGGAAGCCCACCAGGCTCCCCCGTCCCTGGGATTCTCCAGGCAAGAACACTGGAGTGGGTTGCCATTTCCTTCTCCAGTGCATGAAAGTGAAAGGTGAAAGTGAAGTTGCTCAGTCATGTCCGACTCCCAGCGACCCCATGGACTGCAGCCCACCAAGCTCCTCCGTCCATAGGATTTTCCAGGCAAGAGCACTGGAGTGGGATGACATTGCCTTCTCCAATTATAGTCATACTAGTGAGTATAAAGTGAAAATTCATTGTGGTTTCAGTCTGCATTTCCCTGGTAGCTAAAGAATCTTTTCATGTGCTTATTGGTCAGTAACATAACTTCTTTATAGAAATATCTATTCAGGTCTCTCACCTAATTTTTAATTGGGTTGTTTTCTTATTGTTGAATTGTAAAAGTTCTGTATATCCTACTCAAAAGTACATCATCATATATTTAATTTTCAAATACCTTATTGTATCTTTTCACTTCCTTTGATAGTTTACTATGAAGTAGTTATGTTTTTATTTTTTTATGAAATCTAATTAAATTTGTTTTCTTTTGTTGCTTATACTTTTGGTGTCATATTTAAAAATCTTTTGTGTTAGCATACTGTATTGGTGTTTTTCTTTCTGGCTTACTTCACTCTGTGTAAGAGGCTCCAGTTTCATCCACCTTATTAGAACTGATTCAAATGTATTCTTTTTAATGGCTGTATGCGAGACAGCAAAAGAGACACAGATGTATAGAATGGACTCTTGGACTCTGTGGGAGAGGGAGAGGGTGGGATGATTTGGGAGAATGGCAGTGAAACATGTATACTATCATGTAAGAAATGAATCGCCAGTCTATGTTCGATACAGGATACAGGATGCTTGGGGCTGGTGCACAGAGATAATCCAGAGAGATGATATGGGGTGGGGGGTGGGAGGTGCGAGGGGGGTTCAGGATTGGGAACTCGTGTACACCCGTGGCAGATTCAAGTCAATGTATAGCAAAACCAATACAGTATTGTAAAGCAAAATAAAGTAAAACTTAAAATTAAAAATTAACATAAAATAAAATAATAAATATCTTTTGTGAAATCTGAGGTCACAGAAACCTATCCCTATATTTTCTTCTAAAAGTTTTGTAGTTTCAGTTTTTATTTTTAGATGTTGAATCTACTTTTAGATAAACTATGTACATAGCTTGTATACACTCGTGGTGGATTCATGTCAATGTATAGCAAAACCAATACAGTATTGTAAAGTAAAAACAATTATACACCATGGAAAAAATAAATAAATAAATAAATATAGCAGTGAAAATTAAAAAAAAAGAAAACACAAAGTATCACTAAAAAAAAATAAAATAGAAGATAACTTATTAAAAAAAAAAAAAAAAACTATGTACATACCGTGAGGTAAGAATCTAATTTTATTACTTTGGATATGGCTATCCAGTTGCCCCAGCGTCATTTATTGAAAAGACTATTCTTTCTGAGTTGAATGCTGCTGACACCTTTGCTGAAAATCGATTGACTGTAGATACAAAGTTTTATTTCTGGACTCTCAATTCTATTCAACATATCTATGTGTTTATGTGAGTACCACACTGTTTTGGTTACTATGGTTTGTAATAAGATCTGAAACTGGGAGGTATGACTCTAACAACTTTTATTTTTAAAGACTGATTTGGCTTTTTAAGTCTCCTGCCACGTGAATTTTAGACTGTGTCAATTTCTGTAGTACAGCCAGCTGGGATTCTGATAGAAACTGTGTCCAATCTTTAGACAAATTTGGTGAGTATTACAATCTTACTTATAGTAATTCATGAATTCAGTGAAAATTTTCCACTATTTGAATCATTTTTAGTTTCTTTCAACAATGTTTCATAGTCTTCAATGAGTATGTTTTTCAGTTTATTGATTAAATTAATTATTTATATTTTTGATGCTATTATAACTGAAACTGCTTTCTTAATTCTATTTTGGATTTTTCATTGCAAGTGTGTAGAAATACAATTGATCATGTACCTGAAAAATTGCTCAACTTGTTTATTATTTTCCAGTGTTTAGTGCATTCCTTAATAGTAGTAGTCATGTTAGTCACTCAGTCAAGTCCATCTCTTTGTGACCCCATAGACTGCATCCCACCAGGCTCCTCTGTCCATGGGATTCTCCAGTGGAGAAGGGAATGGATTGTCATTCCCTTCTCCAGGGGATCTTCCCAACCCAGGGATAGAACCCAGGTCTCCTGCATTGTAATCAGATTCTTTACCATCTGAGCTACAGGAAAGAATACAAGGCTACAGGAAGTGCATTCCTTAGAGTTGTCTATATATAGGATTTTATTGTCTATTAATAGAGATTGTTTTCAGTCTTCCTTTTCAATCTGGATGCCTTTAATTCCTTCTTTTCTTGACTAATTGCTCTGGGTAGAATTTCTAGTGGACAACTTCATCTTGTTCCTGGCCTTTAGCTGGTAATTTGTTGTTAATTTAGTGACTCTTTAATTGATTTTTCAACTTTGAACCCATTCTTGGAAACAGACCCTCTCCTCTAGAAGAGGAGGTGTTCTAGGCAACTAGGCATCATGGACTCTAGGCATCATGTCTAGATGCCTTGACATCAGCCTCTTTACCTATGCAGGAGGAAGAATAATGTGTGGATACCAGCATTCCAGACCCTCTTCTTCCTCCTTTGGGTACCACTTGGGCTCCCACTAGTTTGTTCATCAGAGATGAGTTCTCCATCACTGAAAAACATTCTAGACCATCTTCACTGAGGCCACAGTGCCCATGAAAGTCACCTTGGTTGTCTCTTGATTCTATAATTAGGTAGTGGGAACAGCAGGTGATAAGACTATTAGCCATAGTCAGATTTCCATATTTGCTCATGCAGTTCCTACTGGTTATCAAACCCAATTAAATCTCCTTATGAGGTCAGTTCTATCTGTCAACAACACAACCAAAATCCTAACACAAATATGAACACAGAAAAGGCAGCTACAGCCAGAATAGCAAACCTAGTGAAAAAATAATAATAATAACAACAATAACAACAACAAAAAACAGGTAAAAATTATAGTTAGGGACTCTCTCCTGGACCATCTGAGCAAGGATCTTCCCAAAGCAATATCTAGGTCTGGTTATTCAAACATGAGGTCTCAACAGAGGAGATGGATAAGCTCTCGAGGCCAGGTACCTGGTCACTACAGGTGACACTGCTCAGGTCCTCATGATGATCCTACGACTAGTAAGACTGCTATTCCCTCTGACCCATCCCATGAATCTGGAGATGCATCAGGTGCCTTACCAACTTTGATCCAGGTCTTTGGGGCTTCAAAAAATAAAGCAAAAGAGAAAAAAAAAATAGTACTAGAGGTTAGGCCAAGGTCCATCTGTTCCCAGGAGAACAGACAGTTCTATACAAGGCTTAGAGTCCAAAGGGGGTTAAGGAAGAATCACAACTTCTGGAATAGGGGCTGAGACCACCATCTCTGGGGCCACTATCCAACCCTGACTATAGGTGGGTCCCCTAGGACCTCTAAAAACCCCCATTGCTACATGTCCTGCTCCTGAATGAACTGGTCTATTATCTATATGTTTTTTTGCTCACTTTTGACCATAGTCCCTGTCAGGAAGCACTGCAATTAGGGCTACCCCCAGGGGGCATATGGACGACCATGTACCCATTCTACTACCTGTACCTATACTTAGTGCAATTGTCTCTCGAAAACAATGCGGGTTGCATGTGTCTTTTTGAATTATGGTTTTCCCTGGGTATATGCCTGGTAATGGGATAGCTGGATCATATGGTAGTTCTATTTTTAATTGTTTAAGGAACCTCTATACTGTTCTCCATAGTGGCTGCACCAATTTACATCCTCACCAATGGAGCATGAGGATTCCCTTTTCTCCACACCCTGTCCAGCATTTACTCTTCATAGATTTCTTGAGGCTGGTCATTCAGATCTGTGTGAGGTAACACCTCATTGCAGTTTTGATTGCATATTTTCTAATAATTAGTGATGTTGAGCATCCTTTCATCCATTTGTTACCCATCTGTAGGTGACCTAAATGGGAAGAAAACTGGAAAAAGAGAGGCTATATGTGTACATATATATATATATATATCTGATTCACTCTGAAGCATAGTAAAAAAACTAATACAACATTCTAAAGCAACTATTGTTTTTAATCGCTCAGTCATGTCTGACTCTTTGCAACCCTATGGAGCCTGCCAGGCTTCTCTGTCAATGGGATTCTCCAGGCAGAACACAAGAACACTGGAGTGGATTGTAATTTCCTTTTCCAGGGGTTATTCCTGACTCAGGGATTGAACAAAAGTCTCCTGCACTGCAAGTGGATTCTTTACCATTGAGCCACCTGTGAAGCCAAAAAGCAACTACACTCCAATAAAAATTAATTTTAAAAAGGAAGAAAGAAAATAAATAGCTAAAAACATACTGGCTGCCTGAGGGAGAAAAATAAACAGCTGCCCCCGTTGCTGAGCTCCAGGAAGTCAAAACCCTCTCTGAGACTTTCTCTATTCAGCAGACCCATCTTACCTGTGTGGAAGGCCTCAGGCATCTGGAGAATCACCATGGGTAATAAATGGCTGAAACCTGTAGTTTACCATTTGAGTCTGCAGTGTTTCCTGGACGTTGTGATCACTATATGTTATGGCCCAAGCTGAAGGTACTTGCTAAGTGATATTGCAAAGGCACTTTTAAGCATTTCTTTCCACTGCGATGATGAGGATAGCTTGCTTTCACATGGAATGGGTTACATCTTTAGGGTTCTTCCACAAGGATGCCTAAATTCCTGGGCTCTCTGCCACCAATAGGTAGGTCTTGGCTTAGAACAAGCTTCAGTCTTGGAGGAAGAACTTTCCATGATAAAGATGACATCTTCCTGGTGGGTCTACAGCTGGACACTGTCTTATGCTAAACTTCTGAATTTTCCAGCCTAATGACCTCAGATGGTAGAGTCTCCCTGCAATGCAGGAGACTTGGGCTCAATCCAGGGGTCAGGAAAATGCCCTGAAGGGAATGGTTATCCATTCCAGTATACTTGCCTGGAGAATTCCATGGACAGAGATTATAGTCCTTGCGGGCACAGAATCAGGCATGATTGAGTAATTAATGACCTCAGATCAGTTTAGTTCAGTTCAGTCACTCAGTCATGTACAACTATTTGTGACCCAATGAATGGCAGCACGCCAGGCCTCCTTGTCCATGACCAACTCCCAGAGTTTACCCAAACTCATGTCCATCGAGTCGGTGATGCCATCCAGCCATCTCATCCTCTGTTGTCCCCTTCTCTTCCTGCCCTCAATCACTCCCAGAATCAGAGTCTTTTCCAATGAGTCAACTCTTAGCATAAGGTGGCCAAAGTACTGGAGTTTCAGCTTCAGCATGAGTCCTTCCAATGAACACCTAGGATTGATCTCCTTTAGGATAGACTGAGTGGATCTCCTGGCAATACAAGGGACTCTCAAGACTCTTCTCCAACACCACAGTTCAAACACATCAATTCTTCAACACTCAGCTTTTATCACGGTCCAACTCTCACATCCTTACATGATCAGTGGAAAAACCATAGCCTTGACTAGATGGACCTTTGTTGGCAAAGTAATGTCTCTGCTTTTGAATAAGCTATCTAGGTTGCTCATAACTTTCCTTTCAAGGAGTAAGCGTGTTTTTGTTTTGTTTTGTTTTCTTATTTTTATTTCATGGCTGCAGACAATGTCTGCAGTGATTTTGGAGTGCCCCAAAATAAAGTCTGACACTGTTCCACTGTTTCATGAGAAACGCTGGACTGGAAGAAACACAAGCTGGAATCAAGATTGTCGGGAGAAATATCAATAACCTCAGATATGCAGATGACACCACCCTTATGTCAGGAAGTGAAGAAGAACTAAAAAGCCTCTTGATGAAAGTGAAAGAGGAGAGTGAAAAAGTTGGCTTAAAGCTCAACATTCAGAAAACGAAGATCATGGCATCTGGTCACATCACTTCATGGGAAATAGATGGGAAAACACTGGAAACAGGGTCAGACTTTATTTTTTTGGCTCCAAAATCACTGCAGATGGTGATTGCAGCCATGGAATTAAAAGACACTTACTCCTTGGAAGGAAAGTTATGAGCAACCTAGATAGCATATTCAAAAGCAGAGACATTACTTTGCCGACTAAGGTCCTCTAGTCAAGGCTATGGTTTTTCCAGTAGTCATGTATGGATGTGAGAGTTGGACTGTGAAGAAGACTGAGCACCGAAGAATTGATGCTTTTGAACTGTGGTGTTGGAGAAGACTCTTGATAGTCCCTTGGACTGCCTGGCGATCCAACCAGTCCATTCTAAAGGGGATCAACCTGGGGATTTCTTTGGAAGAAATGATGCTATAGCTGAAACTCCAGTACTTTGGCCACCTCATGTGAAGAGTTGACTCATTGGAGAAGACTTTGATGCTGGGAGGAATTGGGGGCAGGAGGAGAAGGGGACGACCAAGGATGAGATGGCTGGATGGCATCACTGACTCAATGGACGCGACTCTGAGTGAACTCCAGGAGTTGGTGATGGACAGGGAGGCCTGGCGTGCTGCGATTCATGGGGTCACAAAGAGTCGGACACGACTGAGTGACTGAATTGAACTAAACTGATAGCAAACATCCTCTTCCAACAACACAAGAGAAGACTCTACACATGGACATCACCAGAGGATCAACACCGAAATCACATTGATTATATTCTTTGCAACCAAAGATGGAAAAGCTCTATACAGTCAACAAAAACAAGACTGGGAGCTGACTGTGGCTCAGATCAAGAAGTCCTTATTGGAAAATTCAAACTTAAATTGAACAAAGTAGGGAAAACCACTAGACCATTCAGGTATGACCTAAATCAAATCCATTATGATTATACAGTGGAAGTGAAAGATAGATTTAAGGGCCTAGATCTGATAGACACAGTGCCTGATGAACTATAGACAGAGGTTCATGACATCGTACAGAAGACAGGGATCAAGACCATCCCCAAGAATAAGAAATGCCAAAAAGCAAAAGAGCTGCCTGGGGAGGCCTTACAAATAGCCATGACAAGAAGAGAAGCAAAAAGCAAAGGAGAAAAGAAAAGATATAAACATCTGAATGCAGAGTTCCACAGAATAGCAAGGAGAGATAAGAAACCCTTCCTCAGAGATCAGTGCAAGGAAATAGAGGAAAATAACAGAATAGGAAAGACTAGTGATCTCTTCAAGAAAATTAGAGATACCAAGAGAACATTTCATGCAAAGATGGGCTCAATAGAGGACAGAAATGGTACGGACCTAACAGAAGCAGAACATATTAAGAAGAGGTGGCAAGAATACACAGAAGAACTGTGCAAAAAAGATCTTCACGACCCAGATAATCACGATGGTGTGATCACTCACCTAGAGCCAGCCATTCTGGAATGTGAAGTCAAGTGGGCCTTAGAAAGCATCACTACGAACAAAGTTAGTGGAGGTGATGGAATTCCAGTTGAGCTATTTCAAGTCCTGAAAGATGATAATGTAAAAGTGCTGCACTCAATATGCCAGCAAATTTGGAAAACTCAGCAGTGGCCACGGGACTGGAAAAGATCAGTTTTCATTCCAATCCAAAGAAAGGCAATGCCAAAGAATGCTCAAACTACCACACAATTGCACTCATCTCACACACTAGTAAAGTGATGATCTCATCTAACACTAATTACTTACCCAATTTCCCATATCTAAGTATCAAAATATTGGGAGTTAGGAGTTCAACAAATTAATTTGTGAGGATATGTTTAGTCCACAATACATTTTCCTGCTATCTTCTCTTCATCTTCCCCTGATACCTTTCTTCACCTTACTGGAAACAACTTCTGACTCAAGGAATTTCATATTTCTCTCACCTGCCTGGAAATGTATTCCAAATATCTTCCCATTTTCCACTCTTGAAACCCCTTCAATATTTGAATCACCTAAGTAAATAATAACCTAATTCTATTCCTGGATATTATAACACTCTCATTCTCCTAACTTCATTTATTATCTTTCATAGCACTAATCACCAGTGAGCTTGCATGGAATGGCTCATAGCTTCATTAAGTTATGCAAGCCCCTTTACCATGACAAAGCTGTGATCAATGAAGGAGCACTTAGTAATAGTCTACATAACATAAAATTTTAGATTTTCTGATTCTCATGAAAATTGAGGCAGGTCAGGTATTCTGATATTCCCATCTCTTGAACAGTTTTCCATAGTTTGTTTTGATCCACATAATCAAAGGCTTTGGCATAGTCAGTAAAGAAGAGGTAGTCGTTTTTATGAAACTCTCTTGCTTTTTTGATGATCCAATGGATGTTTGAAATTTGATCTCTGGTTCTTCTGTCTTTTCTAAATCCAGCTTGAACACTTGGAAGTTCTCAGGTCATGTTCTGTTGAAGCCTGGCTTGGAGAATTTTGAGCATTACTTTGCTAGAGTTTGAGATGAGTGCAATTGTGTGGTAATTTGAACATTCTTTAGCATTGCCTTTCTTTGGGACTGGAATGAGAACTGACCTTTTCCAGTCCTGTGGCCACTGTTGAGTTTTTCAAATTTGCTGACATATTGAGTGAAGCACTTTGACAGCATCATCTTTTAGGATTTGAAATAGCTCAACTGAAATTCCATCACCTCTACTAGCTTTGTTCATAGTGATGCTTCCTAAGGCCCAGTTGACTTATTAAGAGCCACTTAATAAGGCCACTTCTTATTGCCAAATTCAGACTTAAATTGAAGAAAGTAAGGAAAGCCACTAGACCATTCAGGTATGACCTAAATAAAATCCCTTACAATGATACAGTGGAAGTGACAAATAGATTCAAGGAATTAGATCTGATAGAGTGCCTGAAGAAGTGACTGAAGTTTGTAACATTGTACAGGAGGTAGTGATCAAGACCATCCTGGAAAAAAATAAACGCAAAAAGTCAAAATGGTTGTCTGAGCAGCCTTTACAAATAGCTGAGAAAAGAAGAGAAGCAAAAGGCAAAGGAGAAAAGGAAAGATATACCCATATAAATGTAGAGTTCCAAAGAATAGCAAGGAGAGGTAAGAAAGCCTTCCTCAGTGACCAATGCAAAGAAATAGAGGAAAACAATAGAATTGAAAAGACTAGAGATCTCTTCATGAAAGTTAGAGATACCAAAGGAGCATTTCATGCAAAGATGGGCACAATAAAGGACAGAAATGGTATGGACCTAACAGAAGCAGAAGACATTAAGAGAGGTGGAAAGAATACACAGAACAATACAAAAAAGATTTTGATGTCCCAGATAAACATGATGGTATGATCACACACCTAGAGTCAAACATCCTGGAGTGCTAAGTCAAGTCGGCCTTAGGAAGCATTACTATGAACAAAGATAGTGGAGGTGATGGAAAATCCAGTCAGGTATGACACATAATTAAAACACATACTTTTAAATTGAATCAAATTGCAATGCAGTATTTTAAGTCACCTAAGGAAATACACAATTGAAATTATTAAAATTATAACTGAATATCAGTGACATATTTTGTTGTTTCATATCAGTTTTTCATTATCAGATTGTGAGCTCTATGAAGTAATGCCTTTATTCAGTACTGAAATTTTAGCAGCTGTACAATCCCTTGCTCATCACTGGAGTTCAGTGTGTACTCTTCAGTACATGGCAACATCTATTTATCTATTTATCTTATATAATGATAGCTTGTTGCCAATAGCACTCCTGCTGGGTTTTCTGCTTTGAACTATAAAACTCTTACCTAAATTACTATGCACTATTCTGTATTATCTATGTGTTATTTCTGTGTTGCAGCAATAGGAGATCCAAGAAATTCAATTAACTGTAGGAGGAACCCTTCCTTTTAAACTTAAAAGATAGTTTTTAGTGCAATTTTCAATTATTTTACACAGAATGCTGTATTTTTTTTAATTCAGCTACCTTAATAAACCTAGCCTGTCAAAATAAATGCCACCTGCAGCATTATGTATTGCATTCATTGAGATGATTCATTTGTAGACAAATTGCTTGCTGTATAATGTTTTCCATGAAGGCTGGCACAGCTGGTTTTTAATTTATCTGTAAAGCAAAACCATTCCCTTTGGAGTAAATGTTTTCATCTGAATACTTCGATTTGCCATGGTTGCAAACAGCATTTTCCTCACTTTGCTGGGCAAAGGAAAGTGTAATAAGAGAGTAATCTGAACACATACACGTACAAATCAAGTAACTTCTTTCCCCTTTGGCTTGCTTCTTATTCTTGATGAATAGATAATACTCAAAAATAAATTAATTGGCTTAACGTACTTAACATACATAAAATACAAACTTACAGGCATGCTAAATTGCTTCAGTCATGTTCAACTCCGTGTAACCCCATGGCTTCAGTCATATTCGACTCTGTGTGACCTACCAGGCGCCTCTGTCCATGGGATTTTCCAGGCAAGAATTCTGGAGTGGATTGCCATGCCTTTCTCCAGGGAATCTTCCCAACCCAGGGACTGAACCTGCATCTCTTACATCTTCTGTATTGGCAGGCAGATTCTTTACCACTAGTGCCACCAAACTTGGCTACCCAGATAAACATATCTGCTTAGAACTTTACATTTCCACTTACTTAATGCAAGCTTGGAGAAAAAAATGTCAACACACTCGGGTATTCTTGCCAGGAAAATCTCATGGACAGAGGAGCTTGGTGGGCTACAGTCCATGGGGTCACAAAGAGTCAGACATGCCTGAGCACACACACACACAATACAAGGTTAGTGACATGAGGACAAGGAACACTGCTGGTATTTTGTAAATGAAGGAGAGAAAACCTAACATTATGTATTGACTCATCCCTTAATCCCAGGGTCAAGAATAACGCCCTGATTCATTTCATTCAGTACTTTTTCTACTCCGTATATTAGTCTACACATATTATCAGTAGGTTATGAACTTGGCTTTGGTTTCACTGACATGAAAATGTATTTACATGTGGCTCGCAGACTTCCTTAAAATTTATACTGCTTTAAAGCAAATAAAAGTGACCAATGAGTCAAATGAAGATAATTATATCCAAATGTTAAGAAGCCATGATTCTAATGTCATTATCATTCCTGATGAAATTTATCTAGACGGAAAAGGTAGAACAGTTGAGGGAAAGGCCAAGTGTGCTACTTTGGATAGTGTTTCAATAACAGTGCACAGGCCCTGTTTCTTCAAAGTGTAATTTATGTGCAGCATGTTTAGTGTCACAACTGTATTTTAAGGTTTAGCTTTATATTCTTTCATGCCTCATTTATTATACATAAATCTATTTCAATAATTATGACAAAATAATGCTATATTTGCATCTATTGTTTCAACTTGGGGGTTAACATTGCTGATTAACAGAAATCTAGGTTTTAACATGCCTTACAGGCAATCCTGATGCAATCAAAGCCATGAGCACTACTGACTTAGGGTGTAGGGTAAAACTTTGAAACAAAGGGCTCCTGTAACCCAGTGGCTCAAAGATAATAGATATTTGTTTTTCCTTCAAACAGGAGTCTAGGTGCAGGAGGGCAGTACATATTAGACCGTGGTGCCTCTATTACAGGAGATATTGTTCAGAGACCCAGCTGCTGCCATTCTAAGCCTGTTGGAAGCTCACTCTCGAACATGCATGTATATTTCAGCTTGGGGAAATAGGAAAGACAGAATATGGAACTATTAGTGCAGGTGATGGTTACAGCTCAAAAGATAAACTTCCAGACCACGGTGGACTTACCACCTGAATCTGTTTAATAATCACATGAAGGCCCAAACAGTCCTGTTCACAAGGTAGATTTCTTCTAAGAGGATCTTTAAGGACTCTTCCTTGTAAGTTCATTATTTTCAACATGTGAATTCCAGGCTTGTCCTGCTTGTCTTCCTCCAGCTTGTTGTGGGTGAAATGACCATGAAGGAGCAATTTGGCTATTACTAATGGAACATGGAAGTGACATGAATCATTTCCATCACATCCAGGCTCCAGAATGCATGGCCATGGAGAGGAGGAACAGAAATGTGCTCACTGACCAGGTATAAGATGTATGCCAACTAGAGTGTAATTTTATCTTTTAAGTGGTAATCAATAAATTTCTTCCCTTATTTCTTACTGACTTAGTCTTTCTTTGATTCAACAAGTTATTATTTAGTAAAAGCCTTCTGATTCAGTACTGTAGAATTTCAAAGAAAGCATTTACTAAAACATTGCATAGGTTTAGGTAAGTGCTTTGCTTTTATTGGGAACATGGCAGATGTCAGTCTACATAAATTTCTATATGATTGATTAGCAACTGTCTCTCTGTATGTCTAAGAAGCACTTACTGAAGAATTCATCCTTCATTTGTATGAAGGATGCTCTGCTTTATATGAATAGTATGCTCTCAAAGGAAACTATGTCTCTAGGAAAAAAGAAAAATAACCTAATATTTAACTAGAATTAAGCAATTGTTTGTCAGGAACACTGCTAAATATTTTCACATACAGTAGCTAATTTAATGGTGTCATTGGTAGTAAGGGTGTTTCTCTAAGGAAGGGCTGGAAAAGCAGAAAATAAAAAGGAGGCCAAATACAAAAAAATTGATGCTTTCAAACTGTGGTGCTGGAAAAGACTTTTGAGAGTCCCTTGGACAGCAAGGAGATCCAACCAGTCCATTCTGAAGGAGATCAGCCCTGGGATTTCTTTGGAGGGAATGATGCTGAAGCTGAAGAAACTTCAGTACTTTGGCCACCTCATGCGAAGAGTTGACTCACTGGAAAAGACTCTGATGCTGGGAGGGATTGGGGGCAGGAGGAGAAGGAGACGACAGACGATGAGATGGCTGGATGGCATCACCGACTCGATGGATGTGAGTCTGAGTGAACTCCGGGAGTTGGTGATGGACAGGGAGGCCTGGCGTGCTGCGATTCATGGGGTTGCAAAGAGTCGGACAGGACTGATCGACTGAACTGAACTGAACTGAACTGAATGGTCTCGTGACGACAGCAGCGGGCCCTGCGGTGTTACACTTTCATCTCACAGACGCGTCCAGCGTCTGCGCTGTCACCAGGCTGATGTCCTCATGTGCTGTTGGCCCGTGCTCCACACCCTTTCACGCTTCATCTTGTACCAGCCAGCTTACTGCTTCTCCATCCACTGAAACCATCCTGTCTGCTGTCACAAAGGACCTCTGTGTTGGCTGCTCCACAGGTATGTAGTTTTTTATCTCCTCACTTTACTCAGTGTTTCAGAGATGTTTAATGCAATGGTTGATTCTCCTTTTGTCAAATGAGCTGCTGCTGCTGCTGCTAAGTCACTTCAGGCGTGTCCGACTCTGCACGACCCCATAGACGGCAGCCCACCAGGCTCCCCCGTCCCTGGGATTCTCCAGGCAAGAGCACTGGAGTGGGGTGCCGTTGAGCTACTATTGTTTAAATCTCTTGATTGTTTCCTCATTCATCTGTTTCTTCTTTTCTATTTTTTTTTCTATCCTTTGTACATAGTTCTTAAATATGGTGCTTTGAATGACCTCCCTTTTCCTCACTGGATTTCAAATGAATTAAAAAAAAAAAAAGATTGAGTTAAGCATGTGGGAATAATATATAGTATTTAAAATGAGTTGACGTTTAAGATTGTGGCTTATGTATGTGGGCTAATGGTCTCCTAATAAGAGACCCTAGATATGGACTGAGTCACTCAGACAGTAACAGCTTAAAACCTTTCTGCTGGGCTCTTTGTGGAAGCTGGCTCCCAAGAAAAAAGAGAGGAAAGAACAGAGCTAAGCTTGTGCTGTACTGTGCTTAGTCCCTCAGTCCTGTCCAACTCTTTGTGACCACATGGACTGTAGGCTGCCAGGCTCCTCTATCCATGGGATTCTCCAGGAAACAATACTGGGGTGGGTTGCCACGCCCTCCCCCAGGGGATCTTCCCAATCCAGGGATCAAACCCAAGACTCCCACAAGCATTACGGACAGATTATTTTCCATCTGGGCCACCAGGGAAACCCATGAATACTAGAGTGGGTAGCCTATACATTCTCCAGGGGATCCTCCCAACCCAGGAATAGAATCGGGGTCTCCTGCATTGCTGGCAGATTCTTTACCAGGTGAGGTATGAACCCATACTATGCCATTGTAGGAAAAATAAAGAGAACCCAGCAGTCCTCCGTTTCCTCACTGGGAAAGGAAACATTGCAGATGTGTGTGAATGGGTACAAGCAATCCACAAAAGCACTGGAACTCTGGAGGCAGATTATAAACACTGTGAGTCAAGTATGTGACAAGTCTATAAAGAGATGAGAGAAGACACCTTACTCCATGCTTGCTTTCCTCTTCTACCCCTTATAGGATGACCCAAATGTTTGCTTGTTTATGATTTGCTTAAAGTACAAAGAAAAGTCCTTGAGTACAGCATTTTAATTTTGTTCAATCTGTATCGCAGTGTCTACTATAACAACCAGAATGTAAGAGGCATTGTTGAGTGAATGAATAACTGTACAAGACAAATATACAAAAATGTTGTATCACTTCCATTGTTGGAAGAGATTACTGCTCTGTAGGCTTCAAGGAGATAGAATCTGAGTTGGATTTTAAAGAATACAATTATCTTAAGTAAGATAGTGAGAAGAGTATGACCAGAAGTAAAGTTAAAAACAAAATATCACAAGGCATTTTTGGGTCTGTGATATTTATTAGCATTGACATTACATGAACCTCTTCTATTTACTGCTGTAGAATAAAAGAACATAATAAAATAAATAAATGGAAGATTAAAATTACACATTTAATTTTTAAATTTATTTTCCCACTGAAATGATTAGAGGTTACTGACTCTAATATTTAATTTTATAAATTTCTGTGTTTAGAGAGGACTGTATGGTGGATGGGGGTGTGTGGATACACCACTCATGTATATACATGAGTATATATATGAAACAATCCCTACAAATAATTAATATTTTAGTAGTACATGATTATTAAAAACATGAGCTTTCCCAGGTGGCTCAAGTGATAAAGAACCCACCTGCCAATTCAGGAGATGCAAGCAGGAGATGTGGATCAGGAAAATCGTTTGGAGAAGGAAATGACAACCTACTCCAGTATACTTGCCTGGGAAATATCATGGCCAGTGGAGCTTGACAGGCTACAGTCCATGGGTAGAAAAAGAATCGGCCATGACTGAGCAACTGAGAACAGTAAAAAATATAGATCATAATCTTTAAAATGCTTTTTTTTCTTATCTAACTTACTTCCAAAAATTATAAATGCTTATTGCCTAAATTTTCCCCAAACTGATATATTGACAAAGACATTTTTTTCCTCCAGTTGCTAGTCTATATACTCTGTTTTTGAACTGTGGTGTTGGAGAAGACTCTTGAGAGTCTTTTGGACTGCAAGGAGATCCAATTAGTCAATGCTAAAATCAGTCCTGAATATTTATTGGAAGGACTAATGCTGAAGCTGAAACTCCAGTACTTTGGCCACCTGATGCGAAGAACTGACTCATTTGAAAAGACCCCGATGCTAGGAAAGAGTGACTGCAGGGGGAGAAGGGGATGACAGAATGAAATGGTTGGATGGCATCACCAACTCGTTGGACATGAGTTTGAGCAAGCTCCAAGAGTTGGTGATGAACAGGGAAGCCTGTTGTGCTGCAGTCCATGGGGTCACAAAGAGTCGGGCACGACTGAGCAACTGAACAGGTATATTCTGTTTAGCTTACTTAAGAGTTCTTCTACTCTTGTACCTTTTTTTTGTTGTTGTTTTGTTGTTTTTGTGTTTTTAGTTTTCTGTGTTCAGAAGCATCCTATAAGTAATCACATGCTATTTTATTTTCTGGGGGTTCTGTTAATTGCAGTATATAGCATTATAGCCTGAAAAATAATATATAAAAAGCATCTGTGCTTATTTGCTCTAAGATTCTTCACTGAAAGACTAATATTGGAAAATATTCTAGTATTCCTTTTCTTCAGGATCAAAATTTCAAGACTGGTGCAATCAACAATAGCAGAGATAAGATTCCTGCTGTTTTTCACTAGGGAGTTCAATAATCTTCTGATACTGTTCCTATAATATCACAGAAAATTGCTCATAACAGGTAACAGAAGGTATCAAAAGAACAGATTATGAAGTGATGGCTTTCTCAGATCTATAGACTGTTTCTGATTTTTAATTCTGTGTTTTATCCATATTGATTGGAACATGTGAATAGTACATACTGGACTGAACAGCTCAGCCTATAAATGAAATTATAATTGTTTTAAGTTTAGCCTACACATTTTGAAGCTTTTAACAGTAATTTAAGGCCTGAATTGTATGTGGCTTTTTGTATAGAACTTAGCCAAAAGACTAAGAAAGCTCAATTTCATTGCTCTTCTGTATGAAAAACATTTTAGGCAAACTACAGAACTGTGTGCATTTACAACCATCATATTTTGGCTGAAAACACTTGAAAAAAATCCACACCATTTGCTGCCCTCTGAAGATTTTGTCTGCCCTAGACAATGAGCAAAATCCAATGGGGCAGGTGGGTGGGGAAGGACAGTAGGCCAAGCATATTTTATTGTTGCCTGATGTGAAACTGTGACAAAAAGAATGTTTTATAACTCTGAACTTTGAAAAATTATGTCTAACTGTACTTCCATTATCCTCAGACATGCATGATGATTTAGATAATATTGTTTATGTGGATTTTCTAATAAAGGGCACATATACTTCTACCACACATGGATGTATTAAGCATACTTTTTTTGAGGTCAAGATAAAAATGTCTCTTGGGAATATTATTTTCATTCAGAAACTGAAGAAAGAGTAGCTACAAAAGTCAATGCACATTAGGAAGTAACAATACTATCTCTGAAAAGAAAATTTATTTACATGTTTCTGTGCACAGGGTATTTCTGTGCACTCTTAAAAAGGGTCACAAGAATCTAATCACAGATCATAAGATCTAATCGCAGATCACAAGAAGCTAATGTGTTGCTATCTATTTTTATTTACCATATTAGATATTAGTGTAGACTTATAGAATAGATATATATTTTTATTCCAAAAATATAGAATAAATACTTTTGTTTAAAAGTGCCAAGGAAATGGCAATCCACTCCAGTGTTCTTGCCTGGAGAATCCCAGGGACAGGGGAGCCTGGTGAGCTGCTATCTATGGGGTCGCACAGAGTCGGACACAACTGAAGCAACTTAGCAGCAGCAGCCAATAATTAACCTTTTATAGGTTAGCATAGTTCTATAAAAAGACCTATAATTTCCAAATCTGAAATATAAAAACAGTGAGAAAAGTGGCATTGTTTTACATTTTTGAAAATCTGCTCTTTGTCTATCTCACTAATTAGATAATAACTGGATTTATGTATCAGATTCTTCATTCAGTCTATTGAGATATATTGTTTTCCTTGAAGGAAATGAATAAGCTCGCTTCATTCAGTTCAGTTGGAAGACAGTGGTGTTTTAACAGTCTTTTCAGATGGTGATGGATATATCTCTCTGATATGACACCAACACTAAATAACTATTAATTTTGTAATAGTTGCTTGAAAAGTAGATTCTGTAATGATGTCAGTAGATTCTTTGTTTTCTCTTATATTAAAAACCCACTTTGAACGGGTCTCTCATGTATGCATGATTTTGCACCTTCATGTATTGGCTGTTAAGAAGGTAGTGATTATGTCTGATATTGATATATTTCATTATACAATATACAAACTCACTATCAGTTTCATCAGTTTTTTCAGTGAAGCTGGGATGCTGATACAAGTTTTCCAAAGTGCTAATTTTTCTTTTAAAATTGAATTGTATTATTGGCAATGTGGTATAAATGCCTAGCATTTTTAATAGCAATATAACTTATAATTAAGCTTTTGATTGCTAAGGCATCCATTTTAATGGCATTTACCTTGAATAAACATATAGCCAGCTGCATGACACGGCTACTGACAGAACACCTAAATAAGGAACCAGGCTGTCCCACCCAAGAAAGTCCCTTTAAAAAAAAAGCCCTGAACCTAGAGATTGCCATGATGAGTGAAGTAAATCAGACAAAGGAAGACAATGCCATATGATATCACTTATATGTGGAATCTAAAAGATATGGTACAAATGAACTTATTTACAAAACAGAAATAGAGACACAGATGCAGAAAACCAGCTTATGGTTGCCAAGGGAGAAGCAAGCAGAGAACGGGAAGAATGCATTGGGATATTGAGACTGACATATACACACTACTATATATAAACTGCATAACTTATGAGAACCTACTGTATATCACAGGGCACTCTAGTCAGTACTCTGCCATGACCTATATGGGGAAAGAGATTAAAAAAGAGTTTTGTCCTTAAGTTACTCAGTCATGTCCAGCTCTTTGTGACCCCATGGACCGAAGCACACCAGGCTTCCTTGTCCATCACCAACTCGTGGAGCTTATTCAAACTCATGTCCATTGAGTCAGTGATGCCATCTAACTATCTCATCTTGTGTCATCCCCTTCTTCTCCCGCCTTCAGTCTTTCCCAGCATCAGATTCTTTTCAAATAAGTCAGTTCTTTGCATCAGGTGGCCAAAGTATTGAGCATAAGCAAAGTAATAGCATAAGACTATTCAGCATTAGTCTTTCCAATGAATATTCAGGACTGATTTCCTTTAGGATGGACTGTTTGGATCTCCTTGCAGTCCAAGGGACTCTCAAGAGTCTCCAACACCACAGTTCAAAAGCATCAATTATTCAGCACTCAGCTTTCTTTATAGTTCAACTCTCATATCCATACATGACTACTGGAAAAACCATAGCTGGTGTTGCAAAGTAATGTCTCTGCTTTTTAATAAGCTGTCTGTTTGTCATAGCTTTTCTTCCAAGGGGAAATTGTCTTTGAATTTCATAGTTGCAGTCACCATCTGCAGTGATTTTGGAGCCCCCCAACAAAAAATCTGTTGCTGTTTCCATTGTTTCCCTATCTATTTGCCATGAAGTGATGGGACCGGATGCCATGATCTTAGGTTTCTGAATGTTGAATTTTAAGCTAACTTTTTCACTCTCCTCTTTCATTTTCATCAAGAGGCTCTTCAGCACCCCTTTGCTCTCTGCCATAAGGGTGGTGTCATCTGCATATCTGAGGTTATTGATATTTCTCCTGGCAATCTTGATTCCAGTTTGTGCTTCATCCAGCCTGGCCTTTCACATGATGTACTCTGCGTATCAGTTAAATAATCAGGGTGACACTATACAGCCTTGACATACTCCTTTCCCAATTTGGAACCAGTCTGTTTTTCCATGTCCAGTAATAACTGTTGCTTCCTGACATGCATATAGGTTTCTCAAGAGGCAGATCAGGTGGTCTGGTATTCCGATCTCTTTAAGAATTTTCCAGTTTTGTTTCATCCTCATAGTCAAAGGCTTGGGTGTAGTCAATAAAGAAGAAGTAGATGTTTCTCTGGAATTCTCTTGCTTTTTTGATGGTCCAGTGGTGGTTGGTAATTTGATCTCTGGTTCCTCTGCCTTTTCTATATCCAGCTTGAACATCTGGAAGTTCACAGTTCCCCTATTGTTGCAGCCTGGCTTGGAGAATTTTGAGTGACTGAGTCACTTTTGTTGTACCATCTGAAACTAACACAATGTTGTCATACAAGTCATTGACAACAATCAACTATTCTGTGCTCCAATAAAATTTTAAAAAATTTTGAAAAAGCCCTGGGTGATATACATACCTGACACCTTTTCCTGTCCCTCAACCTAATTTCCACTCTTAAGCTTTAAAGTCACCAATAAGGAGTAAGCCCTCAAAATCCTAGACACCCCGCCCTCAGAATGCTAAAAGGAGCCCAAGCCCAAACTCCATCTCTGAGTGTCAGGGTACAGAGACTGAATTCAGCTTTGTAACTAATGCTAAAGCCCTAGCATGTTTCAAGTTGGTCAAGAGGCTAGACTAACAAGTTGTGACTTAACAATGGCTGAGAAGGAGTAGATAGAGTTAGGGAAGTAACAAGGTGATCAGATTGTATAAGGCTTTAGAGAGCATCATACAGATGTTTTCTCTTTTTGTTGTTGTTTGATCACTAAGTCTTGTTTGACTCTTTTTTGACCTTCCCTTTTATTAAATACAGACACATAACAGGATTTTGAGGAGAGAAATTGTATAGCTTAATTTAAACTTTGAAAGAATCAGTCTAATTACAGAATTTAAGAATAAGAGAGAGCATGAGCAAACACACATCCATGATTTAGGAGACTATTACGGTAATTCAGATGAGATATCATGGTGATTTGGCCTGTTCTTGTAGCAGATACTCAGTTGTATCTGACTCTTTACAACCCCAAGGACTGTAGTCTCCCAGACTCCTCTGCCCAGAGTTTTCCAGGCAAGAATACTGGGGTAGGCTACCATTTCCTACTCCAGAGGATCTTCCTGACCTAGGGATTGAACCCACATCTTTTGCATCTCCTGCACTGGCAGGCAGGTTCTTTACCACTAAGCTACCTGGGAAGTCCTGGTAGCAGATAGCTTGATAGGATAAAGTGATTGAATGGTGGGTATATTCAGAAGACAGATCTCTCAGGAGTTTCTAATCAACTGAATGGATGCTATGAGAAAAAGACTTGTCTAGAAGGACTCTAGATTTCTTGACCTGAATTTATGAATTAACAACACTGCCATTAATGATAATAGTTGCCACTTTAGCTAAGTTTGAGCACTATCTGTTTAGCTTTTACAGAGGACATTTGAGATATCTTTTAGATTCATAACATCAGATATTAAGTATATAGTTGAATGGGATATATTGGACTGGTTTGAGGGGCAAATTGATGCTAGAGATAAGGAGTTCCTCATCATTACTGTGTGTAGATTGAGAAGAGAAGGAAAATATGTACTTAACTTTAGACCCTTCTCATATTAGGAAGATGGGCAAAAGAGGAAGAAGTAAAGACACCAGAAGAAGCAAACAGTGAACATTCAAAGAATTCTGAGTTCTTTAGGTCAAGTGAAAAATACTAGGGCTGATTTCCTGTATCAAATCCTGTTGACAGTACGATGAGAACTGATTTCATTGAATTTACGTGAAAACCAATGGCAGACATCATAAAAAGTTCTCGGGTGGTAATGTGGGCAAAATCCTGATTACACTGGTTCAAGAGAGAATAGGATCCTTAACATTAAGGTGAAAATCTTAGAAAAAGGAGAACAGTTTGAAACAAAATACGATAGGACCCTTTAAAACAATCTATTAATTTCCTTCAACATCATATTTAGTTTTGTTGTAAATCAAGGCTTGTTTTTGTTGTTCAGTGGCTGAGTTGTGTCCAACTCTTTGTGACTCCATGGACTGCAGCATGCCAGGCTCCTCTGTCCTTCTCTGTCTCCTGGAGCTTGCTCAAACTCATGTTCATTGAGTTGGTGATCCTATCGAACCATTTCATCCTCTGCTTCCCTCTTCTCCTTTTGCCTTCAGTACTAAGTCAGAACCAATGTAGGATTGTATGTTCTATTTAAAATCCTATTAATAAGACCAGAGGACAAATATAGCATGTTTAAACAGGCGTTTAACTCTCACAATATTATGGAAACTATAGTTTATCAAGACTCTTAAGGACATGGTAGAAAACTATGTTATCATTATCAAAAAAGATGCTAGTTTTTCAGCATTTTTAACTTTCCTCTGTGTCAGGGGAAAGTCTTGTGTAACATATAAAAAGCAGAGGGAGCATACATAATCAGTTTCATTCAGATAATTTTGTTTTTCTTAATCTATATGATAAACACAGAGAAATCAGTAGAGTCCCACCAATTATATTTCTGTTTGCATTAATCACATTAAATATCCCTCAAAGAGATCATGCAGTTCATACTGGGATATCACAGTTAACATCTGCTTTCTTCCTTAATATGTAAAAATTACTTAAGTTTCACTAGTTTTTAGTATTTTTAAAACTTTTAATTTATTTAACAATTTTTTTTTTTTTGAAGCTCTGACTATCCTAAGTACTTTTCCAGAAAGTGGATGAAAGTCAACAAAGAAAGCTGCTAAAAAATTTGTACTTGCTCTATGCTTCTGCTAAGTCACTTCAGTCATGTCCGACTCTGTGTGACCCCATAGATGGCAGCCCACCAGGCTCCCCCATCCCTGGGATTCTCCAGGCAAGAACACTGGAGTGGGTTGCCATTTCCTTCTCCAATGCATGAAAGTGAAAAGTGAAAGTGAAGTCGCTCAGTCGTGTCCGACTCTGGGCGACCCCATAGACAGCAGCCCAGCAGGCTCCTCCATCCATGGGATTTTCCAAGCAAGAGTACTGGAGTGGGGTGCCATTGCCTTCTCCGTGTACTTGCTATATATGTTGCTTAAAAATAAGAGGTCATGGAAGACTGCAGTTAAAGGGCAAACATTTAGCAAAACTTAAATGCTAAGTTGAAAGCATTTAGCAAGTTCTTCTCTGTGCTGTACCCAGGAAACATGATCGATCACAACAGTTTTTTGTTTTTTATTTTTTTTCCCAAATTGGCTTAAACTCGAGTAAAAAAGTATTTAATATTTTTTGATACCAGTTGTAACATCTGTGGTTCCCATTTCTGCTTCTCATGTACTGTGACCATCCCAGAATGAAAAAACTAAACTTTTGCCTTGACTGTACAGCCAATGAGAAATGAAATGATATGGAAACTCAGAGAACAGAACCCTGGGGAATGAAGGACTAGGCTTGAAAACTATCTTGAAATCACCCATCTCTAAGAGGTTAAGGGAAAGGAAGTGCCAAAAATATTTATAAGAAGTTAGTAGGGAAATATGTCTATTTAGGTCTTCCCCAGCATCAATTTTTGATTGGGTTGTTTGCTTTTTTTGATTTTGAGCTCCATGAGCTGTCTGTATATTTTGGAGGTTTATCCTTTGTTGCTTTGTTAGCAAATATTTTCTGCCATTCTGAGGGTTGTCTTTTCATCTTGATTACCTATTTCTGAGATAGGAATAGAGACAGATGAAGAGACTGGAAATCTGGACACAGAGGGGTTAGGAGGGGAAAGTGGGACGAATTGGGAGATTGGAATTAACATACACACACACACACATGTGTGTAAAATAGATAGCTAGTGGGAACATGTTATAAAGCACAAGGGGCTCAGCTTGGTGCTCTGTGGTGACCTAGAGGTGTGGATTGGGGTTGGGGTGGGAGAGAGGCTTAGGAGGAAATGGATAAAGGTATGCATATGGTTGATTCATTTCATTGTACAGAAGAAACTAACACAACATTTTAAAGCACTTATATTCCCATAAAAAAAGAAGTCAGTAGGGGACTTGGTGAATCAAAAATAAGCACTAGAAAAAATAAACTGAATGCATATTACTATTTTATATCTTAGACATGGAACTAATAAAATAAATACAGACAATTTAGAAAACATAAGAAACAAGTATGACTGATAGAACATAAATTAAGACAGTAAGTATAAGTCTAAGAATCAGTAAATATAGTAAACCTGAATGTGTTAAATTTCTGTTGTGAAAGGCAAAGAGGTTTATTGAAATGAATTCAACCATATGCATTTTTGCAAATGATTCACTAAATTATATTAATAGTTATAGAGAAAAATTGAAAGTGAAGTGAAGTGAAGTCGCTCAGTCGTGTACGACTCTGCGACCCCGTGGACTGTAGCCCACCAGGCTCCTCCATCCATGGGATTCTCCAGGCAAGAATAATGGAGTGGGGTGCCATTTCCTTCTCCAGGGGATCTTCCTGACCCAGGGGTCGAGCCCAGGTCTCCTGCATTATGGGCAGACACTTTAACCTCTGAGCCACAAGGGAGACAAGGATTGCAAAAGATTCCAGGCTAAGGCTAGCAGAAAGCAAGCAGCTATATTAATATTGTCAGAGAAGAGAAACTTTAAGAAAAAACTTAAATATAAGAGAGAAGGACAGTTCAGATTATTGTTATGAACTAAATCCTTGTGTTCTCAAGTTCAGATGTAGAAACTCATATCCCCTGTATGATGGTATTTGGAGATCAGACTACTAGGAAGTAATTAGGGTTGATGAGTTCATGAAGGTGGGGCCCTTGTAGGTCTTAGAGTTAGTTCCCTTATAAGAAGAAATCCCAGAGAGTATTGTCTTTGTCCTCACACACGAAGGAGGAGTTATATTACCACATATGATAACAGCAATTGCCTCCAAGCCAAGAGAAGAGGCCTTAGAATGAAACCTACTTTGCTGGCACTTGGATCTTGGACTTGCCAGTCTCTAGAAGAGTGAAAGATAAATTTCTGTTGTTTAATCTGCCTGTGCGTGTGTGCATACTAAGTTGCTTCAGTCATGTCTGACTCTCTGCCATCTCATGGACCAGAGCCCCATAGCCTGCCAGGCTCCTCTGTCCATCGGATTGTCCAGGCAAGAATTCTGGAGTGGGTTGCCATGCCCTCCTCCATGGGATCTTCCTGACCCAGGAATCAAATCTATGTCTCTTATGTCTCCTGTATTGGCAGGCAGGTTCTTTATCATTAGTACTACCCGTGAAGCCCTTTAATCTGCCCAGTTCATGGTATTTTATTATGGTAGGTCAAGTAAACTAAGACAGTTATTTTGAGATAAAATCTAAGAATTCACAATATTCATGAACCTTCATACATGTAGCTATATATGTAATATAACAATAAAAATTACTATAAAATTGAAGACATTGAACTTTTTAGAGAAAAGACAGAGTAAACAGTAACAAAAGAATAGGATAAAGAACTTTGATTGATACACTTGGAAATCTTGACCTAATGAATGTATATGGAACCATACACTCAAAAGTCCAATATTTACACTCTTTTAAAAACTCTTTTATAAGCAGTAGTGGATAGTTTCCATGTACAAGGTCTTAAAAGAAATGTCAAGTAATTTTAAAACAAAAAGCCTAATTTTACTTAATATATTTTAAAAATGCAAAATGCTAGCCAAAATTATATTTCACTATTATTTAAAATAAAATACACTATTCTGAGTAATTATTGAACAAGAAGAAAATTAAAATTATTATTTTTAAGAATAGAAATACTACTTGTGATATGAGTAGCATAACAGGAAAATATGTAAATAAGAAAAGAAAATGTATAAAATTAGTATTTGGCTAATGCTAAAACAAGATTTATTCTATGAATAAAGAAAGGCAAAGAATATCCTCACAGGCAAAAAATAATAACTTTAAATCGAATAAAAAACTTCAGTATAGTTCAGTAAAACCCAATGTTAGCTTTTGGGGAAACAAACAAACAAACAAACAAAAATACTGGCAAATGTGATAAGGTACACATAACCTTAGAAATAAAAAACAGTAAAGTCAAGTCATAGAGTAAATAAATAAAATTATGAAAGCATATTATATATAACTTTATGTCAATAAATTAAAAATTGTAAATAACATAAATGCTTTTCTAGAGAAAAAAAAAAATTCCATACAGTTATTCTTATAAGTAATTGGTAAGACAGACAAATTTTTTTTTTTTTTCTCAAAGAACATACAACACTTTGATGATATTACTGGTGAGTGTTATCAAGCATTTCTCAAAAGGAATATAGAAAATGTTGGAATTCTGTCCACTCTAAGTTATATAGTTAGAATGGGTCAACAGTTAACACAAAAAGAAAGTTATAGAGGGTTTTGGCTTGTTTTTGTTTTCTTTTATCCCTTTCTGAAGGTATCGTCAGCTGTTATTTAGTCTCTAAGTTATATCCAACTCTTTTTCAAGCCCATGGACTATAGCCCATCAGGCTCTTCTGTCCATGGGATTATCCAGGCAAGCATACCAGAGTGGGTTGCCATGCCCTCCTCCAGGGGATCCTCCTGTCCCTGGAATTGAACCTCTGTCGCCTGCGTCTGAGGATGATTCTTTGCACACTGAGCCACCTCCCGTCCTTTTAGGAGAAGGCATTTTGGATCTGTGGAAGAGAGTCAGCATTTATCAATTTTATATACTTCTGAAGTAATTCTGTATGTGTCCATATGGAATTAGTGCCTAATTTAAAATATATTGCTAGTAAAAGCCAATTGCATTTACAGTGCTTGATCCACATCTACACTCGGCAGTCAGGACCCTGAGTTGGGAACATGACTTGTGAGAACCACAGTCTAATGCCCAACAAGGTATGGTTTCTATGTGTTGTTTGTAGTGGTTTATGAAATCATGGAAATATTTGCATTCATAATATTTTCTTTAACTTTTGAAGTAAGATATCCTTATAAATATATAAACTGACTTTAATAGTAAGTAGTAATAAATCTGATCTATCAGACTAGAGTTGCTCCATGAGTGGAGAGTTCTCTTGAGGGAGAGGAAGAAACACAGCCGTTGTTTAGTCAATTAGTCATGTATAACTCTTTGTGTCTTTCCCATTCTGTTGTTTTTCTCTGTTTCTTTCCGCTGATCACCAAAGAAGGCTTTCTTATCTCTTCTTGCTATTCTTTGGAACTCTGCATTTAGATGCTTATATCTTTCCTTTTCTCCATTGCTTTTTGCCTCTCTTCTTTTCACAGCTATTTGTAAGGCCTCCCCAGACAGCCATTTTGTTTGTTTGCATTTCTTTTCCATGGGGATGGTCTTGATCCCTGTCTCTTGTACAATGTCATGAACCTCATTCCATAGTTCATCAGGCATTCTATCTATCAGATCTAGGCCCTTAAATCTATTTCTCACTTCCACTGTACAATCATAAGGGATTTGATTTAGGTCATACCTGAATGGTCTAGTGGTTTTCCCTACTTTCTTCAATTTAAGTCTGAATTTGGCAATCAGGAGTTCATGATCTGAGCCACAGTCAGCTCCTGGTCTTGTTTTTGTTGACTGTATAGAGCTTTTCCATCTTTGGCTGCAAAGAATATAATCAATCTAATTTCGGTGTTAACCATCTGGTGATGTCCATGTGTAGAGTCTTCTCTTGTGTTGTTGGAAGAGGGTGTTTGCTATGATCCGTGCATTTTCTTGGCAAAACTCTATTTGTCTTGGCCCTGCTTCATTCTGTATTCCAAGGCCAAATTTGCCTGTTACTCCAGGTGTTTCTTGACTTCCTACTTTTGCATTCCAGTCCCCTATAATGAAAAGGACATCTTTTTTGGGGTGTTAGTTCTAAAAGGTCTTGCAGTTCTTCATAGAAACGTTCAACTTCATCTTATTCACCATTACTGGTTGGGGCATAGACTTGGATAACTGTGATATTGAACGGTTTGCCTTGGAAATCAACAGAGATCATTCTGACATTTTTGAGATTGCATCCAAGTACTGCATTTTGGACTCTTTTGTTGACCATGATGGTTACTTCATTTCTTCTGAGGAATTCCTGCCTGCAGTAGGGCTTGATAAAGGACAGAAATGGAATGGATCTAACAGAAGAAGGAAATATTAAGAAGAGGTGGCAAGAATACACAGAAGAACTGTACAAAAAAGATCTTCACCACCAAGATAATCACAATGGTGATCACTCACCTACAGCCTGACATCCTGGAATGTGAAGTCAAGTGGGCCTTACAAACCATCACTATGAACAAAGCTAGTGGAGGTGATGAAATTCTAGTTGAGCTATTTCAAATCCTGAAAGATGATGCTGTGAAAGTGCTGCACTCAATATGCCAGCAATTTTGGAAAACTCAGCAGTGGCCACAGGACTGGAAAAGATCAGTTTTCATTCCAGTCCCAAAGAAAGGCAATGCCAAAGAATGCTCAAAGTACCATACAATTGCACTCATTTCACATGCTAGTAAAGTAATGCACAAAATTATCCAAGGCAGGCTTCAGCAATACATGAACCATGAAATTCCAGATGTTCAAGCTGGTTTTAGAAAAGAGAGAGGAACCAGAGATCAAATTGCCAACAACTGCTGGAACATGGAAAAAGCAAGAGGATTCCAGGAAAACATCTATTTCTGCTTTATTGACTATGCCAAAGCCTTTGACTGTGTGGATCACAATAAACTGTGGAAAATTGTGAAAGAGATGGGAATACCAGACCACCTGACCTGCCTCTTGAGAAATCTGTATGTAGATCAGGAAGCAACAGTTAGAACTGGACATGGAACAACAGACTGATTCCAAACAGGAAAAGGAGTACGTCAAGGCTGTATATTGTCACCCTGCTTATTTAACTTCTATGCAGAGTACATCATGATAAAGGCTGGGCTGGAAGAAGCACATGCAGGAATCAAGATTGCCAGGAGAAATATCAATAACCTCAGATATGCAGATGACACCACCCTTATGGCAGTAAGTGAAGAGGAACTAAAAAGCCCCTTGATGAAAGTGAAAGAGGAGAGTGAAAAAGTTGGCTTAAAGATCAACATTCAGAAAACGAAGATCATGGCATTAAGTCCCATCATTTCATGGGAAATAGATGGGGAAACAGTGGAAACAGTGTCAGACTTTATCTTTTTGGGCTCCAAAATCACTGCAGATGGTGACTGCAGCCATGAAATTCAAAGACGCTTACTCCTTGGAAGAAAAGTTATGACCAACCTAGATAGCATATTCAAAAGCAGAGACATGACTTTGCTGACTAAGGTCCGTCTAATCAAGGCTATGGTTTTTCCAGTAGTCATGTATGGATGTGAGAGTTGGACTGTGAAGAAGGCTGAGTGCTGAAGAATTGATGCTTTTGAACTGTGGTGTTGGAGAAGACTCTTGAGAGTCCCTTGGACTGCAAGGAGATTCAACCAGTCCATTCTGAAGGAGATCAGCCCTGGGATTTCTTTGGAAGGAATGATGCTAAAGCTGAAACTCCAGTACTTTGGCCACCTCATGTGAAGAGTTGACTCATTGGAAAAGACTGATGCTGGGAGGGATTGGGGGCAGGAGGAGAAGGGGACGACAGAGGATGAAATGGCTGGATGGCATCACTGACTCCATGGTCGTGAGTCTGAGTGAACTCCAGGAGTTGAGTGATGGACAGGGAGGCCTGGCATGCTCGGATTCATGAGGTCGCAAAGAGTCGGACATGACTTAACTGAACTGAACTGAACTGAACTGAACTGAACTCTTTGTGACCCCATGATCTGCTGCATGCCAGACTTCCCTGTCCTTCACCATCTCTCGGAGTTTTCCCAAGCTCATGTCCATTGAGTCGGTGGTGCTATCCAACCATCTAAGCCTCTATTGTCCCCGTCTCCTGCCCTCAATATTTCCCAGCATCAGGATCTTAGAGCAGGGTACTGTCTGATCCTCTGAAGTAGAAAATCATAAGATCGTGGGCTGCCCCTCACCCATAAACTGCTAAAATAAGAGTTAGACCTTTCGCATGAATAATGAAACTGTCTCTGAGAACCCTAGAATGTTTTTTGTTTGCTTTTTATATCAGTGGTATAAGCACCTTGTCATGCACTAGAAACTGCAAAACTGCACAACTGGAGAAGACTAATTTTGAGGAGGTAGTAACTATAATTCTAGGGTTAGTTACGGAGATAATGGGTGTGAGGCAGGGCTTCTAAACTAAGAAACACTTAAAAAAAAAAAAATGTTTCCTCTGTCTTTCTAAGTCAGACAAAAATTGGCCTTCTAAGAAAGCCAACACTTAGTGGAAAAAAGCAGTCTAAAGATACTTAGATATTTCAACAATGCTATATGGAATAGTTTCTGGTGACCTGTTTTAGCAAGATATTCAAAATAGCCTTTATGTTCTGCCATAGAATTTTCTGGTATTTCTATTTAGCACTTTTTACATGATGATTCTTAGTTTTTTGATACTGCTATGTAATTACTTTTCAGAAGCAAGACTGGGTATGTTTTCTCATTTCTATTGAGTTAATGTTCATTTTGGCAGTTACTATAATTGCATAGTGCTGAATTCAGGAATTCTGGCTAGAAAAAATAAGATGAAAATAGGTGAAGTGCTATTACAATTCACATACTAGTTTCCCTATAAATGATTTTGCAAGTGAAACATTCCTCTCTCTCTGAAGGCTTCCAAAACACTACAAAAGGAATATGATCAAAAGCATTTTATTTTTCAACTCAAGGCAAAACAAGTAGAGGAAAACTAAAACATAAAAGGAAAAAAGCACTCTCTGTTGTTATACTTGCAAAAATGTTTCATTTCCCCTAAATATTGCATATATTTTCAGTACTACTTATTTTGCATGTTTAATGTTATTCAGTTACTGGAAAATACTATTCTTAAGAATCCAATCCATTACATAGAAGAAGCCTTCTTCTGTCAAACTACTATGAATAAAAGACAAAACAGACTTCTCTAAGATATTAATTATTGTGATTGTATTTTTTAAAGAGATAATGTAATTTTTTTCTTAGAACAGCTTCATATCAAAAGCAATGGGAGAGGGGTTTATGAAAACAAAGAATCTAGAAATGTAAATAGTTGATCAGACAGCAAAAGGAAAATAATAACATTTTCAAACAGTGATAAAGCTTCCAGTAATACTTTAATAGTAGCTGACCATTTGAGTAATCTTATTAAAGGAATGGGATTCCCTAATTGCTCAGATGGTAAAGAATCTTCCTGCAGTGGGGTAGACCTGGGTTTGATCCCTGGGTCAGATAGATCCCCTGGAGGAGGATATGGCAACCCACTCCAGTGTTCTTGCCTAGAGAATCCCATGGACAGAGGGGCTTAGTGGGCTACAGTCCATGAAGTCACAAAGGAATAAGAAGGCTTAGTTTGTTATAAAATATTAATTATGTCACTCCTTTGTATTCAGCTTATATAAAAAAATTCAAGCATAAAAATGCAATGTTAATTACAATAAGGGCATAAATTTATAAGCTATATCCTATAAGTGGGCACAATCTGATTTTTATGATTTTTGTTGACATATATCAGTTCAGGTGTCCATGTGGCCTTTGTGATAACTACATATGGTGAAATTTTAGGGCTATTCTTCCCAGTTCTCCATTTTGGTAATTTCTCTGCTATAGTTTCCTTACATACCTATTTCATCACTCCAAAAGCAGTCTAGGCAATGGTTATCAAATAAACTCTAAGTACTTAATAAACTTTCAATTAATGTTTATTGAAAAAAGACTGAATAAATGATTCTATTTCAGACTTAACTTTTGAGTAAATATTTTTTTCATCAATGGATAAAAGAATACTTAGGAAATTTTACAGTACATATATTATTTTATGTATAATGCTTGGCTTTTATAATCATCTAAGCTGATATATTTGTTACATTTCAGATTACATCATTTTAGCCAGGTTATGTACTATATAAAAGGGCAACCCCAGAAAAAGAAACATTGGTTTTTACATTTGATAATTTTTTTTAATTCATATTTTGAAATAATGATGAAATCATTGCAACTTCAAGAAATAGGATGTCAATTACTCTGTAAAATTTACCAAACATCTGCTAGTGATAACCACTTATAAAACTCTACTAAGTGTTCAGAGCTAAGAAAAATTTTGTTAGTACTGTTAAACAGGAAACTTTTTCCTCTACACTTGTAGGTTCTTTTAGCTGGTCTAATAATTAAATTGATATAAGACATTTTAGGAGAAAAAAATAATGTAATTTTGTGTATATGGAACCTCACATAAACTTGAGAGGACTCAAGACAGTCAGGTGAAGAGGCTTGTGTGCCATCCTGAGCTAAAGGAGAAGGGGTGGGGGTCTGGGACTACAGAGGAGAGGAATACAATTTACAGGGAGATGTGAAGAGCCTGACAGAGTCGGTGAAGAGCCTGTCAGAGTCTGACAGAATGTGGTCCACTGGAGAAGGGAACGGCAATCCACTTCAGTATTCTTTCCTTGAGAATCCCATGAACAGTATGAAAAGGAATACAATTTACAGGGAGATGTGAAGAGCCTGACAGAGTCTGTGAAGAGCCTGTCAGAGTCTGACAGAATGTGGTCCACTGGAGAAGGGAATGGCAAACCAGGTAAGTATTCTTGCCTTGAGAATCCCATGAACAGTATGAAAAGGCAAAATGATAGGATACTGAAAGAGGAACTCCCCAGGTCAGTAGGTGCCCAATATGCTGCTGGAGTTCAGTGGAGAAATAACTCCAGAAAGAATGAAGGGATGGAGTCAAAGCAAAAAACAATACCCAGCTGTGGATGTGACTGGTGATAGAAGCAAGGTCCAATGCTATAAAGAGCAATATTGCATAGGAACCTGGAATGTCAGGTCCATGAATCAAGACAAATTGGAAGTGGTCAAACAGGAGATGGCAAAGGTGAACATCGACTTTCTAGGAATCAGTGAACTAAAATGGACTGGAATGGGTGAATTTAACTCAGATGACCATTATATCTACTACTGTGGGCAGGAATCCCTTAGAAGAAATGGAGTAGCCATCATGGTCAACAAAAGAGTCCAAAATGCAGTACTTGGATACAATCTCAAAAACGACAGAATGATCTCTGTTCGTTTCCAAGGCAAACCATTCAATATCACAATTATCCAAGTCTATGCCTCAACCAGTAATGCTGAAGAAGCTGAAATTGAATGGTTCTATGAAGACTTACAAGAACTTTTAGAACTAATACCCAAAATAGATATCCTTTTCATTATAGGGGACTGGACTGCAAAAGTAAGAAGTCAAGAAACACCTGGAGTAACAGGCAAATTTGGCCTTGGAATACAGAATGAAGCAAGGCCAAGACAAATAGAGTTTTGCCAAGAAAATGCACTGATCATAGCAAACACCCTCTTCCAACAACACAAGAGAAGACTCTACACATGGACATCACCAGATGGTCAACACCAAAATCATATTGATTATATTCTTTGCAGCCAAAGATGGAGAGGCTCTATACAGTCAACAAAAACAAGACTAGGAGCGGACTGTGGCTCAGATCATAAACTCCTTATTGCCAGATTCAGACTTAAATGGAACAAATTAGAGAAAACTACTAGACCACTCAGGTATGACCTAAATCAAATCCCTTATGATTATACAGTGGAAGTGAGAAAGATAGTTAAGGGACTAGATCTGATAGACTGCCTGATGAACTATGGAATGTGGTTCGTGACATTGTACAGGAGACAGGGATCAAGACCATCCCCATGGAAGAGAAAAGCAAAAAAGCAAAATGGCTGTCTGGGGAGGCCTTACAAATAGCTGTGAAAAGAAGAGAAGCAAATAACAAAGGAGAAAAGGAAAGATATAAGCATCTGAATCCAAAGTTCCAAAGAATAGCAAGAATAGATAAGAAAGCCTTCCTCAGTGATCAATGCAAAGAAACAGAGAAAAACAACAGAATGGGATAGACAAGAGATCTCTTCAAGAAAATTAGAGATACCAAGGGAACATTTCATGCAAAGATAGGCTCAATAAAGGACAGAAATGGTATGGACCAAACAGAAGCAGAAGATATTAAGAAGAGGTGGCAAGAATACACAGAAGAACGGTACAAAAAAGATCTTCACAACCAAGAAAATCACAATGGTGTGATCATTCACTTAGGGCCAGACATCCTGGAATGTGAAGTCAAGTGGGCCTTAGAAAGAATCACTACGAAAAAAGATAGTGGAGGTGATGGAATTCCAGTTGAGCTATTTCAAATCCTGAAAGATGACACTGTGAAAGAACTGCACTCAATATGCCAGTAAATTTTGAAAACTCAGCAGTGGCCACAGGACTGGAAAATGTCAGTTTTCATTCCAGTCCAAAAGAAAGGCAATGCCAAAGAATGCTCAAAGTACCGTATAATTGCACTCATCTCACACGCTGGCAAAGTAATGCTCAAAATTCTCCAAGCTAGGCTTCAGCAATATGTGAACCATGAATTTCCAGATGTTTAAGCTGGTTTTAGAAAAGGCAGAGGAACCAGAGATCAAATTGCCAACATCTGCTGGATCATGGAAAAAGCAAGAGAGTTCCATAAAAAAACATCTATTTCTGCTTTATTGACTATACTAAAGCCTTTGACTGTGTGGATCACAATCAACTGTGGAAAATTCTGAAAGAGATGGGAATACCAGACCACCTGATCTGCCTCTTGACAAAACCTATATGCAGGTCAGGAAGCAACAGTTAGAACTGGACATGGAACAACAGACTGGTTCCAAATAGGAAAAGGAGTGCGTCAAGGCTGTATCTTGTCACCCTGCTTATTTAACTTCTATGCAGAGTACATCATGAGAAACGCTGGGCTGGAAGAAGCACAAGCTGGAATCAAGATTGCTGGGAGAAATATCAATAACCTCAGATATGCAGATGACACCACCCTTATGGGAGAAAGTGAAGAGGAACTAAAAAGCCCTTTGATGAAAGTGAAAGAGGAGAGTGAAAAAGTTGGCTTAAAGATCAGCATTCAGAGAATGAAAATCATGGCATCTGGTTCCATCACTTCATGCTAAATAGATGGGGAAACAGTGGAAACAGTGTCAGACTTTATTTTTTTTGGCTCCAAAATCACTGCAGATGGTGATTGCAGCCATGAAATTCAAAGACGCTTACTCCTTGGAAGAAAAGTTATTACCAACCTGGATAGCATCTTAAAAAGCAGAGACATTACTTTGCCAACAAAGGTTCATCTAGTCAAGGCTATGGTTTTTCCAGCGGTCATGTATGGATGTGAGAGTTGGACTGTGAAGAAAGCTGAGCACCAAAGAATTGATGCTTTTGAACTGTGGTATTGGAGAAGACCCTTGAGAGTCCCTTGGACTGCAAGGAGATCCAACCAGTCCATTCTGAAGGAGATCAGCCCTGTGATTTCTTTGGAAGGAATGATGCTAAAGCTGAAACTCCAGTACTTTGGCCACCTCATGTGAAGAGTTGACTCTTTGGAAAAGACCCTGATGCTGGGAGGGACTGGGGACAGGAGGAGAAGGGGACGACACAGGGTGAGATGTCTATATGGCATCACTGACTCAATGGATGTGAGTCTGAGTGAACTCCAGGAGTTGATGATGGACAGGGAGGCCTGTCATGCTGCAATTCATGGGGTCGCAAAGAGTTGGACATGACTGATTGACTGAACTGAACTGAACTGTGAAGCGCCAATGTCTGGAAAATAAATGTTTATCATGCCATGTAGAGATAATGAGACAAAAAGAATTTCTTTAGAATCAAGAACAAGATAGATTTTTTCTTGTAATTTTTTTTCTTCAATTCTTAGAAAACTCCAGAATCATAAAGGTGAAATGGGTGTATTGTTATTTATAGGAAGCCCCTTACTACCACAAGTGGGTTAATGTTAATGAGGTGACTTTTGGAAGCACCTAAATATGGTGTCTAGTTGTCAGGAGAATGCAAATTGTGGTTATATAGTTGGAAAATTTTATCCCACCCTAGGACGTATGGACACAAGATGGCAAAGTAGAAGGATGTGAGCTCATCTTCTCCTTTGAGAACTGCAAAACTGTAACACTGCTGAACAGCCATCAACAGGAGAATGTTGGATCCCACCAAAAAAAAGATACCACTTGTCCAAGGCAAAAGAAAAGCCCCAACAAAATGGTAGGAGGGGTGAAACCACATTTGGAATCAAAAGTCATACCTACAAGAGATGCTCAGAGAGCTCAAACAAAACCTTGTTTGCAAGGACCTTGTGTGAAGGTCTCTTGTAGGACCAAGATGCCCTACAGAAAATGAGCCAGACATGCTTTTGAGTGTTTGAGGATCTCCTGTGGAGGCACTGGTCAGCAGTGGATTGACATGGGGACAAGAACTCTGGCTACAGCAACCTTGGCTATGCAGCGTGTGCCATAAGCCCTCTTGGAGGATGTTGCCATTAGCCCCACCAAAGAGCCATCTAGTAGAGAACCCACAATCTACAGAACAATTACACCAAAGAAATTCTCACACTGTTAAGAAAGTTCTAGGACCCACATAGATTTCCCAACCTGGGGATCCAGGAAAGGGACTGAAAACCCTCAGGGAATTTGACTTTGGAAGCCAGTGGGATTTGATTACAGAACTTCCACAGGACTGGGGAAATAAACTATTGGAGGGCACAAATAAAATTTGCACACATCAGGAGCCAGGAGAAAGTAGCAGTGTCCCCAAAAGAGACTAAACCTGACTTGCCTGTGAGTGGCCAGGAGTCTCTGGCATAGGTGTGGGTCAATGGTGCCCTTCTGCTGGGTGAATGGCACTGAATGCAATAGTGCATGCATAAGTCCTTTTAAAGGAAATTGCAATTGGCTCATTAGTTTGGCCTCAGGCAAACTATGGCAAACTAAACTCAGGCAAACTAAACTCAGGCAAACTGAACAGCTCCACCCATCAATGGAAAATTGGATTAAAGATTTACCAGGCATGGCCCCACCCAACAGAACAAGACCCAGATTCCCCCACAGGCTGTCCCTCCCACCAGGAAGCTTCCAGAGGCCTATTATTCTTATCCAGCAGAGGGCAGACAGAATGAAAACCACAATCAGAGAAAACTAACCAAACTGATCACATGGATCACAGCCATGTCTAACTCAGTGAAACTATGAGCCATGCTGTGTAGGGCCTCCCAAGATGGATGGGCCATGGTGGACAGTTCTGAGAAAACATGGTCCACTGGAGAAGAGAATGGTAAACCACTTCAGTATTCTTGCCTTGAGAATCCGATTAACAGTATGAAAAAGCAAAAAGATATGACACTGAAAGATGAACTTCCCAGGTCAGTTGGTGCCCAATATGCTACTAGAGAAGAGTGGAGAAATAATTCCCAAAAAAATGAAGAGGCTGAGCCACAGCAAAAACAATGCCCAGTTGTGGATGTGACGGTAAAGGAAGTAAAGTCCAATGCTGTAAAGAACAATATTGCATAGGAACCTGGAACGTTAGGTTCATGCTGCTGCTGCTAAGTGGCTTCAGTTGTGTCTGACTCTGTGTGACCCCATAGATGGCAGCCCACCAGGCTCCCCCGTCCCTGGGATTCTCCAAGCAAGAACACTGGATTGGGTTGCCATTTCCTTCTCCAGTGCATGAAAGTGAAAAGTGAAAGTGAAGTCACTCAGTCATGTCCCACTCTTAGCGACCTCATGGACTGCAGCCTACCAGGTTCCTCCTCCATGGGATTTTCCAGGCAGGAGTACTGGAGTGGGGGTCCATGAATCAAGGTAAATTGGAAGTGGTCAAAAAGGAGATAGCAAGAGTGAACATTGGCATTTTTAGAAATCAGAGAACTAAAATGGACTGGAGTGGGCAAATTTACTTCAGAGGATCATTATAACTAGTACTGTGGGCAGGAATCCCTTAGAAGAAATGGAATAGCCATCACAGTCAACAAAAGAGTCCAAAATGTAGTACTGGGGTACAATCTCAAAAACAACGGAATGATCTCTGTTTGTTTCCAAAGCAAACCATTCAGTATCACAGTAATCCAAGTCTATGCCACAACCACTAATGCCAAAGAAGCTGAAGTTGAATGGTTGTATGATGGCCTCCAAACCTTCTAGAACTAACACCAAAAAAAAAAAAAAAAAAAGGTGTCCTTTTCAGCATAGGGGACTGGAATGCAAAAGTAGGAAGTCAAGAAATAACTGGAGTAATAGGCAAGTTTGGCCTTGGAGTACAAAATGAAGCAGGGCAAAGGCTAACAGTTTTGCCAAGAGAACACACTGGTCATAGCAAACACCTTCTTCCAACAACACAAGAGATGACTCCACATGGATATCACCAGATGGTCAATACAAAAGTCAGATTGATTATATTCTTTGCAGCCAAAGATAGAGAAGCTCTATACAGTTAGCAAAAACAAGACTGAGAGCTGACAGTGGCTCAGATCATGAACTCCTGATTGCAAAATTCAAACTTAAAGAAAGTAGGCAAAACCACTAACCATTCAGGTCTGACCTAAATCACATCCCTTACAGTTGAAGTGACAAACAGGTTTAAGGGATTAGATGTGATAAAGTGCCTGAAGAACTATGGATGGAAGTTCATGACATTGTAGAGGAGGCAGTGATCAAGACCATCCCCAGGGGTGGGGGGTGGGGGGGTGGGATGGGGTGGGGTGGGGGAAATGCAAAAAGACAAAATGATTGTCTGAGGAGGCCTGAGAAATTGCTGAGAAAATTAGAGAAGCTAAAGGAAAAGGAAAAAAGGAAAGATATATCCATCTGAATGCAGTGTTCCAAAGAATAGCAAGGAGAGTTCAGAAAGCATTCTTCATTGATCAGTGCAAAGAAATAGAGGAAAACAATAGAAGGGGGAAGACTAGAAATCTCTTAAAGATAACTAGAAATACCAAAGGAACATTTCTTGCAAAGATGGGCACAATAAAGAACAGAAACAGTATGAACCTAACAGAAGCACAAGATATTAAGAAGAGATGGCAAGAATACACAGAAGAATTATACAAAAAATATCTTCATGGCCCAGATAAACATGATGATGGAATCACTCACATAGAGCCAGACATCCTGGAATGCTAAGTCAAGTGGACCTTAGGAAGCATCACTCCGAACACAGCTAGTGGAGGTGATGGAATTTCAGTTGCGTTGTTTCAGATCTTAAAAAATGATGCTCTAAAAGTGTTTCACTCAACATGCCTGCAAATTTGGAAAATTCAGCAGTGGCCACAGGATTGGAAAAGGTCAGTTTTCATCCCATTCCCCAAAAAAGGCAGTGCCAAAGAAAGTTCAGACTCCTGCATATTTGCACACATCTCACACGCTAGCAAAGTAATGCTCAAAATTCTTCACATGGGACCACAACAGTACGTGAACCAAGAACTTACAGATGTTCAAGCTGGATTTTAAAAATGTAGAAAAAGCGAGGCGGTCCTAAGATGGCAGAGGGATAGGACGGGGAGACCACCTTTTCCCTCACAAATTCATCAAAAGAACATTTCAACACTGAGCAAACTCCACAAAACAACTTCTGAATGCCGGCAGAAGATATCAGGCACCCAGAAAAGCAGATCATTGTCTTCAAAAATAGGTAGGAAAAAATATAAAAGATAAAAAAAGAGACAAAGGAGGTGGGGAGGGAGCTCCTTCCTGGGAATGGAACCTTAAGAAGAGGTTTCCAAACACTAGGAAACACTCTCCCTGCTGAGTCTGTGGTGAGCCTTGGAAGCACAGAGGGCAATATAACAGGAAGGAAAAATAAATAAATAATTAAAACCAACAGATTACAAGCCCAAGAGTAACTCCCCCAGCAGAAAAGCAGGGCAGACGCCTGCATCCGCCATTAGCAAGTGGGGGCAGGGCAGGGAGGCGCAGGAGGCGCGGGCTGCAGTGCTTTTAAGAATCTGGCCTGAACGCCCCATGCGTAACCAGAACGAACTAACTTGGGCTAGCAAACCAGACTGTGGGATAGCTACCACGCGAAAAGCTCAAACATAAGACACCGCCAGGACCACGCACAGAACAAAGGATGGAAGGGAAATAGCCGGCTGCAGACCATCTCCCGCCTAGGACAGGCAGCCAGAGCCGTAAGGGCTGGAAGGGGGCAATTGCAGCCCGGTAGAGACTTTACCTACCAAATTGCAAGCAGTCTTCTTTGCTAAGACTTCTGGGGGTTCTGGGCAGTCACCATCTGCCTCACAAGGGGTGCCAGTGGTACACCCAGAAAACTGAGCAGCAGAGACCGGAAAGGCGATAAGTTGCAGCAACCGCACTCGCCAAACACCTGAGCTACTCAGACCTGGGAAGAACACAAAATGCAGTCCCAACCGAATCTGTGCCTCTGAGGGCTACCGGAGTGCCAAACCTGAGCGGCTTAGACCGGGGAAGAGCATGCAGCCTAGGGCCGGCCTTAGACGGTTCCCAGCGGAGCAACGTAGAGCCTGAGCGGTTTGTGCACCACGAGCAGGGGCAGGCCCAGTGGAGCTGAGACACTGCGAGCACACGACAGTGTTATTTGTTTGCAGAATCCCTCCCTCCCTCCCCACAGTGTGACTAAACAAGTGAGCCTAAAAAAAAAAAAAAAGTGTCCACCACTGCCCCCCCTGGGTCAGGACGGAAATCAGACACTGAAGAGACCAGCAAACAGAAGAAGATAAACAGAGGGAACGACTTTGGAAGTGACCCCATACTGCCCACAACACCAGAGAAAGGACCAGATATATCTTTACTATCTTTATGATCAGTCTTTTTTTTTTCTTTTTTGTTTTCATTTCTTTTTCTGTTTTTTTTTGTTGTTGTTGTTGTTGTTGATGTTGTGTGGTTGTTTCTTCTTTTTTTTGCTAACTTTTTTAAATTGTTAAGTTCTCTATTTCTCCTTTAATTTTTATTTTTATAACCTACTATTACTTTTCAAAAAAAAAAAAAGACCCTATTTTTTAAAAGCAAACACCATATATAGTTTATGTGTGATTGTTGTTGTTGTTGTTTAATAATTCTTGTGGCTTTTTTTTTTCCTTCTTCTTTTCTTTAATATTGTTTTTTTGAAAATCTAAACTCTACTCTAGAATTTAATCTTTGCTTTTTGGTTTTTGTTGTCAACTTTGTACATTTAAAAACCCAAACTTCACTACCCAATTTTACCTGAGAGCGAGATTACTACGTTGACCACTCTCTCCTCCTTTGGACTCTCCTTTTTCTCCATCAGGTGGCCTCTGTCTCTCCCCTCCCCCTTCTCTTCTCTACCCAACTCTGGGAATCTCTGTGTGTTCCAGATGGTGGAGAACACCTAAGGAACTGATTACTGGCTGGATCTGTCTCTCTCCTTTTCATTTCCCTCTTTTATCCTCCTGGCCACCTCTGTCTACTTCCTCCCTCTCCTCTTCCCCATATAATTCCGTGAATACCTCTGAGCAGTCCAGACTGTGGAGCACACATAAGGAAGTGATTACTGGCTAGCTTGCTCTCTCCTCTTTTGATCCCACCTCATCTCATTCCAGTCACCTCTAACTATCCCATCCCTCTTCTCTTCTCCATTAACTCAGTGAACATCTCTGGGTGTCCCTCAATGTGGAGAAACTTTTCATCTTTAACCTAGATGTTTCATCATCAGTGCTGTATAGATGGAGAATCTTGAGGCTACTGTAAAAATAAAACTGAAAACCAGAAGCAGGAGGCTTAAGTCCAAATCCTGAGAACATCAGAGAACTCCTGAATCCAGGGAACATTAATCAATAGGAGTTCATCAAATGTCTCCATACCTACATTGAAACCAAGCATCACCCAAGGGCCAACAAGTTCCAGAGCAAGACATACCATGCAAATTCTCCAGCAACACAGGAACACACCTCTGAGCTTCAATATACAGGCAGCTCAAAGTTCCTTCATTGATGTCTCATAATCTATTACTGGTCACGTCATTGCACTCCAGAGAGAAGAAATCCAGCTCCACCCAACAGAACTCCAACACAAGCCTCCCTAACCAAGAAACCTTGACAAGCTAATGATACAACCTGACCCACAGTGAGGAAACTCCATAATAAAGAGAATTCCACAAATTCCCAGAATATAGAAAGGCCATCCCAAATGCAGCAATATAACCAAGATGAAGAGACAGAAGAATACCCAGCAGGTAAAGGAACAGGATAAATGTCCACCAAGCAAAACAAAAGAGGAAGAGATAGCGAATCTACCTGAGAAAGTATGCTGAATATTGATAGTGAATATGATCCAAAATCTTGAAATAAAAATGGAATCACAGATAAATAGCCTGGAGACAAGGACTGAGAAGATGCAAGAAAGGTTTAACAAGGACCTAGAAGAAGTAAAAAAGAGTCAATATATATTGAATACTGCAATAAATGAGATCAGAAACACTCTGGAGGCAACAAATAGTAGAATAACAGAGTCAGAAGATAGGATTAGTGAAATAGAAGATAGATTGGTAGAAATAAATGAATCAGAGAGGAAAACAGAAAAACAAATTAAAAGAAATGAGGACAATTTCAGAGACCTCCAGGATAATATGAAACGCTCCAACATTCGAATTATAGGAGTCCCAGAAGAAGAAGACAAAAAGAAAGACCATGAGAAAGTTCTTGAGGAGATAATAGGTGAAAACTTCCCTAAAATAGGAAAGGAAATAATCACCCAAGTCCAAGAAACCCAGAGAGTTCCAAATAGGATAAACCCAAGGCGAAACACCCTAAGACACATATTAATCAAATTAACAAAGATCAAACACAAAGAACAAATATTAAAAGCAGCAAGGGAAAAACAACAAATAACACACAAGGGGATTCCCATAAGGATAACAGCTGGTCTTTCAATAGAAACTCTTCAGGCCAGGAGGGAATGGTAAGACATACTTAAAGTGATGAAAGAAAATAGCCTACAGCCCAGATTACTGTACCCAGCAAGGATCTCATTCAAATATGAAGGAGAAATCAAAAGTTTTCCAGACAAGCAAAAGCTGAGAGAATTCAGCACCACCAAACCAGCTCTCCAACAAATGCTAAAGGATATTCTCTAGACAGGAAACACAAAAAGGGTATATAAACCTGAACCCAAAACAATAAAGTAAATGGCAACGGGATCATACTTATCAATAATTACCTTAAACTTAAATGGGTTGAATGCCCCAACCAGAAGGCAAAGACTGGTTGAATGGATACCAAAACAAGACCCCTATATATGCTGCATACAAGAGACCCACCTCAAAACAAGGGACACATACAGACTGAAAGTGAAGGGCTGGAAAAAGATAGATCATGCAAATAGAGACCAAAGGAAAGCAGGAGTGGCAACACTCATATCCCATAAAATAGACTTTAAAACAAAGGCTGTGAAAAGAGACAAAGAAGGCCACTACATAATGATCAAAGGATCAATCCAAGAAGAAGATATAACAATTATAAATATATATGCACCCAACATAGGAGCACCGCAATATGTAAGACAAATGCTAACAAGTATGAAAGGGGAAATTAACAGTAACACCATAATAGTGGGAGACTTTAATACCCCACTTACACCTATGGACAGATAAATTAAACAGAAAATCAACTAAACAGAAAATTAACAATGATAATTGTTAATTTAAATGATACAATAGACCACTTAGACCTAATTGATATCTATAAGACATTTCACCCCAAAACAATAAATTTCACCTTTTTCTCAAGTGCGCACGGAACCTTCTCCAGGATAGATCACATCCTGGGCCATAAATATAACCTTGATAAATTCAAAACAATCGAAATCATTCCAAGCATCTTTTCTGACCATAATGCATTAAGATTAGATCTCAATTACAGGAGAAAATCTATTAAAAATTCCAACATATGGAGGCTGAACAACATGCTTCTGAATAACCAACAAATCACAGAAGAAATCCAAAAAGAAATCAAAATATGGATATAAATAAATGAAAATGAAAACAAAACAACCCAAAACCTGTGGGACACTATAAAAGCAGAGCTAAGAGGAAAGTTCATAGCAATACAGGCATACCTCAAGAAACAAGAAAAAAGTCAAATAAATAACCTAACTCTACACCTAAAGCAACTAGAAAAGGAAGAAATGGAGAACCTCAGAGTTAGTAGAAGGATAGAAATCTTAAAAATTAGGGCAGAAATAAATGCAAAGGAAACAAAAGAGACCATAGCAAAAATCAACAAAGCCAAAAGCTGGTTCTTTGAAAGGATAAATAAAATTGACAAACCATTAGCCAGACTCATCAAGAAACAAAGAGAGAAAAATCAAATCAATAAAATTAGAAATGAAAATGGAGAGATCACAACAGACAACACAGAAATAGAAAGGATCATATGAGACTACTACCAGCAACTATATGCCAATAAAATGGACAACGTGGAAGAAATGGACAAATTCTTAGGAAAGTACAACTTTCCAAAACTGAACCAGGAAGAAAAAGAAAATCTTAATAGACCCATCACAAGCACGGAAATTGAAACTGTAATCAGAAATCTTCCAGCAAACAAAAGCCCAGGTCCAGACGGCTATACAGCTGAATTCTACCAAAAATTTTGAGAAGAGTTAACACCTATCCTACTCAAACTCTTCCAGAAAATTGCAGAGGAAGGTACACTTCCAAACTCATTCTATGAGGCCACCATCACCCTAATACCAAAACCTGACAAAGATGCTACAGAAAAAGAAAACTACAGGCCAATATCACTGATGAACATAGATGCAAAAATCCTCAACAAAATTCTAGCAATCAGAATCCAACAACACATTAAAAAGATCATACACCATGACCAAATGGGCTTTACCCCAGGGATGCAAGGATTCATCAACATCTGCAAATCAATCAATGTAATTCACCACATTAACAAATTGAATAAAAGCCATATGATTATCTCAATAGATGCAGAGAAGGCCTTTGACAAAATTCAACATCCATTTATGATAAAAACTCTCCAGAAAGCAGGAATAGAATGAACATACCTCAACATAATAAAAGCTATATATGACAAACCCACAGCAAACATTATCCTCAATGGTGAAAAATTGAAAGCATTTCCCCTAAAGTCAGGAACAAGACAAGGGTGCCCACATTCACTGCTAGTATTCAACATAGTTCTGGAAGTTTTGGCCACAGCAATCAGAGTAGTTAAAGAAATAAAAGGAATCCAAATTGGAAAAGAAGAAGTAAAACTCTCACTGTTTGCAGATCACATGATCCTCTATATAGAAAACCTTAAAGACTCCACCAGAAAATTACTAGAGCTAATCAATGAATATAGTAAAGTTGCAGGACGTAAAATCAACACACAGAAATCCCTTGCATTCCTATACACTAATAATGAGAAAGTAGAAAAAGAAATTAAGGAAACAATTCCATTCACCATTGCAACAAAAAGAATAAAATACTTAGGAAAATAAATACCTAAAGAAACCAAAGACTTATATATAGAAAACTATAAAACACTGATGGAAGAAATCAAAGAAGACACTAATAGATGGAGAAATAGACCATGTTCATGGATTGGAAGAATCAATATAGTGAAAATGAGTATACTACCCAAAGCAATCTACAGATTCAATGCAATCCCTGTCAAGCTACCAGTGGTATTTTTCACAGAACTAGAACAAATAATTTCAAGATTTGTATAGAAATACAAAAAACCTCGAATAGCCAAAGCAATCTTGAGAAAGAATGGAACTGGAGCAATCAACTTGCCTGACTTCAGGCTCTACTACGAAGCCACAGTCATCAAGACAGTATGGGACTGGCACAAAGACAGAAATATAGATCAACGGAACAAAATAGAAAGCCCAGAGATAAATCCACACACATATGGACACTTTATCTTTGACAAAGGAGGCAATAATATAGAATTTAACAAGTGGTGATGGGAAAACTGGTCAACCACTTGTAAAAGAATGAAACTAGATCACTTTCTAACACCACACACAAAAATAAACTCAAAATGGATTAAAGATCTAAGTGTAAGACCAGAAACTATAAAACTCCTAGAGGAGAACATACGCAAAACACTCTCCGACATATATCACAGCAGGATCCTCTATGATCCACCTCCCAGAATTCTGGAAATAAAAGCAAAAATAAACAAATGGGATCTAATTAAAATTAAAAGCTTCTGCACAACAAAGGAAAATATAAGCAAGGTGAAAAGACAGCCTTCTGAATGGGAGAAAATAATAGCAAATGAAGCAACTGACAAACAACTTCTCTCAAAAATATACAAGCAACTTATGCAGCTCAATTCCAGAAAAATAAATGACCCAATCAAAAAATGGGCCAAAGAACTAAATAGACATTTCTCCAAAGAAGACATACAGATGGCTAACAAACACATGAAAAGATGCTCAGCATCACTCATTATCAGAGAAATGCAAATCAAGACCACAATGAGGTACCATTTCACACCAGTCAGAATGGCTGTGATCCAAAAGTCTGCAAGCAACAAATGCTGGAGAGGGTGTGGAGAAAAGGGAACCCTCTTGCACTGTTGGTGGGAATGCAAACTAGTACAGCCACTATGAAGAACAGTGTGGAGATTCCTTCAAAAATTGCAAATAGAACTGCCTTATGACCCAGCAATCCCACTGCTGGGCATACACACCAAGGAAACCAGAATTGAAAGAGACACGTGTACCCCAGTGTTCATCACAGCACTGTTTATAATAGCCAGGACATGGAAACTACCTAGATGTCCATCCGCAGATGAATGGATAAGAAAGCTGTGGTACATATACACAATGGAGTATTACTCAGCCATTAAAAAGAATACATTTTAATCAGTTCTAATGAGGTGGATGAAACGAGCTGATTATACAGAGTGAAGTAAGCCAGTAAGAAAAACACCAGTACAGTATACTAACACATATATATGGTATTTAGAAAGATGGTAATGATGACCCTGTATGTGAGACAGCAAAAGAGACACAGATGTGTAGAGTGGATTTTTGGACTATGAGGGAGAAGAAGAGGGTGTGATGATTTGGGAGAATGGCATTGAAACATGTATACTATCATGTAAGAAACAAATTGCCAGTCTATATTTGATGCAGGATACAGGATGCTTGGGACTGGTGCATGGGGATGATCCAGAGAGATGATATGGGGTGGGAGGTGGGAGGGGGGGTTCAATTTTGGGAACTCATGTACACCTGTGGTGGATTCATGTCAATGTATGGCAAAACCAATACAGTATTGTAAAGTAAAATAAAGTAAAAATAAAAGTAAAATAAATAAATAAAAATGTAGAAAAACCAGAGATCAAAGTACCAACATCCATTGGATCATCAAAAAAGCAAGAGTGTTCCAGAAAAACATCTACTTCTACTTTATTGACTACACCAAAGCCTCTGTGTGGATCACAATAAACTGGAAAATTCTTCAAGAAATGGGAATACCAGACCACCTTACCTGCCTTCTGAGAAATTTGTGTGCAGGTCAAGTAGCAAGAGTTAGAACCAGACATACAACTGGTTGCAAACTGGGAAAGAAATACATCAAGGACGTATGTTGTCACCATGCTTATTTAACTTCTATGTAGAGTAAATCATGTGAAATGCTGGGCTGGATGAAGCACAAGCTGGAATCAAGATTGCCAGGAGAAATATTAATAACCTCAGAAATATAGAGGACACTACACTTATCACAGAAAGCAAAGAGGAACTAAAAAGCCTCTTGATCAAAGTGAAAGAGGAGAGTGAAAAGGCTGGCTTAAAACTCAACATTTAAAAAACAAAGGTCATGGCCTTTGGTCCCATCACTTTATGTCAAATAGATAGGGTAACAATGGAAACAGTGACAGACTTTATTTTCTTGGGCTCCAAAATCACTGCAGATGGTGACTAGAATCATGACATTAAAAAACGCTTTCTCCTTGGGAGAAAAGCTATGACCAACCTAGAAAGCATATTCAAAAGCAGAGACATTACTTTGCCGACAAAGTTCTGTCTAGTCAAAGCTATGGTTTTTCTATTAGTCATATATGAATGTGAGAGTTGGACCATAAAGAAAGCTGAGCACTGAACAATTGATGCTTTTGAACTGTAGTGTTGGAGAAGACTCTTGAGAGTCCCTTGGACTGCAAGGAGATCCAACCAGTCCATCCTAAAGGAAATCAGTCCTGAATATTCATTGGAAAGACTGATGCTAAGCTGAAACACCAATACTTTGGCCGTGTTTTCTGAAGAACTGACTCATTTGAAAAACCCTGATGCTGAGAATGATTGAAGGCAGGAGGAAAAGAGAACACAGAGGATGAGATGGTTGATGGCATCACCAGGTCACTGCAAAGGAGTTTAAGTAAGCTCCAGGAGTTTGTGATGGACAGGGAGGCCTGGCGTGCTGCAGTCCATTGGATAACAATCAGTTGGATATAACTGAGTGACTGAACTGTATTTTTCTAATCAGATGTGAACAAATGGAAATTGTAATTTTTATAATCACAGTGAAATTATTGTTAACACTCAGGTTGATTTCTTAATGCCCCAAGGATCATGGTGATGAAACTATATCCATTGCAAGAGATTTGGCCACTGGAATAAAGAAAACATCCAAACAAAAAGCACCAAGCTAGAACAAAACAAACTAGAGACTTCACTCTTAGTTTGAATTGTTGTTTAGCCTGTCAGTTATGTCCAATGCTTTTGTGACCCCATGGACTGAATCCCATCAGGCTCCTCTGTCCATGGGATTTCCAAGGCAAGAATACTGGAGTGGGTTTCCATTTGCTCCTTTAGGGGCTCTTCCTGACCCAGTGATTGAAACCACATCTCCTACATTGGCAGGTGATTCTTTACTTCTGAGCCATCAGGGAATGCCCCATAATTTGAATACATAATATTAAAAACTGTAGTGGTATTTATTTAGACCTTCATATTCTTAGTGCCTTATCTTTCTCCTGCACATATGAAAGTCCTTGGATACAAATTCAGGAGACCTGATATCAAATCCAAACTTTAATAATTATTGGCTACATGATTTCCACAATTGTCCATCTAGTCAAAGCTATGGTTTTTCCAGTGGTCATGTACGGATGTGAGAGTTCAACTATAAAGAAAGCTGAGTGCTGAAGAATTGATGCTTTGGAACTGTGTTGTTGGAGAAGACTCTTGAGAGTCCCTTGGACTTCAAGGAGATCCAACCAGTCCATCCTAAAGAAGATCAGTCCTGAATATTCATTGGAAGGACTGATGCTGAAACTGAAACTCCAATACTTTGGCCACTTGATGTGAAGAACTGACTTATTGGAAAAAACCCTGATGCTGGGAAAGATTGAAGGCAGAAGGAGAAGAGGACAACAGAGGATAAGATGGTTGGATGGCATTACCGACTTGAAGGACATGAGTCTGAGCAAGCTCTGGGATTTGGTGTTGGACAGGAAAGCCTGGTGTGCTGCATTCCATGGGGTTGCAAAGTCAGACAAAATTGAGCAACTCAACTGAACTGACATGATTTCAGATGATTTGCTCAGTATTTCTCCCTAGTTTTTCATCAATAAAAGGAGAATTAGATCTGTGATCATCAGACAGGGTTATTTGGATGTTAAATAAGACATTTAAAACGATCTCTTAACACTAAAGTGATATGTTAAAATTAACAATCATTATTTTTGCATCTTCAGTACTATGAAGCTTACCTCATAATTGTCTATAAACATAATCCACCTTTAATTCTGTCCTAGCTTTATATTCTTCTAATGATGTAGCTATTTTCAGTGGAAAACTGTAGTAAAAATACCAGAATAAAAATAGCTTTTTGAATGACTTCTAAACATATAAAACACTGAACTTTTGTAACTTTTCCATTATTTTAAATAATGCATCATTATTTTTCTTTCTTTCTTATAGTGACCTCATAGAATTTCTTTTCTGTCAGGCTATCATTTCTAGCATTTTTTTCTTTATGCAGTATTTAAGGTAGAATATAGCCTGCCCTGTGACACTGTATGTTTGTTAGTCTGATTTTTAAATAATAACTAGGAAATTTTTGAAGCTACATGAATATTTAAAATCATCCATCAAAAATGATCTTTGTTGTTTTACTTTAAATACTATTTTGTACACCTGGGAAGTAACACTTCTAAGCAGCATTGGTCCTGTATCATAGAAATTATTTAAATACACTAAATTCACATGTAAAACATTCTTAGAAGTGGAAAAACATTAAAATTTACCTTATGTTACCTCATTCACCTGAATTTAAAACATTTATTTCTTTATGTACACTTAATAAATAGACAACAATCAGCAAAATGTAGTTTCACATTAAAACACTTAATTAAATCAATGGACTATTTTAAGGTATTTTCCTGAGATACACTGCCATGGCAGAAAAATTGTATTTCAGGCTCACTTTAGAGTTAAGATAAAAATGGTAACAATATTATACCTATTCTCTAAGTTGACTTATTTATATTAAACATTAGCAACCGTGATACTAATTAAAAAGAGAATAGGAAAATAGATATTTATTGCAAATTGAGTTGGTAAAATGTTTGGTTTATTTATGGCAATGGCTTATATTTGTAATCAAGTTTTTCTCAGGCTAAGAAAAAATTCTTTCATAAATTAGCAGCAATTCTTTTGACAGAGAACATTTAAAGGAATGTCAAAAATCAAAATGAAGCTAAATTGGAGAGTAAAATCTCTATGGAATTAAAATGTTGCCAAATGACCCATGAAGTAGACCATCTGCAGCTAACTATTAGATCATTATATTTTCGATCCAGTGGAGGCCTCTAAACACAGTTATTGTTACACTTGTAACAGAAAGTAAAATTACAAAGAAGAAAAAAAAAAAAAACCCTCAAAGCTTGTAACTTAAGAATCAATTTGAAATCTGATATTTGCTGATGGAATTTATTATATAGCACGAATAATCTCTGTAATTCAGAGATTAGTATTTGTCTTTGAATTTGTATTCAGTTCAGTTCAGTTCGGTGGCTCAGTCATGTCTGACTCTTTGTGACCCCATGAATCACAGCACGCCAGGCCTCCCTGCCCATCACCAATTCATGGAGTTCACTCAAACTCATGTCCATTGAATCAGTGATGCCATTCCACTATCTCATCCTCTGTCATAGACTTCTCCTCCTGCCCCAGATCCCTCCCAGCATCAGGGACTTTTCCAATGAGTCTGCTCTTCGCATGAGGTGGCCAAAGTACTGGAGTTTCAGCTTCAGCACCAGTCCTTCCAATGAACACCCAGGGCTGATCTCCTTTAGGATGGACTGATTGGATCTCCTTGCAGTCCAAGGGACACTCAGGACTCTTCTCCAACACCACAGTTCAAAAGCATCAATTCTTCAGCTCTCAGCTTTCTTCACAGTCCAACTCTCACATCCATACGTGACCACTGGGAAAACCATAGCCTTGACTAGATGGACCTTTGTTGGCAATGTCTGCTTTTTAATATGCTATCTAGGTTGGTCATAACTTTTCTTCCAAGGAGTAAGTGTCTTTTAATTTCATGGCTGTAGTCACCATCTGCAGTGATTTTGGAGCCCAAAAAAATAAAGTCTGACACTGTTTCCACTGTTTCCCCATCTATTTCCCATGAAGTGATGGGACCGGATGCCATGATCTTCATTTTCTGACTGTTGAGCTTTAAGCCAACTTTTTCACTCTCCTTTTTCACTTTCATCAAGAGGCTTTCTAGTTCCTCTTCATTTTCTGCCATAAGAGTGGTGTCATCTGCATATCTGAGGTTATTGATATTTCTCCTGGCAATCTTGATTCCAACGTGTGCTTCTTCCAGCCCAGCGTTTCTCATGATGTACTCTGCATAGAAGTTAAATAAGAAGGGTGACAATATATAGCCTTGACGTACTCCTTTTCCTATGTGGAACCAGTCTGTTGTTCCATGTCCAGTTCTAACTGTTACTTCCTGACCTGCATATAGATTTCTCAAGAGGCAGGCCAGGTGGTCTGGTATTTCCATCTCTTTCAGAATTTTCCAGTTTATTGTGATCCACACAGTCAGAGGCTTTGGCGTAGTCAATAGACAATAGATATACAACTAGGGTGAAAGACAAAGAGAAACAAGTCATGCACAGGCACTGGGGAATAACATCACAGGTTCAAAAGCCCGAGGTGGGAATTATGTTATCATGTTAGCATTCATTCAATAGTGTCACACTTACAGAATAAGGTAAATGTTCATTCTTTGTCTGTATAATGTACAGTGTCGCTAATAATTATGTTTAAATGTTAACACATTAATTTCTCTGTGCATCTTGGGTTAGTTACTGGTGGTAGTTTCAAACATTAGGAACCAAATCATTGGAGTGAATTTTACACATTTATTTCATATGCTATCTCTGTTGTTCACTTCCATTTCTCTAGTTTAATTAATATTTAGTTTCATTTGCATGTATGCTTTATAGAATTAATGACTAAACTATATAGTCATTTAGAAAATATTACTAAACAGGGAATGCTTGATCTTTAACTTTATCAATAAAATTGTCAACTTATATTGGTGGGATTAAAATGTGATGTCTTCTCTTGTTCTTTATTTACTTTGTGTATACCACAATAGTGAACCCAGAAACCAGTACTTTTCAGTATAGTAGTAGATATTACTGCTTCTGGGTAACCACACTTTGATTGATGCAGATGTTAAGTCTAATTTAATCTAAATTCTCTGTGGATATTAGCAATTAACACACTAACTATTACCTGGGGTTATGTTAACTTTTTAATTTGGAAAATGATTTTTTTTCATAACTACAGGATTAAAATTTTATTTTCCTCAAAATAAGAAAATAATCTGAGAGTAAATTTCAGGTATATGGTTTCTAAAGAGATACAATTTAAAGACAAGTAACTCAACTAGATTCTTCACATATGTTAATATAAAGAACTTTCTTCTGAAATGCACTACAAAACCTGATGATTCCACAACAGGAGTTAAATAAGCAGGCTGACGATATACAGCCTTGATAAAATCCTTTCCCAATTTGGAACCAGTCTGTTGTTCCATGTCCAGTTATAACTGTTGCTTTTTGACCTGAATACAGATTTCTCAGGAGGCAAGGAAGGTAGTCTGGTATTCCTATCTTTTTAAGAATTTTCCACAGTTTGTTTTGATCCACATACTCAAAGGCTTTGATGTAGTCAAAAAAGCAGAAGTAGATGTTTTTCTGGAACTTCTTGCTTGTTCAAGGATCCAAAGGATGTTGGCAACTTGATCTCTGGTTCCTCTGCCTTTGCTAAAACCAGCTTGAACATCTGGAAGATCTTGTTTAAAATACTTTTGAAGCCTCGCTTGGAGAATTTTGAGTATCACTTTGCTAGCACGTGAAATGAGTGCAGTTGTGAGGTAGTTTTCTTTGGCATTGCCTTTCTTTGGGACTGGAATGAAAACTGACCTTTCCCAGTCCTGTGGCCACTGCTGAGTTTTCCAAAATTGCTGGCATATTGAGTGCATCTCTTTAACAGCATCATCTTTTAGGATTTGAAATAGCTCAACTGGAACCTCCACTAGATTTGTTTGTAGTGATGCTTCCTAAGGCCCACTTGACTTCTCATTCCAGGATGTCTGGCTCTAGGTGAGTGATCACACCATAGTGATTATCTGGGTCATGATGATCTTTTTTTGTATAGTTCTTCTGTGTATTCTTGCCACCTATTTTTAAATATCTTATGCTTTTGTTAGTTCAATACCATTTCTATCCTTCATTGTGTCCATCTTTGTATGATATGTTCCCTTGCTATGTTTAATTTTCTTGAAGAGATCTCTAGTCTTTCCCCTTCTATTGCTTTTTTTCTCTTTCTTTGCACTGATCATTTTGGAAGGCTTTTTTTTTTTTTTTTTTTTTTTTTTCTTTTTATATTTTTTTTTTTTTTTTTTTTTTTTTTTTTTTTTTGTCCTTTTCCTTCTTATCTCTCCTTGGTTATCTTATTCACATTCAATATATCAAGTGCCATTTATATGAAGATAACCACCAAATTTTTGTCTAATTTTTTCCCTTTTACATTTCATGAATATATTGGCTCAATCAGGATTCTGAGCCTATTACCTCCAAGAGTTTCCTTGTGCCCTTTGAAAATTATTTCCCCCTCTCCTATGCTCCTTCTCCCCATAAAGCCACCTGTTTGCTTTCTGGCACTATCAGCTAGTTAAATCTGTTCTCTACTCATACTGGCTAGAAGTGAAAGCTGATTCACATGGTTTTATAATTTAGCATAACCTTTATTCCTGTCCATCTTCAACTTTTTTTTTTTTTTTTTTTGCCAATTTGGTTTTGAAAAGAGTAGGAACCATGAAAGAGACACAAACCTATCAGGCAATATATGCAATTTTAAGATTAAAATAAGGCAATAACTTGATTTACTGATCCATTTTTAAACTCTAATTCGATCTCCATTCTACACTGCCAGACTTTTGTCCTAGTATTCAAGCACTGGTGATTTCCCTAGTAGCCCAGTGGTTAAGGCTCTGCAATTTCAATGCAGGAGGCATGGGTTCAATCCCAGGTTGAGTAACTAAGACCACACATGCATGACCAAAAATAAAATAAAAAGCTTAAAAAATGTCTATAATTTAAAATATGCTCAATAATTTTAAATTTGATCTTTTTTAGATGATCAAGTATACCTATTGTTTAGTAGTTATGATCATGACCTTCAGAATTTCAATCCTAGGTTGAGATATTAGGCAAAGTATTTAATATCTCCATGCTTTCTTTCCTGCACAGTAATACAGTGATATACATTTGTGCTTACTGTCTAGGTTTTGTGAAGTTTAAGCAAGTAAATAAAAATAAAGAAAACAGAAAAAAAAATCAGCATTACTCATAAAACCATTTTAAAATAATTTCAGTGACATTTAGAGACAAATGTATTCATTTTTATGATGTTTCAGATGTTTATTTTCTAAAACTGTTTAAGAGGAAATGCACTAAACCTATCATATGATTTGTCCATCTATTCTAGTGGTACCAGAGCTTATTTTTGCAAGAACCATCCATAATAATTACCCTGTATGATGCAATGTCTTTCATGATGGCCAGCCTCACTCTGTCCCTTCAAAAGGTCATTATTGGCCAATTTTCCTCAGTTCCTGTGACTGCAGGCAGCTGATCACAGCAGGCTTGCAAATCCGAAACAAGGTTTATCTCTTCTTGGTCCATTATGTATAAAATTGTGATGTTAAAATGCTTTCTGGAATCACTTGGATTAGCCCAAATGATGATGGCTTAAAGTTTTCTTGGAATTTTTTCATACATCATCTGCTCCAAAATGAAATAATGATTCATAATGTAGTCCTCACTCAAGGCACAAACAAACACGTTACTAATGAACATTTGCCTTAATGGAGTGGATTCTATTATATTGAAAGAAGACTCATTATTCCTTGGCAAATCTACCATAGTATGTGCTTTTGTGTATTTATAAAGAATAATAAAGATTTAAGCAATGCAGAAACATGTGCAGTTAGATTTCTCACCACAGACAGATCAGTGCAACTAAAGTTCAGCATATCAGTGGATCTCTAACTGTGGGTAGATGTTCAATAGATGTGTATAACTGATAAGGTCAAATCATTTTTAATAGGAGATTCTGAGGAACACCACTTGAGGTTGATAATGGTGACTAATTTTAATTTGTATTGGAGTATAATTGCTTTACAACATTGTGTTAATTTCTCAGGTACAGTAAAGTGAATCAGTTGTTAAGTATACATACATTCTCTCCCTCTTGAACCTCTGTCCACCGCCTCCCCCCCCCCCCAACTGCATCCCACTCCTCTAGGTCATCACAGAGCACTGAGCTGAGTTCTCTGTGCTATACAGCAGCTTCCCACTAGCTATCTGTTTTACACATGGTAGTGTGTATATGCCAGTGCTACACTCTCAGTTCATCCCACTGAAGTTTTATAAGTATGTTCCTAGTTTAGGTGAGTTGGAAATCTTGTGATTAAATTAAGATAGTTAGAAATAAATACTATTATTGGGAGTTAGAAATCTAATAATCTGTTGCAAGTAGATTATCAACAGTTTTTATTTCTGAAATAGAAGAGTTTCTAAAGATACCTAAAACATGCAGAAAGGCAGAGAGAGAAGGGGAATAGACTCTATCAAATGTTTATATGTGTATGTGGGTAGATGATAGATGATAGAAAAACAGCCGTGTGTGCATGTATACCTGTTTTACACTCCTTGTTTGCAACAACACATGCCTATAAAACAGCAAGCTGGGTGGGACTCAGGGTCTGCCAGAATGGCAGGAAAAATAAGTAATGTATATGAGCATTCGGCAAGTGTCAATCAAATGATTTAAATCCCCACACTTAACCTTCAAAACAACCCCACACAGAATGCTCAAGTCAAGATTTCTCACCCCACCATTCCTAGAAACGACAACAAAAAATGGTAAAAACTGAGTTTGTTTTTATTATAAACATTTGTAAATTTATTTGAAGGCAAGTCATGCTTTAAACTGGGATGCTATTATATTATAGTCTTTTGTTTTTTTATCCAAACAAGTGAGAATATCCAATTGCTTTCCTGCAGAAATATTAATAGGTTTGTTTATGAGGTGTATGAAAGCATGTGATCTGTATAATGTATTACTTATCAAAATGTTTAAAAAATAGATTCAAGCATATATCTGGTCCCAAGGATTTGGGATCATAGAATTGTGGGGTTGCGTCCCTCCCAAATCAGGGTCACTATAGTCCATCTCATTTAGTGAGAGAGTTTGATTATAGGCCAACATATCAGTGGCTTAATCTTTCTGCTTAAACAATAGTGTCGATACAATAATTAATCTCTATCATTAGCAGCAACAGCAAACGGAATTTTCACTTAATTGCAAATAAATGAGTTGGGATCTTTGGGATTGTCTCTTGATGAACTAGAGAATAATTCAGCTCTTTTTATTTGTCCATTTATGACAGTGGTGTTTTTAAGAAAGCTGGTTACATGTTTCTCTTCTGTTTCATCTCCCTTCCTGCTGAAGAGAACTAAATTTGCCCATAAAGTGCTGAGGAGTCTGAGACAGCACAGAAAATTCTATCAGGTGATGTGTCAAGTTTAGCTGGCTCTTCCTAGAACAGCCGGTTTGCCTTCTCTTGCAGATGTTCTAAATCATATAACTGAACTTGGTTTTTATTAAGCAAAGCTGATTTTGAGGATGCTTATAATAAATTATGTGTCCAAATATAGCAAGTGTGCAAAACATCTTTTGGCAGATTTTCAGAAGTAAAGTGGAATAATGTTTCACTTTATTTTCCCTAATAATATTTCCTTTTCAATCATTTACTCAGTATATTTTTGTCATGTTGAATAGTATGGGATTTTGTAAGCTATCTTAAAATTTTCACAACAAAGTAGGAAATATGAAAAGTAATTCACTGGTTTTATATTTAGAATTGTAACAAAAATCTCTTGTTATTAGAAGTTTTCATAAATATCATATTTCAATGACTACATGAGATTACATTCCACCATGATTTACTTTATCACCTCCTTGTAGTTCATTGAACACATTTCCAATTCACAGGTATTAATTATATTATTAACATCATTATGTGTAAATTTTATAACAGTTTAGGTAGATTGATATTAGAAAATTAAAGTAGAGGGTATTGAAAAGCAGGAAAGAAATCAGTTTAGTATTAGGCCAATGTGTATATTTTCAAAATTAATGTATACTTGCCAGACAAAATATTAGACTAAAATATACAAAATCTCTGGGAGCACATGCCTGCCTAGAGGTGAGGGCAGAGGCAGTCAAGCTACAACGTGAAGCCAGCCCAGAAAGAGACAAAATCACATTGTTCCTTTCATGGGGGAAAATTGCTGAATTAAAACCTGTCTGTACTTAATTAAAAAAAAAAAATTTAAACATCCTGCTTTAAATATAGATATGTTAGACAAACTCAATCTAAGTCTTTATATCAGTATTCAAGAAGAAGTAAACCCACTTTAAAATCTTAGGTTAATAATTATTTTATATACTTAAATATGCATACAATTTCTAAGAATTCCAGAATTCATGAATGCTTATAGCTAAATCCTTTAAATATGGTTGGTGTATAAAATAGTCAGATAAATAAAACATATCACTTTCAGTCTTTCTACATTTTTTAGGAAATTTTTGTTGCATCCTAACGAGAATAATTCAGACCTTCTTTCCTCTTTTTACACTTTGAATAATTTAATCCTCTGCTTCTCCCCTAAGATTTGTCTCATAATTCATTTTAAAAATGAATATAAGCAAGACTCCTAAAATACTTCATATTTGCAATCCTACATTACCTGCCTCACCAACTCATATTTCCTGACTGTGAGCCTCCTGCAAGGAAAATGATACTTCCTGTCCCTGTCAAAGTCTTGTCCAACTCCTCCAATTTTTCTTTAATTTTCATTCCCTCTAAGCCTCTTATAGAATTCATTCCTGAAATAATCTTATCCAGAATCCTAAATTTCTCTGATGGTACTAAATCATTTTTATTAACATGAAAGTGAAAGAAATACCTCTCTTTTAAAAAATCAGGCAAAAAAAGCAGTTATAAACCTTGAATCCTCCTTTGCTCATGTTTATTATCCTATTTTTTCCTCTCTTTCACAGTGAGCATTTTAGAAAGTATATTTAATGCATACTGACTCCTCACCACCTGTTCTCTAGCCAACTCACTCCACCTGGATTTCAGTTGGAAATCCTTTTTTTTTTTTTTCTTAGTAACTTGCAGAAATGTATTTTCTTTCATGCAAAGCTACATAATATTCCATATTTTGACAGCTAAACTGTTAGGTAAAAGACCAGGACACCAAAAGAGTGTCTAACAGGCTTTTTAATGGTAAAGTGCTCCTGGGCGGGGTTCCCGGACCCGAACGAGGCAGGTTGAGGAAGTCCGCATCCAGACCGTGTTGGGGGTGATTTTTATACGTTCGTTGCGAGAGATGGTCAGGCTAGATGTTGGGGGTGATTTTTATACGTTCGTTGCGAGAGATGGTCAGGCTAGATGGATGGGGGTTTGGATAGGTCACCAGGCAGAAGTGTCGTGGGCTGACAGGTCCTTCTACGTGGCTGGGGTGGGGCAGCTTTAGCTGGCGAAGTGTGCTATTGTTGGTCCCCAGGATCTGGGAGGCTCCTTCCATTAGAGACTTCCCCCACAGGTGGGAGGGAGAGGAGGGGTGGCCGATCATGGCCCCTAGGGTCTGGCCTTACATTCTGACCCTTTTGATAGGATAAGGGGTGCCGTTGTTGCTTCTGGCTACTTCCTGCTGAACTGGGGCATCCCTGGGGCTGAGGGTCATGGCTAGATCCCGGTGACCTTTAGGGGGCCTCAGGGTCTCTGGATGGGAGCTTGGAGTATGCAGCTACCATCAACATCTGTCCAGTAGCCGTCTGGGTCAGCTCCCTGATCATCTGGAGGATGATCTAAAAAACACAAAGTCTTATCAACAGGATGAGGAACAAGGCTGTGAGGGGTCCGAGAAGTGGGAGAAGCCATTTTGCCCAAGACGACTTTCACCATCCTGAGAAATCAAAACCGTCTGACTCGGCCTGTCCAAGTCTCATACTCTCTCTCAAGCTCTCGGACCTTGTTCTAAACTATCCCTGAGGCATTAATGAAAAAAAACAACAGTCTTCCCTTAGGAATTGACAGGTTCCCCCTTCTTCAGCCATTACCAGGTCTAGGGCCCTTTGATTTTGGAGAGCCACTGCTGCCAGAGAGGTTATCTGGGTTTGTAATGCCATTAGGGAATCTGCCACCTTGTCCAGGTCTTGACTGAGGTCTGTGGACAGCTTATAGTAGAAGTGCGTGGCTGATCCCAATCCTCCCATCCCCAGTCCTAAGGCCATGAATAAACCTCCCCGGAGGAGCAGGGGAGCTGCAGCTAGTGTCCTCTGGTGGCGGGTTGACTGGGTTTGGTCCTCCATTGCCTGGGGTGTCAGAATGGTCAGGTAGGGAGTAAGGAAGATTAGGGTGAGTCCAGTTGGGCGGGAAGCATTGTAATATGGTGGTTTGATTGCAGAGAAAGAATATCCCCGGTTTTCCATATACCAGAGGGTTTGGGGATAGGGGGTCTCGTCTCGAGCCATCACAGGCCACTGTGGTTAGTGAGGTGTCTTTGGCCAGGCCACAAGAGGCATTGGCTGGGAGGTACAGTACCTTGGTGATCAACGGCCCCATTGGCTAGGTTGCTTCAGTGGCATTTTGAGTGAGATTTTGGGCCTCTATTTTTTTGGGGATCAGTTGGGTGAGGAACAGTCAGGGTCTCAAGGGAAGACAGAACCCATGGAACACTCCCAATTAGATTTTGCTGCCACAGGAGTAGCAAGTGATTTTTTCCATACATTCTCTAACTTTATTTTAGGAAAAACATTCTGTCTACTGTTTTTAGCTATGCTGCTATGGCTGCTATAATTCTGCTTTTCATAATTATTCTTCCTTGTATTGTTAGAACTCTTTGACAAAGCACTCAGAAGCTCGCGACTGAATTACATCTGGCTGTCTTAAAAAATAAAAAAAGGGGGATGCCGGGAGCCAGCATGGGAGATCCCACCCATGACAAGTTCATGAAGGAAGAGTCCTGATAAGCAAGGCCTCAGGACTCAACGGACCCCCAGGACCTGCTTGAGCATCTACCCCAAAACCAGCATCTGTCTGTCTTACTATTTATGCCTTTCACCAACTCTTCTGACATTAACAGGGGGCTGTCCCCGACCACCTTTCTCTGGAAAGAGTTAACTTAGTGCTCTAGATGATAAATCTCCTGGGCATGAAAAGAGTGTTTCAAATCCCTGTTAGAATTCTAGCTTACTTGGCAGGTTTATCCAGACTCTTGCAACATTGTTGAGTCAATGCTTGCTGCCAAGTTCTCACATCCCTTATCCATTGTGTTCCTGGGAGTGCATATAGTCAGGATGGAGAAAAAACAAGCAGCAGCTTTAGCATTAGCAACATTATACTTTGAGTTAATAAGTTCTTTCTTTGCTGTAACCCACTGAATCTTTGCTCCATAAAAATGTAAATGTACTTTAAGGGTGATGCAGGCTAGGAATTTAAGAAGAAACACTTTAAGGGAAAATTATTGTTCTGGCTGACCAACCTTTATCAAAAAGGGGTCATAAAATATCAACAGGCCTCTGGGCCAGAAGATAATGTAAAAAAAAAAAGTAAGACTCTTGCAGGAAGGAACCTGATATCAATAAAAGTTAATACTGATGGAATGTTGAGTTGACTCTGCATTTTTCACCTTGCTGTATGTACAACTCAGGTTAGGAGTTTATTGGGCTCATGGTGTGGATTAAAGGCTTTAGTTTTCAACTTTATTAAGTCGTGTTGGAGCTTATGTTGGATTTGTTTTTGTCTCTGATCCTGGGCCCCCTTTCCATCTGTCATTTTGTAGTGGGTTTGTATGGTGAAACAGAGGTCTTTGTCTCTAGCTTTATAGCAGTTAGAGGCTGAGTTTGATTTGGCAGTCCCAAGGCTCTTGGCTGTCAGATACCATTTACCCCCATGGGAGCATGGCTGGGAAGGTGAGACATAACAGTCTTGGTGGACATAAGCGTAGGCTGTGAACCCAGTTTTTTTGTGGTCTCATTTGGTGTAGCCCCGGAGGCAGGCATGGTGTCCCACCCATGTTATCACAGCCAGGAGAAATAGTGACAAGAACATGTTTAGCTATGATATTAGGAGGAGAATGATAAAGGAGAAAAAATCAATTTGAGCTTTTGTGAAAAGGAGGAAGGTCTCCTGTAAGTGCAGATCAGAAATTGTCTGGATGAAAGAGTCACAGTCAATAATTGGGGTAGCCAGCCAGAGGTCTTGTGGTAGGGTCAAGATAAAGTCCTCAAGGCAGGCTAGAGACATATGGCCAGGTAAGGCTGTTCCAAAGGAACAGCACCCCAGGAGTAGTGAACAGATGATAAGGTAAGTAAGGGCCAGTGAAAGTCGGAGTGTGGGCTGCCAGTCCTGGGGGCGGTGGGGCATGACAGCCAGTCCAATGGTGAAGAGTATACCCAAAATTGTGATTGGCAACAGCCACAGCGGATGAGGCCAGACAAGCATTGGACAGGGCGTGTCACTCACTGGCAGGAGGCAGGGGTGCCTTAGTAATGGTGAATTGCTGGAGCCAAGAGTTGCTAAGGTCTGACAGGAATTTGGAAGCCAGGAGATTGGCCAGGCAGTGTGGTGAGAATATAGTTAGGGATTGATCTAGAATTAGCTTTTTTTTTTTTTTTGCATCTGCATATAGAGAAGCTGCTGCTGCCAGGGCATGTAGGCAGGGGAACCATCCCCAGGCAGTGGAGTCTAATGGTTTGGAGATAAATGCCACTGGCAGCATTTTAGGGCCCCGCAGTCTGTATGAAGGCTCGAAAGGCTATGCCTCCTTTTTCATCAGTGTACAGGTGATAGGGGAGGTTGGGATTGGGCAGGAAGAGCAGGGAAGAGGACAGCAAAGCTGAGCAGAAGTTGTAGAAAGACTTTTGGACCTCTGTTTCTGAAGAGAGCAGTCCAAAAGGGGTGTCTTTTGTGGCTGTGTAGAGGAGTTTAGCCAGTGAAGCATAGTTGGGGACCCAGTGACGGAAGAATCCTGTTAACCCCAAAAAGGACAAGATTTGTTCTCCAGTGGAAGGGGGGGCAGAGGTCTTGGAGAAGGCTGAGTCTGTCAGTAGTTAGAGTCTTGGTTGTTAGGGTAATCTTTAGACTTAGGTAAGTCACAGAGGTCTGGGTGAGTTGGGCCTTTTGTTGAGATGTTCGGTATCCTTTAGAGCTATGGAAGTTAAGAAGAATAGTGGTATGTGTCTGAGAGAGAGCTTGTGAGGGGCTGCAGAGCAGAAGGTCATCCACATTCTGTAAGAGGACACTAGGGGCCAAGGGGCACGTAGCCAGATCCCGGGCCAGAGCCTGGTCAAAAAAAAAAGGGGGGGGGGGCTATCTCAAAACCCTTGGGGGAGGACTGTGCAGGTTAGCTGGGAGGACTGTCAGGTTTCTGGGTTGGTCCATGTAAAAGCAAAGAGGAATTGGCAGTCTGGTTGTAAGGGAATAGTGAAAAAGGCATCTTTGAGGTCTATAATAGTAAAGTGAGTCGTACTGCTAGGGATGTCAGAAAGCAAGGTATAAGGATTGGGGACAATCGGATGGGCAGGGATTATGGCCTCGTTTATCAGTCGAAGGTCCTGGACCAGTCGGTAGCCACCAGAAGCTTTCTGTACCAGGAGAATGGGGGTATTGCAGGGCGAAGCTTGGGGGCTAGGAGGCCCTGGCCTAAGAGACAGTCTATGATGGGTTTAAGACCGCATAGGGGAGTCTGAGAGATGGGGAACTGAGGGCAGCTTGGGAAGTGGGAAGGATCATGTAGTTTAATCAGGATGGGGGTGTGATGGGTTGCTACCAGAGGGATTTCAGTGTCCCAGATGGTAGGGTTGACAATTGGAGACTCAGGGGAGCAAAGGAAGAGTAGGGGCAAGGTGAAAGATTGGGAAAATGAGAGAGGTAGGTGAATGGTGGCCCTAAGCTTAGCTGAAATGTTCCACCCCAACAGGGGAGTGGGGCATGAAGGGATTATCAGAAAAGAGTGTGTGAACAAAAAGTGGTCAAGCTGACAGGGCTGTGGCCCAGTCTGCAAGGGTCATGAAGACGTGCCATCTATACCTACCACAGAGATCTGGGAAGGATGCAAGGTGTCCCTGAAGGAGGGAAGGACCGAGTAAGTAGCCCCCGTATCCATCAAGAAATTGATAGACTTACCCGCCACTTGAAGCATTACCCTGGGCTCAGCTTGGGTTATGGGGGTCTCTGAACCTGGGTGACAGAAATGGTATGGACCTAACAGAAGCAGAAGATATTAAGAAGAGGTGGCAAGAATACACAGAAGAACTGTACAAAAAAGATCTTCACACCCTAGATAATCATGATGATGTGATCATTAATCTAGAGCCAGACATCTTGGAATGTGAAGTCAGGTGGGCCTTAGAAAGCATCGCTACGAACAAAGCCAGTGGAGGTGATGGAATTCCAGTTGAGCTGTTTCAAGTCCTGAGGGATGATGCTGTGAAAGTGCTGCACTCAATAGGCCAGCAAATTTGGAAAACTCAGCAGTGGCCACAGGACTGGAAAAGATCAGTTTTCATTCCAATCCCAAAGAAAGGCAATGCCAAAGAATGATCAAACTACTGCACAATTGCACTCATCTCACATGCTAGTAAAGTAATGCTCAAAATTCTCTAAGCCAGGCTTCAGCAATATGTGAACCGTGAACTCCCTGATGTTCAAGCTGGTTTTAGAAAAGGCAGAGGAACCAGAGATCAAATTGCCAACATCCACTGGATGATCGAAAAAGCAAGAGAGTTCCAGAAAAAAACATCTATTTCTGCTTTATTGACTATGCCAAAACCTTTGACTGTGTGGATCACAATAAACTGTGGAAAATTCTGAAAGAGATGGGAAAACCAGACCACCTGACCTGCCTCTTGAGAAATCTGTATGCAGGTCAGGAAGCAATAGTTAGAACAGGACATGGAGCAACAGACTGGTTCTGAATTGGAAAAGGAGTACGTCAAGGCTGTATATTGTCACCCTGCTTATTTAACTTCTAGGCAGAGTATATCATGAGAAACGCTGGACTGGAAGAAACACAAGCTGGAATCAAGATTGCCGGGAGAAATATGAATAACCTCATATATGCAAATGACACCACCCTTATGGCAGAAAGTGAAGAGGAACTAAAAAGCCTCTTGATGAAAGTGAAAGAGGGGAGCAAAAAATGTGGCTGAAAGCTCATCATTCAGAAAACGAAGATCATGACATCTGGTCCCATCACTTCATGGGAAATAGATGGAGAAACAGGGGAAACAATGTCAGACTTTATTTTTTTGGGCTCCAAAATCACTGGAGATGGTGACTGCAGCCATGAAATTAAAAGACGCTTACTCCTTGGAAGAAAAGTTATGACTAACCTAGATAGCATATGCAAAAGCAGAGACCTTACTTTGCCAACAAAGGTCTGTCTAGTCAAGGCTATGGTTTTTCCTGTGGTCATGTATGGATGTGAGAGTTGGACTGTGAAGAAGGCTGAGTGCTGAAGAATTGATGCTTTTGAACTGTGGTGTTGGAGAAGACTCTTGAGAGTCCCTTGGACTGCAAGGAGAGCCAACCAGTCCATTCTGAAGGAGATCAACCCTGGGATTTCTTTGGAAGGAATGATGCTGAAGCTGAAACTCCGGCACTTTGGCCACCTCATGCGAAGAGTTGACTCATTGGAAAAGACTCTGATGCTGGGAGGGATTGGGGCAGAAGGAGGAGAAAGGGACGACCAAGGATGAGATGGCTGGGTGGCATCACAGACTCGATGGACATGAGTCTGAGTGAACTCCGGGAGATGGTGATGAACAGGGAGGCCTGGCATGCTGCGATTCATGTGGTCGCAAAGAGTCAGACACGATTGAGTGACTGAACTGAACTGAACTGAGCCTGGGTGCTGTCGATCTTCATCAAAGGAGAGAAGTTCCAAGGTGGGGTGCGGGGAGGAAATGTCCTTTTGGGAGCCCAGACTTTGGCCCGGTAAGGTTGGGGCCTGAGTTGCCCAGGGACAATCACTCGCCCAATGTCCCGGCTCTTTGTAAAGAGGGCAGGGCTTTGTCAGGATTCGGGGGTTTGGGCATTGGCAGGCCTAGTGGCCCTCATGACATCATTTGAAGCAGGCTCCTGGTGGTGGCTTCTGGGGTCCCACCTTCTGTCCCGTGGCCGGCTGCAGGGCTGCTACCAGTGCCTGGGTGTGTCTCTCAAGGAGGTTAGCCTGGAGTTCAGCCTTTTGTTTAAGCCTTGCCTTGTGGCTGGCTTTGGTGGCTTCCTCTTAGGTGTTATAAACCTTAAAGGCCATTTTTGCCAGGTCCGAAGAGGGGTCTAAGGCCCATCCTCAGCCTTGGAGAGTTTTTTTTTTTTTTTCCTCTGATATCTGAAGCTGATTGGGATATAAAATGGTTGGCTAGGGTAGTAACCCCTACCAGAGAATCTGGGGCAATCCGGGTATAGGTGGTGAGAGCCTCTGTCAGTCTGTTAAGAAAGGTTGCTGGGTTTTCATCGGGGCCCTGGGTTATATCATCTAGCTTAAGTAGGTTTACCACCTTGAGGGAGGTGGTTTCTATTTCTTCCAATAGGCATTTTTCCATGTTTCGAATGTTGGCTCCACCTCTCCATCCCTCCTGATAGTCCCAGTCTGTGTCCATGTCTGGAATAGCAGCCACTCCGGTTGGCCAGGCTGGGTCTGCTGGGTTGGCTAGCTGTCTCCGGTCTTCTACCACTCTTGCTGTGGCCCAAATGCCCTTTCTTTCCTCTGGGGTAGTGGTGGACCTCAGGATGACAAATATGTCTTGCCAGGTGAGGGCATAAGACCGAGACAGCTGGGTAAAGTTTTTGATGTAGTTGGAGGGGTTGGCTGAGTAGGAGCCTAGCTGCTGTTCAATATGGGCAAGGTCTTGAAGTGAAAAGGGTACATGGACATGGGTGAGACCCTCTGGGCTGGCCACCTGGTGGAGAGGAAGCAGGGGAGCTGGCGGCAGTTTGGGAGCAGTCTGCGACCTTGTGTGTGAGCTGACTGGTAAGCCAGAAAGGGGTGGGCATGGAGGAAGAGGTGGATAGTGAGGTGGAGCCAAGGGAGTGGCGAGAGGCATAGTCACAGGAGAGCTGGGCTGTGAGGACGGTGGAGGAGGGGAAGACATGGGAGAAGTTGGCAAGGGTGATAGTCACAAGAATTTCAGAAGGGGAACAGTGGGTATATAGGGTGGGACAGGAGCGCAACAGCCAGAAAGCCTGTACATAGGGTACCTCAGACCATTTTCCCGTCTTCTGGCAGTAAATATCTAAGTCACGGAGGATGTTAAAATTGAAAGTTCTGGTTGGCTGCTATTGTGAGCCATTATCTAAAGAATATTGAGGCCATGCCTCAGAACAAAGGAAGGTTAAGTGTTTGGAACGAATTTCTCAGAGATATGTAGAGTTCTGAGGTTGACGAGTAAACATTCTAGTGGTGTAGACCAGAGTTGGACGGCCTTGGAGGCAGCCAGCCCCATGGCGAATATGAAACAAAGGTCCTGGACCAATCGTTAGCAGGGCTGGGACTGGTCCAGTCAGGAATCCCCGAACGGGCCATCAACACAGTGAGGAGAGGGCCACTCAGCCAAGACGGACGTCTCCAAGTTGACTGGTGCCAAGGAATTAACAGGCCTGGCCTGCGGAGGAGGGGTCCAGATGTGGCCGCGATTTAAAGGGACCAAGACACCCTAGGCATAATCGCCATGGGAGCAACAACCCCCAGAACCCGACCGATGGAACTTACCCCATATCCTGCCAGACAGATGAATGGTCCCGGAGGGGTGACAGGGTGACCTCGTCCAGCGCAGGTCAGACCTGAGGAGGCCGCAAATCCCGCTCATTGTGGGATGGGCCCTCGCCTTGGGCCCCATGTTGGGTGCCAAATGTTAGGTAAAAGACCAGGGCACCAAAAGACTGTCTAACAGGCTTTTTAATGGTGAAGTGCTCCCGGGAGGGGTTTCCAGACCTGAACAAGGCAGGTCAAAGAAGTCTGCATCCGGACTGTGTTGGGGGTGGTTTTTATACGTTCATCATGAGGGATGGTCAGGCTAGATGGATGGGGGTTCGGATAGGTCACCAGGCCAAGGCGTCGTGGGCTGACAGGTCCTTCTACGTGGCTGGGATGGGGCGGCTTTAGCTGGTCATTGGTCCCTGGGATCTGGGAGGCTTCTTCTGTTGGGGACTTCCTCCGCTGGTGGGAGGAAGAGGAGGGGTGGCCCATGATGGCCCTGGGGTCTGGCCTTACATAAACAAACAAACATTGAAAAAAACTCATTACATCACAATAAATTAAAATACTACAAAGTAATTCCAAGTCCATGAGTTTTAGAGAACATTATGCATAGATAAGGCAAAAGATGCTAACTTACTTATAGGTAGCACTTCCAGGTTTTTTCAAATACATATTGAGTGAAAATATGCAGAGAAAAACAGTCCCCTGGAATTGTTCTCCTTAAGTTACAGTGAGGACACATTAAATGTTGTTTTCTGGTCTCAGTGGTTAACAATCTCCTTTTTGAAAAACAGGGCTTCCCTTGTGGCTCAGCTGATGAAGAGTCCGCTTGCAATGCAGGAGATCTGGGTTTGATTCCTGGGTTGCGAAGTGAAGGGAATGGCTATCCACTTCAGTATTCTGGCCTGGAGAATTCCATGGACTATACAGTCCACGGGGTTGCAAAGAATCGGACATGACTGAGTGACTTTCACTTTCACTTTCTTAAAACAGAAACTTCCCTTGCTCACAGATGTGAACAATTTTCTCACTTGCTATCAAATCCCTTTATTGGTCCTTTCTCCTCTTCTGTACTTTTAATGCAGAAATCCACAGAGCTTGATTTGGGTCTCCTTCTGCTATATTTTTAGTATGCCACTTTTTTGTGATCTCCTCTAGCCTCATGAACATTAAATATTATCTTTGTGATGAAAAGTGCTAAATTGCAGGCACATGAATATAATACAGTTATCTCAAATTGGATATGTCCTCCAGACATGCAAGTTTAATAAGGTAGTTTTGCATTCTCTATGTAACCTGTTCTTCATCTGTATACCCCACATTACCTACATTTTAGTAAATGGCACCATCCTACACTCTGGTACTAAATCACCTAACCTCAGAAGCATCTTTAATTATTCCCATTTCCTTGATCTGCAAATCTGTTTCATTAGTAAGTCTTATCAACTTTCTTTCTAAAATAAAACTTGATTTTACCACATTCTCTCCATTTCCAGTGGCACCATTCTGTCATTTCTAGAGAAGGCTTGTCTCTACTTTCCCAGCAGGACTGAGTACTTCCACATGTGATAGTGCATTTCCTTTTTAATGCCAAAGTGATAATTCAAATATAGAAATTGGATCTTTAGCAGACATAAAGAACAGACTGTTGGTCACAGTGGGTGGGGATGACTTGAGAGAGTAGTATTGAAACATATATATTACCATATGTAAAGTAGATAGCCAGTGGGAATTTGCCATATGATTCAGGGATCCCAAAGCAGAATCCCAAGCTTGTGCTTTGTGGCAACCTAGACTGGTAGAATGGTGAGGGAGGTGGGAGGGAGGTTTAAGATGGAGGGGACATGTGTATACCTGTGGCTGATTCATGATGATGTATGGCGGAAGTCATCACAATATTATAAACTATCTTCCAATTAAAAATAAAATAAAAAAGAAATTGGATCATTAAATTTTCCTGTTTAAACATCCTCATTAACTTTTCATTGCACTTAAAGGAAGATATGTATTCCTTTTGATAGTCATCAAGACACCACCTACATGGATACACCTCTTATTAAAATATGTGTGCTGATTCTTTTCCCCTCTTTCCCCAGATCTTCAAACATCTGTGTCTATTTTATCATTTACCTCAACTCAGACATTATCTGGGCATGATCAGGATTGTCACAAAAATTTGAGTAAGCCTAACAATGAAAAATACAAAAAATTTTGATGTATATAGTTTGACCAGCAACAAATTTCTTTTTTGGTCTTAAGGGGAATCTTTAAGTAATTTGTCCTAAACAATAAGAAAAGCAGAAGAGTCCACAGACATGGGGAAAAATCTTTCTCTACTCAGGATCCAGGCACAGTGAACTTCAGGTCCCTCTGTCATAGCCACATAAGCACACATGCCATCATTTTTCTTACAGCTGAAGTTATTTGTGTAAGTTTTTGATACTTTAATAGTAAAATTAAATATGTAAACCCAACTGAATTCAAGTCATGCTTTACTTTACTCCCCAAATCTACTTCAGTCTTTTAGATCTGCCATAGCTCAATCTATCTTACCTAGGATAAGGGGCTACTGTAGTTTATATTTTCAGCCTACCATTGAACCTGAAATCCAGCCTCTATACTCCGCCACCTAATTAAATCTCAGAGACAGAGTTTTGATTGAAGTTGAAAAATAGCTTTACTGTTTTGCCAAGCAAAGAGGGCCACAGTGGGCCAATGCCCACAAAACTGTGCATCCCAACCTGGAAGAGACAGTGAGAACTTTTATAGTGAGTGTTCAAACAGGGCGTGATCAGCTTGTGGACATTCTTCTGATTGGTGGTGAGATAAGTGGGAGTCAGCATCATCAACCTTCTGTTTCTAACCAATCTGGGGTCTACGTGCTTGTGGGTGGCATAAACTTAAGTTCTCCCACCTGGTGGGGGTTTCAGTATCTGCAAAACAGCTCAAAGATAAATTTTGTATGTACCCCATGATGGGGAGCCAGGATGCTGCCCCAAGGCTACACTGTTTCTTCTCTTGACCATCAGTTTCTCCTTTGTCTCCATCCCCTTCTTGCCTGATGAACATCTGCTTGAACCTCCCCTTTGGAACTCAGGAAGGTCATGGAGGCTGAATGAAGTCTATTTCCTGTAGTCAAGAATTGGGGACACAGAAAGGATTTCTGCCCAGGAGACCCACAGGGTCCTGCTGGATTTCATCATCTTCAGCCATTCACATCAATTTCATTTTCTTGATGACATTTATCACTATCTGAACATAAGTCATCTGTTCATTTGCTTACTCATTTATCCTCTTTCTCCTTCCCACAAACATTAAGTTCTGTTAAAACAGAGATACTTGTCTCTAGTTCCTTTTATATTACTACTTTATAGATTATAGTCAGTGGCACAAAGTAGCTGGTTGGTAAATATATTTTACTGAAGGAATGTTGTTGCTCAGTCACTAAGTCATGTCTGACTCTGTGACCCCATGAAGTGCAGCACTCCAGGCCTCCTTGTATTCCTCTATCTCCTGGAATTCACTGAAACTCATGTCCATTGAGTCGGTGATGCCTTCTAACCATCTCATCCTCTGTCACCTGCTTGTCCTCCTACCCTCAATCTTTCCCAGCATCAGGGTATTTTCTAATGAGTCAGCTCTTCACTTCAGGTGGCCAAAGTATCAGAGCTTCCTCAACATCAATCCTTCCAAAGAATATTCAGGACTGATTTCCTTTAGGGTTGACTGGTTTGATCTCCTTGATGTTCAAAGGATCCTGAAGAGAATCCTCTCTAGCACCACAGTTCAAAAGCATCAATTCATTGGCGTCCAGCCTTCTTTATGGTCCAACTCTCACATCCATACATGACTGTTGGAAGCACCATAGCTTTGACTATAGGGACCTTTGTCCACAAACTGATGTCTCTGCTTTTTAGTACACCATCTAGGTTTGTCATAGCTTTACTTCCAAGGAGCATCAAACTTTTGAAATGACTTATCCTATTGAAAAACAGTTTTCCTATTCTTATGGAAAAATCATTTTTCCTGTGGAAGGTTTTCCATTAATTGTTATTCATGATTAATACACAAAAACATGAAATAGCTAATACTGTATAATTATTCATGCACCTTTCATGCATTATCTCTAGTATATTGACAGTTTTTCTCACCTGCACTTACTATACTGATTAATATGCATGTAGCAAAATAAGTCTATTTGGATAAATAAATTTGATACCAGTTATTGGAGAAGGGAATGGCAAACCACTTCAGTATTCTTGCCTTGAGAACCCCATGAACAGTATGAAAAGGCAAAATGATAGGATACTGAAAGAGGAACTCCCCAGCCACTAGGTGCCCAACTTGCTACTGGAGATCAGTGGAGAAATAACTCCAGAAAGAATGAAGGGATGGAGCCAAAGCAAAAACAATACCCAGCTGTGGATGATACTGGTGACAGAAGCAAGGTCTGATGCTGTAAAGAGCAATATTGCCTAGGAACCTAGAATGTCAGGTCCATGAATCAAGGCAAATTGGAAGCGGTCAAACAAGAGACGGCAAGAGTGAATGTCGACATTCTAGGAATCAGCAAACTAAAATGGACTGGAATGGGTGAATTTAACTCAGATGACCATTATATCTACTACTGCAGCTAGGAATCCCTCAGAAGAAATGGAGTAGCCATCATGGTCAACAAAAGAGTCCAAAATGCAGTACTTGGATGCAGCCTCAAAAACGACAGAATGATCTCTGTTCGTCTCCAAGGCAAACCATTCAATATCACAGTTATCCAAGTCTATGCCCCAACCAGTAACGCTGAAGAAGCTGAAGTTGAACGGTTTTATGAAGACCTACAAGACCTTTTAGAACTAACACCAAAAAGATGTCCTTTTCATTATAGGGGACTGGAATGCAAAAGAAGGAAGTCAAGAAACACCTGGAGTAACAGGCAAATTTGGTCTTGGAATGCAGAATGAAGCAGGGCAAAGACTAATAGAATTTTGCCAAGAAAATGCAATGGTCATAGCAAACACTGTCTTCCAACAACACAAGAGAAGACTCTACACATGGACATCACTAGATGGTCAACACGAATATCAGATTGATAATATACTTTGTAGTCAAAGATGGAGAAGCTCTATACAGTCAACAAAAACAAGACCAGGAGTTGACTGTGGCTCAGGCCATGAACTCCTTATTACCAAATTCAGACTCAAATTGAAGAAAGCAGGGAAAACCCCTAGACCATTCAGGTATGACCTAAATTATATCCTTTATGATTATACAGTGGAAGTGAAAAATAGATTTAAGGGCCTAGATCTGATAGATAAAGTCCTGATGAACTATGGAATGAGGTTCGTGACATTGTACAGGAGACAGGGATCAAGACCATCCCCATGGAAAAGAAAAGCAAACAAGCAAAATGTCTGTCTGGGGAGGCCTCACAAATAGCTGTGAAAAGAAGAGAGGTGAAAAGCAAAGGAGAAAAGGAAAGATATAAGCCTCTGAATGCACAGTTCCAAAGAATAGCAAGAAGAGATAAGAAAGCCTTCTTCAGGGATCAATGAAAAGAAATAGAGGGAAAGAACAGAATGGGAAAGACTAGAGATCTCTTCAAGAAAATTAGAGATACTAAGGGAACATTTCATGCAAAGATGGGCTCGATAAAGCACAGAAATGGTCTGGACCTAACAGAAGCAGAAGATATTAAGAAGAGGCGGCAAGAATACACAGAAAAACTGTACAAAAAACATCTTCACTACCCAGATAACCATGATGGTGTGATCACTAATCTAGAGCCAGACATCCTGGAATGTGAAGTCAAGTGGGCCTTGGAAGCATCACTATGAACAAAGCTAGTGGAGGTGATGGAATTCCAGTTGAGCTATTTCAAATCCTGAAAGATGATGCTGTGAAAGTGCTGCACTCAATACACCAGCAAATTTGGAAAACTCAGCAGTGGCCACAGGACTGGAAAAGGTCAGTTTTCATTCCAATTCCAAAGAAAGGCAATGCCAAAGAATGCTCAAACTACCGCACAATTGAACTCATCTCACATGCTAGTAAAGTAATGCTCAAAATTCTTCAAGCCAGGCTTCAGCAATACGTGAACCATGAACTCCCTGATGTTCAAGCTGGTTTTGGAAAAGGCAGAGGAACCAGAGATCAAATTGCCAGCATCCGCTGGATCATGAAAAAAGCAAGAGAGTTCCAGAAAAACATCTATTTCTGCTTTATTGACTATGCCATAGCCTTTGACTGTGTGGATCACAATCAACTGTGGAAAATTCTGAAAGAGATGGGAATACCAGACCACCTGACCTGCCTTTTGAGAAATCTGTATGCAGGTCAGGAAGCAGCAGTTAGAACTGGATATGGAACAACAGACTGGTTCCAAATAGGAAAAGGAATATGTCAAGGCTGTATATTGTCACTCTGCTTATTTAACTTCTAGGCAGAGTACATCATGAGAAACGTTGGACTGGAAGAAAAACAAGCTGAAATCAAGATTGCCAGGAGAAATATCAATAACCTCGGATATGCATATGACACCACCCTTATGGCACAAAGTGAAGAGGAACTAAAAAGCCTCTTGATGAAAGTGAAAGAGGAGAGTGAAAAAGTTGGCTTAAAGCCCATCATTCAGAAACGTAAGATCATGGCATCTGGTCCCATCACTTCATGGGAAATAGATGGGGAACCAGTGGAAACAGTGTCAGACTTTATTTTTGGGGGCTCCAAAATCACTGCAGATGGTGATTGTAGCCATGAAATTCAAAGAAGCTTACTCTTTGGAAGGAAAGTTATGACCAACCTAGATAACAACTTGAAAAGCAGAGATATTACTTTGCCAACAAAGGTCCATCTAGTCAAGGCTATGGTTTTTCCAGTGGTGACATATGGATGTGAGAGTTGGACTGTGAAGAAAGCTGAGTATCAAAGAATTGATGCTTTTGGACTATGGTTTTGGAGGACTCTTAAAAGACCCTTGGGCAACAAGGAGACCCAACCAGTCCATCCTAAAGGAGATCAGTCCTGGGCGCTCATTGAGGGGACTGATGTTGAAGCTGAAACTCCAATGCTTTGGCCACCTCATGCAAAGAGTTGACTCATTGGAAAAGACTTTGATGCTGGGAGGGATTGGGGGCAGGAGGAGAAGGGGACGACAGAGGATGAGATGGTTGGATGGCATCACCGACCCGATGGACATGAGTTTGAGTGAACTCCACGAGTTGGTGATGGACAGAGAGGCCTGGTATGCTGTGATTCATGGGGTCGCAAAGAGTCGGAGGTGACTGAGCGACTGAACTGAACTGAATTGATGCTGAATCATGAGCTTGGACCCAATCCCCCTGTGCTGTTTCCTACCTCAGATTGCCTGGCAGGGACACAGCATGATAGGAAGAATGCATCACATCCACCTCGGTCACATGGCACTTCACTCTCTGTGTTATACTTGAAGGTGAAGTCTCTCAGGCGTATCCAACTCTTTGCGACTCTGTGGACTGTAACCTACTAGGCTTCTCCGTCCATGGGATTCTTCAGGCAAAAATACTGGAGTCGATTGCCATTTCCTTCTCCATGGGATCTTCCCGACCCAGGGATTGAACCCGGGTCTCCCGCATTGAAGGCAGACGCTTTAACCTCTGAGCCACCAGGGAACTTGCCTGGGTCAAACTGAGAACATTCTCATAAGGTAGCCTAAAGAAAAAACAATGTCAAATTTGGGAAAAAAAATGTTTTCACACCAGGTGAGATACATTGTTTGAAAGGCACTAATGATTCAGGAACTCAAATGGGACCTAAACAATAGGTCTCAGACTACCACTAAAAGATACATCAAAATCCAAATAGCTCAGAGTATATTCTCTTGAGGGAGACTCACCAGAATCTCTACACTGTGTGCACATGTAAGCAGAGGATATGGTGCAGAGAAAGAAAGATTTTGTAGGCACACTGAAGAGGTTAGACATGTTCTTGCTGTCAGCTCCCTGAGTTTTCACCTGTTTTTGGCTTGAAGCTCCAAGATCAACGTAGGGAATCTTGGCTTTGGAGTGCTCCCTGGAAAAAGTTCTCAGTAGTCCTTTCAGTGATGAAGCTGGGCTCTTTGAATTGCTTAGGACAGCTGCAAACTATTAGTAAAGAAACTAAATCTGGTGGTCACTAGGTAGATTACAAACTCAAAACAGTGCATATATCCCACTGCCCTTTTTTTTGCACAGGATTTAAAAATCAGCCATATACATACCCCAGAGAAAAAGAGACCAGCTGTAAATCAGTTCAGTTCAGTCGCTCAGTTGTGTCCGACTCTTTGCGACCCCATGAATCGCAGCACGCCAGGCCTACCTGTCCATCACCATCTCCCGGAGTTCACTCAGACTCATGTCCATAAAGTCAGGGAAGCCATCCAGCCATCTCATCCGCTGACGTCCCCTTCTCCTCCTGCCCCTAATCCCTCCCAGCATCAGAGTCTTTTCCAATGAGTCAACTCTTTGCATGAGGTGGCCAAAGTACTGGAGTTTCAGCTTTAGCATCATTCCTTCCAAAGAAATCCCAGGGCTGATCTCCTTCAGAATGGACTGGATGGATCTTCTTGAAGTCCAAGGGATTCTCAAGAGTCTTCTCCAATACCACAGTTCAAAAGCATCAATTCTTCTGCACTCAGCCTTCTTCATAGTCCAAATCTCACATCCATACATGACCACAGGAAAAATCATAGCCTTGATTAGACGGACCTTAGTCGGCAAAGCAATGTCTCTGCTTTTAAATATACTATCTAGGTTGGTCATAACTCTCCTTCCAAGGAGTAAGCATCTTTAATTTCATGGCTGCAGTCACCATCTGCAGTGATTTTGGAGCCCCCCAAAATAAGTCGGACACTGTTTCCACTGGTTCCCCACCTATTTCCCATGAAGTGATGGGACTGGATGCCATGATCTTCTTTTTCTGAATGTTGAGCTTTAAGCCAACTTTTTCACTCTCCTTTTTCACTTTCATCGAGAGGCCTTTTAGTTCCTCTTCACTTTCTGCCATAAGGGTGGTGTCATCTGCATATATGAGATTATTCATATTTCTTCCAGCAATCTTGATTCCAGCTTGTGTTTCTTCCAGTCCAGCGTTTCTCATGATGTACTCTGCATAGAAGTTAAATAAGCATGGTGACAATATACAGCCTTGACGTACTCCTTTTCCTATTTGGAACCAGTCTGTTGTTCCATGTCCAGTTCTAACTGCTGCTTCCTGACCTGCATACAGATTTCTCAAGAGGCAGGTCAGGTAGTCTGATATTGCCATCTCTTTCAGAATTTTCACAGTTGATTGTGATCCACACAGTCAAAGGCTTTGGCATAGTTAATAAAGAAGAAATAGATGTTTTTCTGGGACTCTTTTGCTTTTTTGATCATCCAGCAGATGTTGGCAATTTGATCTCTGATTCCTAGGCCTTTTCTAAAACCCGCTAGAACATCAGGGAGTTCACGGTTCATGTATTGCTGAAGCCTGGCTTGGAGAATTTGGAGCATTTCTTTACTAGCATGTGGATGAGTACAATTGTGCGGTACTTTGAGCATTCTTTGGCATTGCCTTTCTTTGGAATTGGAATGAAAACTGACCTTTTCCAGTCCTGTGGCCACTGCTGAGTTTTCCACGTTTGCTGGCATATTGAGTGCAGCACTTTCACAGCATCATCTTTCAGGATTTGAAATAGCTCAACTGGAATTCCATCACCTCCACTAGCTTTGTTCATAGTGATGCTTTCCAAGGCTCACTTGACTTCACACTCCAGGATGTCTGGCTCTAGATTAGTGATCACACCATCATGATTATCTGGGTCGTGAAGATCTTTTTTGTTCAGTTCTTCTGTGTATTCTTGCTGCCTCTTCTTAATATCTCCTGCTTCTGTTAGGTCCAGACCATTTTTGTCCTTTATCGAGCCCATCTTTGCATGAAATGTTCCCTTGGTATCTCTAATTTTCTTGAAGAGATCTCTAGTCTTTCCCATTCTGTTCTTTTCCTCTATTTCTTTGCATTGATAACTGAAGAAGGCTTTCTTATCTCTTCTTTCTGTTCTTTGGAACTCTGCATTCAAATGCTTATATCTTTCCTTTTCTCCTTTGCTTTTCACCTCTCTTCTTTTCACAGCTATTTGTAAGGCCTCCCCAGACAGCCATTTTGCTTGTTTGCATTTCTTTTCCTTGGGGATGGTCTTGATCCCTGTCTCCTGTACAATGTCACGAACCTCATTCCATAGTTCATCAGGCACTTTATCTATCAGATCTAAGCCCTTAAATCTGTTTCTCACTTCCACTGTATAATCATAATGGATTCGATTGAGGTCATACCTGAATGGTCTAGCGGTTTTCCCTACTTTCTTCAATTTGAGTCTGAATTTGGTAATAAGGAGTTCATGGCCTGAGCCACAGTCAATTTCTGGTCTTGTTTTTGTTGACTCTATAGAGCTTCTCCATCTTTGGCTGCAAAGAATATAATCAATCTGATTTTCGTGTTGACCATCTGGTGATGTCCATGTGTAGAGTCTTCTCTTGTGTTGTTGGAAGACAGTGTTTGCTATGACCATTGCCTTTTCTTGGCAAAACTTCCTGCTTCATTCTGCATTCCAAGGCCAAATTTGCCTGTTACTCCAGGTGTTTCTTGACTTCCTTCTTTTGCATTCCAGTCCCGTATAAAGAAAAGGACATCTTTTTTGGGTGTTAGTTCTAAAAGGTCTTGTAGGTCTTCATAAAACCATTCAACTTCAGCTTCTTCAGCGTTACTGGTTGGGGCATAGACTTGGATAACTGTGATATTCAATGGTTTGCCTTGGAGATGAAGAGAGATCATTCTGTCGTTTTTGAGATTGCATCCAAGTACTGCATTTTGGACTCTTTTGTTGACCATGATGGCTACTCCATTTCTTCTGAGGGATTTCTGCCTGCAGTAGTAGATATAATGGTCATCTGAGTTAAATTCACCCATTCCAGTCCATTTTAGTTTGCTGATTCCTAGAATGTCGACATTCACTCTTGCCGTCTCTTGTTTGACCACTTCCAATTTGCCTTGATTCGTGGACCTGACATTCCAGGTTCCTAGGCAATATTGCTCTTTACAGCATCGGACCTTGCTTCTGTCACCAGTATCATCCACAGCTGGGTATTGTTTTTGCTTTGGCTTTATCTCTTCATTCTTTCTGGAGTTATTTCTCCTCTGATCTCCAGTAGCATATTGGACACCTACTGACCTGGGGAGTTCCTCTTTCAGTATCCTATCATTTTGCCTTTTCATACTGTTCATGGGGTTCTCAAGGCAAGAATACTGAAGTGGTTTGCCGTTCCCTTCTCCAGTGGACCACATTCTGTCAGCCCTCTCCACCATGACCCTCCCTTCTTGGGTTGCCCCACAGGCATGGCTTAGTTTCACTGAGTTAGACAAAGCTGTGGTCGTCGTGTGATTAGATTGACTAGTTTTCTCTGAGTATGGTTTCAGAGTGTCTGCCCTCTGATGCCCTATTTCAACACCTACCATCTTACCTGGGTTTCTCTTAGCTTGTTTGTTGGGTAACTCTTCACGCCTACTTCAGCAATGGGCAGCCACTGCTCCTTACCTTGGGATGAGGGGTATCTCCTTACCGCCACCCTTGCTGACCTTCAACGTGGGATGGCTTCTCTATGCCTTCCTGTGCCCATGCAGCCACCACTCCTCAGGTTGTTCCTCCCAGCCGCTGCCCCTGGCCTCGGATGCCACCCCTGGCCTCCAGCACGGGGTGACTCCTTAGGACCACCACCCCTGGCCTCGGGCGAGGTGGCTTCTCCCGACCGCCCCTGACTCCAGATGCGGGTGTCTCCTCCTGGCCGCCACTGACCTCAGACGTGGGGTAGCTCCTCTAGGCCGCCTTCCCTGGCCTTAGACGTGGGGTAAATCAGTTCTCTCCAAATATTCAAATACCGTGTTTCTAGACTGTTTTTGAAGAGTTGAATAAACATTCAGTTCAGTTCAGTCACTCAGTCATGTCCGACTCTTTGGGACCCCATGTACTACAGCACACCAGGCCTCCCTGTTCATCACCAACTCCCAGAGCTTACTCAAACTCATGTCCATTGAGTCAGTGATGCCATCCAGCCATCTCATCCCCTGTCATACCATTCTCCTCCTGCCCCTAATCCCTCCCAGCATCAGGGTCTTTTCCAATGAATCAATTCTTCATATCAGGTGGCCAAAGTATTGGAGTTTCAGCTTCAGCATCAGTCCTTCCAATGAATATTCAGTGCTGATTCCCTTTAGAATAGACTGGTTGGATCTCCTCACAGTCCAAGGGACTCTCAAGAGTCTTTTCCAACAGCAAACTTCAAAAGCATCAATTCTTCAACACTCAGCTTTCTGTATAGTCGGACTCTCACATTCATACATGACTACTGGAAAAACTATAGCTTTGACTAGACAGACCTTTGTTGTCAAAGCAATGTCTCTGCTTTTTAATATGCTCTCTAGGTTGGTCATAACTTTTCTTCCAAGTAGCAAGCATCTTTTAATTTCATTAAAAATCATGAATAAACATTAATAATCATTAAAGAGAAAATGAAGTCGGTCATTCATGTCCGACTCTTTGAGACCCTGTGGACTGTAGCCCAACAGGCTCTGAGAACAGGGTGTGTACAAAATGTGTATATGGTGAAGTTCCTCAGCAGTTCACACAGCACGGATGCCCAGCAAAAACATTTCTGGAGAAAAGAACAGGGTTCCTTTTGCAGAGTGACCTAGGAGTTCCGGGCCGATCTGAACTCATCCACTTTGATCACTGCCTATATCAACCACCTCCTCCTTAACTTCCATATATACCGCATTCTCATTGTGTTACCAGAAGGACATGGACTGGAATTTCCAGCAATAAAAGCTTGTTTTAGTTACATTGTATCCTTCAAGCCATCCTTATGAAATCTCATTCTGAATCTGTCTAAAGGCAGAGAATCCCTTGGACAGCAGGGATATCAAACCAGTCAATCCTAAAGGAAATGAACCCTGAATATTCATTGGAAGGACTGAAGCTGAAACTCCAATAAATTTGGCCCCCTGGTGTGAAGGACCAACTCAATGGAAAAGACCATGATGTTCAGAAAGATTGAAGGCAGGAGGAGAAGTGGGCAGCAGAGGATGAGATGGTTGGATGGCAACACTGACTCATGGACAGGAGTTTGAGCAAACTCTAGGAGATAGTGAAGGACAGGGAAGCCTGGAATGCTGCAGTCCATGGGGTCCTAAGGAGTCAGACATGATTTAGTGATGAAACAACAACAAAGGCAGAGAGGATTTTATGAGGAAGGTAATATGAGAATTTTTCTAGAAAGCTTTAATCAATACAGTAGAAGTGCTACTTGAAAATAGTATTTTGCATATGAAAATATTTTAGAATACTACTTTCCTAATATATTCAAGAACATATTCTTTCTTGTATCCCACCAACACTAATATGTTTTATTAACTTTACTGTTCATACCAGTTGAGTGAAAAAAAGTGAAGCTGATTACCTCACTGCTTCTGGAACTAGCTATAAGGATGAAGTTTCTCTATGCTTATTTTGATATTAGCTATCAGGTAAGTTCTACAAAGTTTAAACATAAGTGTATAGTGTGTGTGTGCACATCTTTATTAAGAATTAAGACTTCTCAACTCAGAGGTCCACCTGAGTATGCTCATAAAAAATTTACATTTTTATTAACATTGATATAGATGTTACTTTTACAACCTAATTTTAAACTTTCAAAAATATACCTAGGTTCTGTGCTACAAATTTCAGTTGTTATCATTTCAAAAAATATTAGAGATATAAAAGTACCAATACCATTTTGAAAATACTAACTTGATCAAATGATTTATGCTCATCGCTAACCCAGAAAATGATTTTGTCCATCTAATAATGTTGACAGGGGATGAGATGTTTGGATGGTATCACTGATTCAATGGACATGAGTTTGAGCAAACTCTGAAAGATAGTGAAGGACAGGGAATCTTGGCAGTCTATAGGGTCTTAAAGAGTAGGAAATGACTGAGAAACTGAACAACAACAATATAATATCCAGGGTAGAAATCAATGGTAGTTATTATACAGGAAAAAAATTGCTGAAGGAGAGATACAGGAGTCCTAAAATACTTGTTAGAAAAAATAAATATTATACTCTTTAGTCTTATATAATAATACTCATTGGTATTTCAGCAACCTTTTCAGTAGGATTAACAGTAACATGGCCATGTGACATGTCATAACATATAATAATACAGTCATAAATATCCAAAAGACAGAGTATAAAAAAGGATGTAAAAGATAGATAATTTCTACAAAATTCTAGTGAAAAATACAACCTAAGAAATATATTTCTTAAATAGAGTCCTTAAGCCCAAATATATTTTGTGCTACTTCCATGAAGCCTTCTTAATCTTTCTGTTTTACTTTTTTATTATGCTTATAATACCTACACTTTATAATAATGTATAAACGTGCTCTAAACAATGATTTGATGAACATAGTATCTCTTTTCTATGACTAAATAGTTCCCAAACTAGCAATGCTTTTTTCTCCTTGGGATCTTGTAACTCACTCACTCATGGGGAACAATTTTTATTGAGGAAAGATGAATTAAATATGATAGAAATAGTAGGTGAAACATAGAAATAGAAAGTGATATTTGTTACAGCTTACCTAAGCCTGGAGCAGAGGTGTTCAGTTTGAATCAAGATAAGGTGCTTGGTGTTATATTGAGCTTTTAGCTGAAACACAGCAAAAAATATTAAATCTGTTTTGAAGAATCTTGTGGTAGTTCAGAAACCTACATCCCTTGAACTAGGTCACTATGAAAGAATAATCTTATTGTTTTCATAGTTAAATATGTTCAAAATAATGATGGTTAAAGCTTTAAAGGCAAAAACTCTTAAACAGGAAAACTCAAATGCCTATTGAATTGCCATACAGCATTTGTGAATTGCTAAACAGATAATGTTCAAATATTTTGAGATGGATCCAGAGTTATGACTTTATAAAACATGAATATATACACTGAAAAAAAAAATCCTTAGTGTTTACGTATATGCTCTGAGATGACCAAGTTTTAATGAACCAGTTCAGACAATAAAAGAAGTAAATGATAGTTACAGTGATGAGTTTGACCATTTTTGACTTATTATTTCTCAATTTTAATTAGAACAGTATGGTTTTTGAATACATAATTATAAATCAAACTGAAATGTGACTTGACTTTCCATTGTAAGCCTTTTGCAGCCCTTTAAATCATCTTTATCTAAGAAAGAAAAAAAAAAAAGTCGAGAGCAACAATAATATAAAACAACAAGGCGACAATATTATCAGCAGTGCAGGAGTCACTGGGTTAATCAAAAGCAATTATGTTTGCTCTCAGAAGCATGGTGTTCAGATATCCTTAAATTGAAGAATTCTGTTCTGGTAATATGAAAGTCTTTAGTCTCCTTAAGTATTGATATTCTTTGTATTTAAATCACAGCAACATAGTTTGGACTGACCTAATGAGACATAAAATGAGATGCTCTCTTAGAAGTAATAAAGGACATGGTTTGGCTAATTTCCCATAGGACCATTATTCCTCATTTTCCCTTAGTCTGTTCTTGCTCTCCAAAAGAATTTTTGCCTGTGTGATCACAGTATGTGACGACTTTTCTTGAGATATTCCTCTACTTCAAGTGACTCATAGGTTTACTGATTCAGAACTTACTTTTAAATACAGTTATGTCTGTTGTTGATCACTTCATTGATGGCTTCCTTGGGCTTACAGATTACAGGAGGTTGAAAATAGGGCAGATGTTTCCTTTTTTAAAGATGTTTTTCTTTGAGTATGGACCTTTTTTTTTTTATTTTTTTAAGTCGAGTTTGTTACAGTACTACTTCCGTTGTTTCTGTTCTGGGGTTACTTTTGACCATGAGACATGTATGACCTTAGCTCCCCAACCAGTGACTGAAACTGCACCTCCTGCCTTGGAAAGTGAAGTCTCAAGCACTGCTCCACCAGCAAGGTCCTGAAGCTGATTAATTTTCATTTCAACAGGACCTTTGACCACAACTTCCTGTGAATTAAAATGGTGAAATATGCATCAGAGGATATATTGAAAACTTTTCTGGTTGGTCAAGAAAAATGTGTGAAACGTATTGGTTAAAGGATAAATATCTCTATATTGATCAAGACTTTTTTTGTTGCCAATGAGAGGTACCAAATCCAGCTAACTTAACAATACTGTGGATCCTGTGTGTCAAGAGACAGCTACCATGTTGGGCTTGAGACATTCATGATTGGGAGGTAATGGGACTGTTTCTTCTTCTGTCTCTAAATATTGATAGCAATTATGGACGGGAAATTACAGTGAAACACATTTATCTAACATAAGTGAATTTTCCAGAAAATCAAACTGTACAATAATTTAGTGGGTGTTGTAAAAAATTAAATGTCTGTGCCATATTTGAAGAGTTATGTAGAAGTTCATTTGTCAATGTTTGTGTATGTGCTCAGTCACTTCAGTGATTTCCGACTCTTTGCAACCCTATGGACTATAGTCTGCCAGGCCCCTCTATCCATAGAATTCTCCAGGCAAAATACTGGAATGGGCTGCCATGCCCTCTATGAGGGAATCTTCCTGACCTAGGGCTTGAACCCACATCTGTGCCTCCTGCATTGCAGGCAGATTTTTTAACTACTGTGCCACCTAGGAATCCCTTCATTTGTCAGAAATGTAGCTGAAGAAATTTTGATGTTATACAGGTTGGTTGGTTGGTTCCTTCTATTGGTAATTGATATGCTTTATATATTCAATTAAAAACAATAGCTATTAATAAAATTGCTCTCATTCCAAAGACAAGGCCCCCACTGTCCCTGCAAAACTGAGACAACAAATACTTCTGTAATGGGTGCTATGTGCTGGATATTTTATATGTGCTTCTTATATATTAATCTATGTATCCTTTAAGAATTTCTAAGGGATAGTTACTATCGAAATCTGTTTTCCAAGTGAGAAAGGAGACGCTCATGGAATATAGAGAAACCTAAATAAGATCACATCACCAATTAAAGGCAGAATCAGAATTCTGTTATATTTAGGCTTCCTTCATATTCTATTTACCTTATGAAACACAAATCACCATACATTGCCTTTTAGAATTTCTTAACAGCTGATACTGTTTCTTCAGGAAAAAATTGGAGTTAAAAAGAGCTGAAATCATATAAACTTGATTTTTCACAGCAGAGGTTTAGAATTTGTTACAAAAGAAAGTGATTGCTCTGGTAGGAATTCAAAATGATGTCCTCTGCGATAAACATTGGGGTACATGTGTCTCTTTCAATTCTGGTTTCCTCCATGTGTATGCCCAGCAGTGGGATTGCTGGGTCATAAGGCAGTTCTATTTGCAATTTTTGAAGGAATCTCCACACTGTTCTCCATAGTGGCTGTACTAGTTTGCATTCCCACCAACAGTGTAGGAGGGTTCCCTTCTCTCCACACCCTCTCCAGCATTTATTGCTTGCAAATTTTTGGATCGCAGACATAATAGCCAGGACATGGAAACAACCTAGATGTCCATCAGCAGATGAATGGATAAGAAAGCTGTGGTACATATACACAATGGAGTATTACTCAGCCGTTAAAAAGAATACATTTGAATCAGTTCTGATGAGATGGATGAAACTGGAACCTATTATACAGAGTGAAGTAAGCCAGAAAGAAAAACACCAATACAGTATACTAACACATATATATGGAATTTAGAAAGATGGCAATGATGACCCTGTATGCAGGACAGCAAAAAAGACACAGATGTGTATAGTGGACTTTTGGACTCAGAGGGAGAGGGAGAGGGTGATCTGATTTGGGAGAATGGCATTGAAACATGTATAATATCATCTAAGAATCGAATCGCCACTCTATGTCCGATGTAGGATATGGCACGCTTGGGGCTGGTACGTGGGGATGACCCAGAGAGATGTTGAGGGGAGGGGGGTGGGAGGGGGGTTCATGTTTGGGAACGCATGTACACCTGTGGTGGATTCATGTCAATGTATGGCAAAACCAATACAGAATTGTAAAGTAAAAAAAAAAAAAAAAATGATGTCCTCTGTATATCACTGCAATCCACAGAAATCTAATCAAGGTTTTAGGTAAACAAAATCTGACTAGAGATGACTAAAGTTGTTTGAGCCATGTGTGCAAAATACACAAAGCAGCCTATGAAAGTAATGAAGTGATATGTCAAATCTAAAGCCCAGTGGGAAAGGATTACAGTTACTTTAGATGAAATACTATCTGTCCTGAGCAAGCACCACATGAACTCACATGGGGAAGATTTAGAGGACATTACTGTTTACTGGGTAGGCAGGAAGAAGATGGAAGTGAGGTCTTGCCTTGGCAGAACAGTTCAGGTGAGTTCACAGTGGTAGATGATGGCAAGCTGGAATCTAGTCTTAAATTGGCTGAAGTCATGAGACATAAATAGCGTGGTCAGCACAGTTGTCAGAAATAGGCTCAAAATATATAGGATGAAATATCAAACAAGACTTGATAAGTAACATTCCAGGAAGTCTAGAGAGTGCAGCAGAGTCTATATATAATCAGGGTTTCAAACTAACCATGTGCTTGCTTTGCTGAAAGCAATGAAACTTCATAATTCATATAAAGTGATCTTTTTGGTTTTGTTTTTAAAAATATGCTTTGTGCTGTGTGCTTAGTCCCACAGTTGTGTCTGAGTCTGTGAGACTCCATGGACTATACCTTGCCAAGCTCCTTTGTCCATGCATTTCTCCAGGCAAGGATACTGGCGTGGGTAACTGTTCTCTTCAGGGGATCTTCCTAAACCAGGGAATGAACTGCAGTCTCCTGCACTGCAGGAAGATTCTTTACCATCAGAACCACCAACCAAACCCCAAAATACACTTTATTTTTTCTTGTTTTTTATTGAAATATAGTTGATTTACAATGTTGTGCTAGTTTCTGGTATACAGAGTAGTGATTTGGTTTATCTATCTATCTATCTATTCTTTTTCAGATTTTTTTCCCTTATAAGTTATTATAAAATATTGTGTATAGTTCCCTGTGATGTAGAGTAGGTCCTCATTGGTTATTTTATATATGATAATGTGCATATGATAATCCTAACCTCTATATAAAGCCTAAGTCTTCTGGGCTTGAGGGTAGAGTACAGTGTCGATCACAGGGTTTGGTGCATGATAATAAGTTAAAACTAAATTTAAAACATAAATGAGACTTAATTAAAATTAAAAGCTTCTGCACAACAAAGGAAACTATAAGCCAGGTGAAAAGACAGCCTTCAGAATGGGAGAAAATAATAGCAAATGAAGCAATGGACAAAGAATTAATCTAAAAAATATACAAGAAACTTCTGTAGCTCAATTCCAGAAAAATAAACGACCCAATGAAAAAGTGGGCCAAAGAACTAACCAAACATTTCTCCAAAGAAAACATACAGATGGCTAACAAACATATGAAAAGATTCAAATCCAAACCACAATGAGGTACCATTTTATGCCAGTTAAAATGGCTGCTATCCAAAAGTCTATAAGCAATAAATGCTAGAGAGGGTGTGGAGAAAAGGTAATCCGTTTACACTGTTGGTAGGAATGCAAACTAGTACAGCCACTATGGAGAACAATATGGAGATTCATTAAAAAACTGGTAATAGAACTGCCTTATGACACAGAAATCCCACTGCTGGGCATGCACACTGAGGAAACCAGAATTGAAAGAGACACGTGTACCCCAATGTTCATTGCAGCACTGTTTATAATAGCCAGGACATGGAAGCAACCTAGATGCCCATCAGCAGAGGAATGGATAAGAAAGCTGTGGTACATATACACAATGGAATATTATTCAGCCATTAAAAAGAATACATTTGAATCAGTTCTAATGAGGTGAATGAAACTGGAGCCTATTATACAGAGTGAAGTAAGCCAGAAAGAAGAACACCAATACAGTATACTAACGCATATATATACAGAATTTAGAAAGATGGTAATGATAACCCTATATGTGAGACAGCAAAAGAGACACAGATGTATAGAACAGTCTTTTAGACTCTGTGGGAGAAGGAAGGCATAGGATGATACGGGAGAATAGCACTGAAACATGTATATTATTATATGTGAAACAAATCGCCAGTCCAGGTCCAATGCATGATACAAGGTGCCTGGGGCTGGTGCACTGGGATGACCCAAAGGGATGGGGTGGGGAGGGAGGTGGGAGGGGGGGTTCAGGATGAGGAACACATGTATACCCATGGCAGATTCATGTCAATGTATGGCAAAACCAATACAATATTGTAAAGTAAAAAATAATAAATTAATTAATTAATTAAAAAGACTATCATAATAAATAAATAAATACTTGCAGTATCAAGAGAAAGTTTGACTTCCTTTTGGCCTTATGGAATTAGTTTATAGCAATCCTGTTCTATTAAAAAAATCACACAATGATAATTATAAAGATAGAAGCCAAAAAATCCAATGACTGGAGACTTCTTAATGGTGCATTAGCTTGTCAGTCAGACATCTGTTTTCACCAAATACTTTGAGTCAAGCCCTGGGGATACACTGGTGACCAAGAAAGGGAAGCCCTAAAATTCAGGAGAGGAATTATATTGGTGGTGGGACAGTGCTGTTGCTGATCTGTGGTAGATAATGGTGTAAAGACTTAAGACTGACTCAACATTGAAATATTTTACATAAGGAAATCCATTCTCAAACATATGTATGTATATATGTGTGTATGTAACATGTGTGAATTTAACCTAAAGATTATACAAATATGTAATGCAGATATCTGATTAAACATGACAAATTGAATACATGTGTTTGTCTCCATGACTTCCTAAATTTTCAGAAAAAAATAAAAGTTAAAAGTTAAAAATATTCCAGTCTTCTGGAGGCAAAGACAAATGGAGAGGTGCTAAAAAAAAAAATCAGTAAGATAAATACTTGATGGGTACTTAATCAAAATTGTTGTTGTTTAGTCACTAAGTCATGTCCAACACTTTTGTGACCCCATGGACTGTAGCCTGCCAGGCTCCTCTGTCCATGGAATTTCCCAGGCAAGAATGCTGGAGTGGGTTGCCATTTCTCCAGGTGATTGTCCCAGCTCAGGGATTGAACCTGCATCTCCTTCATTGGCATGTAGATTCTTTGCTACTGAGCCACCAGGGAAGCCCTGTATTAACAAATAATCAGATTCAGATATTTAAGCAGTTAGTCATCCTGAATAACAAATGACAGTATAACAAGAAATGCAATTTTACTACAGAATTTATCACTGTCATTGTAATATAAGTAGTGATGACTTTTTGATATAACCATAGTAAGAAAATAAGGCAAGGAAGTGCTTTTGTGAGTATGTGTGTGAGAGTGTATTCTGTTTACTTGTGAATGTTTGTGGTGAAGGGAGTTTCATTAAGAGTGATGAATTTTCATCTTCAGTAGAGAAAAAGCAATAGTGTCTGAAATTGAAAAGTCAAAAGAGAGAGCAGGATAAGAATAATGTTGAGAGTTTATAAGTAGGGAAGTGAAGAAGTGCTTAAAATATTTAAGATGATTGCTTTTTAAGAGTGCTGTTAAGTTATGGGGTGGACTTTTCATTATATATCTGCCAATATTATGTGATTTTTAAAACTATGTAGATGTGCGCAGCCATTAAAAAGAACACCTTTGAATTAGTTCTAATGAGGTGGATAAAACTGGAGCCTATTATAAAGAGTGAAGTAAGCCAGAAAGAAAAACGCCAATACAGTATACTAATGCATATATATATATATGGAATTTAGAAAGATGATAATGATAACCCTGTATGCGAGACAGCAACTTTTAAAAATAGCATAAAATAGGTTGAAATTTGTTGGAAGAGAAAAAATAATTCATCATCAGACACTTGTTGAGACTCTAACATACCAAAGCTTTATTTTAATAAATGTGATTATATGTTAGAAACTGTCAAGTAATGACCGGTTCACTTGGGGAAGAATTTAAGGTTAGAAGTTAAGGCTCTGACATAAATGTCATGTTCTCTAGGACACCTGCCCTCAACCCACAAATATTTGCTCAGTGTTACTTGTGTATGGTCTTTATATCTTTTAAAACATTCTTATCATAGGCCATACACATATTATTGCAACTAGTCTGTTGTCTGTCTGTCGCTAGGCTGAATGTCAGGTAGGGTGGGAACACTAAGGAGACAGAAAATCATAAATTCAATCATTAGGTCTTAGAATTACATCATCGACTTTTGCCCACTAGTTAATCCTATGGATTACAAACTAGTTTATGATCTCAACTTATTTTGAAATGTGTTCATATCAGAGTCTCTTGACACATTTTAGGCACATTTACAAATCTGTGGCCATATGTGAATCTGCACTGCAGTCTTAATTTCATTAGTCTTAATTTCATTTTTGTTAGGAAACATGGACTTTGGGGAAAATATGTAATAATATTGGTTTAAAAAGGGCAAAAAAGCCTTCATTACTCTTTGATTAAATTTCTAATCAGTATTCATTTCCAGTTTCTTCCAAGTTACACTAGAACATAGCAAATAAAAACAAATTACAAAGCCTGGCTGTATTTAAAATATGAGTGTCACTTTTCAAATTCATTATTTTCTTTTCCTCAAGGTAGCAGATAGCTTAGTTTTCATGGCAAGAAAAATAGATCCTCTGTGGTCATTTGTATGCATTAAAAGATTTTAAATTTTCTAAGACTTTATTCTAGTTGGATCTAACAAATACTGAAGACAAACACAAACTATTTATATTATGATTTTTCTCCAAATGAATGACTTTTACTATATTATTCTAATACCTGTCAGTACTTCTGATAATAGGAGAGCCTTTCCACTTTTAAATGTTGTTTATTTCATTAACGTAGTATATGGCATGGACCTTCATTTTGGAAACTGTGTCAATATCTTCTCCCGCAGGAAGGTGAAGTAAAGTGAAAATGAGAAAAAAAAGAGTCATTTCTCTTCCTTTCCTTTCCCTGAGATCCTTGTTAGGGTCTCACTGGGAGGCCTGTCCTATAAATAAATCAGAAATATGTTAATGCAGCAAATTTCTGCAACATTCTTAAGTATTATTATGGTGTCTCTAATTCATTTAATCTATTAAACCTAATCTGTAATATTATAATATTTTTAATTTTTCAAAGTGTACATCAGATTTTAAGACTAGAGTAGAAAAAAGGCATGTGCCCAATTTTGTATAGTATTTCTGGATCTTCAAATTATTGGTGACTTTTTTCCTAGCGCTTGGTTTGAATCTAGACCTATTTGAGTTGTTTTTATTTTATTACTCTGCTTTCATTTTTGAATAGCTATCTTAAACTTCTTAAACAATTTTCTGGATTATAAATAAACTGTAATTGTTCTTCCGACCTACTTTGGGTTTCAAAGAAAATTCCTTGAACCCTCATTTGTCATTTTTAAAGTAACAGTTTATGCATTTCCGTATAACTATGGCAAGATTAATAAAATTCAGGTCTGCATCCAACAAACTGAGCTTCTGGGATTTATAATGTAACCTTTCTCAATTTTAAATACATTGACTCAGTTCTCACAGTGAGCTTATGGTGTATGAATTTTATGATTTTTTCCCATTTTACTGAATTTTTTGAAGGTTCAGGAGTTTCTTTGTGGCCACATAACTATCAAGTAGAAAAGTCCCAAGTCCAACAAGTTTTGCTTCAGTGCGCTAGGGGTGTAACCGTTCTGCTAGTCGGTGTAAAATGTTAACATCTGTATAATGCTTTTCCATGAGTTAGTTCAGTTCAGTTCAGTTCAGTCGCTCAGTCGTGTCCGACTCTTTGCGACCCCATGAATTGCAGCGCGCCAGTCCTCCCTGTCCGTCACCAACTCCCGGAGTTCACTTAAACTCACGTCAGTTTAGTCATTGATTCCTCATGTCCAACTCTTTGTGACCCCATGGACTACAGCATACCAGGCTTCCCTGTCCTTCACCAACTCCTGGAGCTTACTCAAACTCATGTCCATTGAGTCAGTGATGCCATCCAACCATCTCATCTTCTGCTCTCCCCTTCTCATCCTGCCTTCCATCTTTCCCAGCATCAGGGTCTTTTCCAATGAGTCAGTTCTTTGCATCAGGTGGCCAAAGTATTGGAGCTTCAGCTTCAGCATCAGTCCTTCTAATGAATATTCAGGACTGATTTCCTTTAGGATTGACTGCCTTGATCTCCTTGCACTCCAGGGAACCTCAAGAGTCTTCTCCAAAACCATGGGTAAAAAACATCAATTATTTGGTGCTCAGCTTTCTTAATGGTCTAACACTCAACACTGGAAAAACCATTGCCTTTTCTTTTTTTTTTTTTTTTTTAATGGAGGCTAATTACTTTACAATATTGTATTGGTTTTGAAAACAACAACATGAATCTACCACGGGCGTGCACATGTTCCCAATCGTTAATTCCCCTCCTACATCCCTCCCCATACCATCCCTCTGGGTCATTCCAGTGCTTTGACTAGATAGACTGTCAACAAAGTAACATCTCTGCTTTTTAATATGCTACCTAGGTTTGTTGTAGCTTTTCTTCCAAGGAGGAAGTGTCTTTTAATTTCATGGCTGCAATCACCATCTGCAGTGATTTTGGAGCCCAAGAAAATGAAGTCTCTCACTGTTTCCATTGTTTCTCCATCTATTTGCCATTTAAAGTATAAAGGAGATAGAGAAAGCTTCTGACATAGGCAACAGAAGGGGGCAGAAAGAGTAACCCCCTGCTAGTCTTTAGCTGGATGTTATATAGTCACCAGCAGTCTGTTAATGAAAGAAAGGAATGTCTCAAAATTTAGAATGGCAGCAGGCCCCTCACCCATAAGATGTATTTTGGGATAATCTTGCCTCCAAATGGTTCATCTTGGGCCATAAAAGGATTAACTTGAATCTTGAAGAAGGGCAGAGCACCATAGAAATAGTGTCCTTTACATAGATTAGAGGAACAATATTGGAGTATAACATACTGGTTTATCAAGTAGGTTCTGAGCCCAAAAGTCAGAACCAACTTGAAGACAGAGTTTGGGGTAAATGCATAGTACATTAGCATAGCTTAAGATAAACATTTCCATAAGAAAAATTGGTTAACTTCAGGTGAAACCAGGTGTCATGGCAACACAGAATTTTGAGAAACCTCCTTTTAAATTTGCATAGAAAGAGAAGGAAAAAAATATCGCTAGTTTGTTTCCTCCTGCTGCTTAAGGGAGATAAAAATGTCTGACACTTGCAGGCTATTTCCTCCATTTGGAGACCCCTGGCCTTCCTGCCTGTTACCCTCTCACCATGAAGTCATGGGACTGGATTTCTGTGAAGTACATCATATTTATTTTGAGGGGCTTCCCCAGTGGTACAACAGTGAAGAATTTGCTTGCAAATACAGAAACATGAGTTTGATCCATGGGTCAGGAAGATCCCCTGCAGAAGGAAATGGCAACCCATTCCAGTATTCTTGCCCAGGATATCCCATGGAGAGAGGATCCTGGTGGCCTACAGACCACGGGTTTACAAAGAGTCAGGCATGACTGAGTGACTAAACAACAATAACAATTATTTCTTATGGATTTTGAAATGTCTTTTCCTCCAAGCAGTTACAAAGTAAAATAGTGAAATTTTACACTTCTTTTAAATGTAGTGACTATCTAGTGTATTCCGCACATATGTATCTTCAAATCTTCTGGGAAAATATGTTATTTAAGGAACCAGGGTCTCCTGCATTGCAGGCAGATTCTTTACCAGCTGAACTATTTCAGTTCAGTTCAGTCCAGTAGCTCAGTCATGTCCGACTCTTTGCGACCCCATGAATTGAAGCACTCCAGGCTTCCCTGTCCATCACCTACTCCCGGAGTTTACACAAACTCATGTCCATCGAGTCAGTGATGCCATCCAGCCATCTCATCCTCAGTCATCCCCTTCTCCTCATGCCCTCAATCCCTCCAAGCATCAGAATCTTTTCCAATGAGTCAACTCTTCGCATGAGGTGGCCTAAGTACTGGAGTTTCAGCTTCAGCAACAGTCCTTCCAATGAACAACCAGGGCTGATCTCCTTTAGGATGGACTGGTTGGATCTCCTTGCAGTCCAAGGGACTCTCAAGAGTCTTCTCCAACACCACAGTTCAAAAGCAGCAATTCTTCGGTGCTCAGCTTTCTTCACAGTCCAACTTTCACATCCATACATGACTACTGAAAAAACCATAGCCTTGACTAGATGTATCTTTGTTGGCAAAGTAATGTCTCTGCTTTTGAATATGCTATCTAGGTTGGTCATAACTTTCCTAGGGAAGCCCTATTAAAAAGAACACTGCTACCCAATTTCTGTGCTCAAGTTGGCATTTGAGTTAAAATGTAAGAATTAAATGATCATGCAGAAGTTTGGTTTTTAGCAGTGTTCCACTGAAGGGCAGATGCTGACCCCTTGGGACATTAGATACAATCTAGGGAATCACCAACCAGTATGAAAAACTTTGCTAAAAAACTGGAAATAGAACGGCCTTATGACACAGAAATCCCACTGCTGGGCATACACACTAAGGAAACCAGAATTGAAAGAGACACGTGTACCCCAATGTTCATTGCAGCACTGTTTATAATAGTCAGGACATGGAAGCAACCTAGATGCCCATCAGCAGATGAATGGATAAGAAAGCTGTGGTACATATACACAATGGAGTATTACTCACCCATTAAAAAGAATACATTTGAGTCAGTTCTAATGAGGTGGATGAAACTGGAACCTATTATACAGAGTGAAGTAAACCAGAAAGAAAAACACCAATACAGTATACTAACGCATATATATGAAATTAGAAAGATGGTAACGATAACCCTGTATGTGAGACAGCAAAAGAGACACAGATGTATAGAAGTCTTTTGGACTCTGTGGGAGAGGAAGAGGGTGGGATGATTTGGGAGAATGGCATTAAAACATGTATATTATCATATATGAAATGAGTCACCAGCCCAGGTTCAATGCATGATACTGGATGCTTGGGGCTGGTACACTGGGACGACCCAGAGGGATGGTACGGGGAGATAGGTGAGAGGGGCGTTCAGGATGGGGAACACGTATATACCTGTGGTAGATACATGTTGATGTATGGCAAAACCAATTTAAAGAATTAAAATTTTTTTTTAAAAGGAAAATAAAAAGAAAAGAAAAACATACTTTGATTTTGCCTAGAGGTGTTTGCAACCTGGTTAAGAAAACAAGGCATACACCTATTAATTAAACAGACAACTTAAGGCAACATATACCCATGTGACACATTGAGTGGATTCACGAATATTGAAAGATTTTTAAAATCTTTGTGAATTAAGTTAGCATTTAGTAATATGTGAATGCAGTATGTATGTTTATGTATAAAGGTACTGGAAAAAAAATGCTGGCACAACATTGTTAATGTACAAATTGCCACTGAGCAATATGCTTTAAACATAGCTAATTTTAAGTTATGTAAATTTTACCTTGATAAGTAATCTGAATTTATTGTATGCATAAATAATAAAACTTTGTTTCTTATTAGATGTTGAATGAATAGAAAGTCAGTCTTTACTTTCAGATAGGTTTTAGGATATAGATAGATTATTTTCACTGACTTCAACAATGAGCAGTCACTGTAGCCAAATATAATCAAAGCTAATATTTTAGTGACATGTTCCTCAATACAGCAACATAAAGTTTATTATTTTTGGACAAATATATTAAGTAAATTAAAGTTATATAAATGTATAAGCAGAAGTTATACAGAGGGAAAGCTTCAAAAATAGTACAATGTCTTAAGAATAATATATTTAAACATCCACTTAGTGAATACACCCAGGATCATTTGTAGATAAGTAAATCTAGTTTATTTCATCACTTTTCATACAAGTAACTCATTAGCAATACAAGCTGAAGCACTTATATTTAAAAGTTATTCTAAATTTCGACTACAGAAATTTTAGATGGTAAACCAAACATTAAAATTAATTTTACAAATGACTGTACATGAAAAAGATTTTAGCTACCTTCTCAGTAAAGTGGACTAATACAAGTGTAGTCTGTAAAAGAAATATCCTTTTAGAAATTGTTATGAAGTTCTATGTTATTCTTAATCCTTTTATATAAATTCTATCTACAGATATATATAATTTAACTGAAGTCAGTTTTTTCAGCATGTTTATTTACATAAAAACACAATTTTTCAACTGTGTCTTAGAAAGAAAAAATAAAATATTTGTTAAATAATAGCTTAACATCATTAAAATCTAATAAGAAACTGGCTGGATGTTTTCAAATGCTAAGTCATTTGTGCTTAATTGATTTTTTTATCATGGATTATGATTTCTTATGTATACCACAATTGACAGATATAGCACAGATACTCTGAAATACTGAGTTTCAAAGTAGGAACTTATAACACTTTTCTTAAAATATAATTTAATGTGAAATAAATTTGAAAATTAAAATGTTTTAAAATCATTAGCCATATGATTTTTCCTGTTGACTCTGTCCTCAAAAAGACACTCCAATTATTTGTAGTTCTGTGATTGATGAAAGAAACAATGGGGAAACAAGGTGAAAACTAAAAATTTTCCAAAGGAAGTCATGAGGAATATTTAATATTTATAGAAATCAATTACAAGTAGCACTGTATATTCACTCAGAATTATATGTTTACAGTATTGAACACATACCACCTTTAGAAAGACTGGATATAAATCATTGAGATTTGATAAAATAAAATCTAAGGAACAGATTATTATTGTTAGATGTGCAAATAATGATTTCAATTTATTTCAAGACACAATGAGAACATAATTCATAAGTTTAAAGAAAGTTACTTTTTTATTCTTTTTTTGTTTATTTGTTTAAACTTGGAGGCTTTCCTAAAAGCTATAGACAATATAATCCCATGTAAATGGCATTATGTTCTCTGATCAGTGAATCTGTCTATCAATGTTTATTTTCATTGGAGTGAAAATATCCACCCTTCACAAGTCAACTGATATTTTTATCTAATTATCATGTTTTATTAAATTATAAAATTACATATAATTTATATTTATAAAAAGCAATGTGCTAAAGAAATATATTAAATCTGACAGCATATATGCAAGTTATTTTTCTCCTACCAAGGTTAGTGAACTGCCTCACACTGACTTTCAATAACCTATACTCAGGCAATTAATCCCCTGAAGAAACCATTTTAAGGCACAAATCTTGGATTCTTGGAGTCAACAAATGTTGAATTATTGAGGGTGTTGTGATCGGTGATTGCAGCTTTAAAAAAAACTGCGTTTGTCAAAAAAATAAGCAACATGTTGTAATTTTTAAATTCTTTTGATGTTTTACTTCAATGCAAAATTCAGAATATCTTTTCATAGAAAAGCTTAGAATATTTTCAGGGATTTGCATGATGCAATAGCTCAACAGTGAGAAAACAGCTTACAGAGCAGGACTTAAGAGTGTGATTAAAAACATCACACTCAATGGCACCCCATTCCAGTACTCTTGCTTGGAGAATCCCATGGATTGAGGAGCCTGGTAGGCTGCAGTCCTTGGGGTCGCGAAGAGTCAGACACGACTGAGCGACTTCACTTTCACTTTTCACTCTCATGCATTGGAGAAGGAAATGGCAGCTCACTCCAGTGTTCTTGCCTGGAGAATCCCAGGGACAGGGGAGCCTGGTGGGCTTCAGTCTATGGCATCACACAGAGTTGGACACGACTGAATCGACTTAGCAGCAGCAGCAGCAACAAATAGTGGAATTGATGGGCAGAAGTCTATGGAGTAGATACCTATATAGAATGTTCACAATACTCTTTGTTGGATGTACTGTTTATAGCTAAGCACTGCTCTGCTTATATACATTTATAATATGGTCATACATTTATTTTTAACTATGCTGATTTTGGATTTAGCCAAAAATCCAAATGTTAGACAGTGTAAGCCTTAGTTGATTCAGATAACTTATTAGGAGGAAAAATGATTTGGAGAAAGGAGGAGGGATGAAAATATTACATGTTTTAACAATGATCCACAAAGCTTTTGTTACCGTTTTAGATATTTAAAGTAGCCTACTGTGAGAATCTTCTGAGTTTGTCTTACTATATGATAAAATATTATAAATTCAGATATAGTAATTAGGTAATGTATAAAATTCATTCTGCTCTCAAATTATCATAATAAGTCAAAGTATGCTTCTTATAGAGCAATGTCTTCTTGTAGTGATTGAAATGAATTTTTATTATAAACTATCTTAAATATGAAAGAAAAAAATAACAAAGCATTGTTTCTAAGCCACTATCATTTTGTTTCTACAAGTCACATCATTGTCATTTTTCTGTTTTACTTTTGAAAAATATCAGGAGTAATAAAAAATCTTTTTTTTTGTATACATGTTTTATATCTGAGAGGAGTTACAGCAGATAGGCTCATTAAATTACTCTATGTGGTACAACATAAATGACGCTGGAACTGTATCACAAAAAATGTCCCCAAACTCTGCCAGTTCTTAAACTTTACAGGGCTGCTCAATTTGCTCTCTCCTGACTTAACTTGTACCTTTTATTTCTATAACCATCCTTTAGTTTAGTCACTTAGGTGCGGAGATTTTCCACCTTCCCAGAACATGGAGGTTATTTACAAATTCATAATAGAGCTATAATTTTATTTCTATTTTATTTCTAGTTTGTTATACATCATGTGAAATGCCAGGGTGAATGAAACACAACCTGGAATCAGGATTGCCAGGAGAAATATCAATAACCTCAGGTATGTAGATGATACCAACCTTATGGCAGAAAGGAAAGAAGAACTAAAGAGCCTATTGATGAAAGTGAAAGAGAAGAATGAAAACGCTGGTTTAAAACTCAACATTCAAAAAAAATTAAGATCATGGCATCTGGTCCAATCACTTCATGGCAAATAAATGGGGAAACAATGGAAACATTGACAGAATTTATTTTCCTGGGCTCCACAACTGCAGATGGTGACTACAGCCATGAAACTGAAAGACACTTGCTCCTTGGAAGAAAAGCTATGACAAACACAGACAGCATATTAAAAAGCAGATACATTACTTTACCAACACAGGTCAGTCTAGTCAAAGCTATGATTTTCCCAGTAGTCATGTATGGATGTTACAGTTGTACCATAAAGACAGCTGAGTGCTGGAGAATTAATCCTTTTGAATTGTGGTGTAGAAGACTCTGACAGAATGTGGTCCACTGGAGAAGGGAATGGCAAACTACTTCAGTATTCTTGCCTTGAGAGCCCCATGAACAGCATGAAAAGGCAAAAAGATAGGACACTGAAAGATGAACATCCCAGGTTGGTAAGTGCCCAATATGCTTCTGGTGATCAGTTGAGAAATAACTTCAGAAAGAATGAAGGGATGCAGCCAAAGAAAAAACAACACCCAGTTGTGGCTGGAACTGGTGATAGAAGTAAGGTCCGATGCTTTAAAGAGAAATATTGCGTAGGAACCTGGAATGTTAGGTCTATGAATCAAGGCAAATTGGAAGTGGTCAAATAGGAGATAGCAAGAATGAACATCAACATTCTAGGAATCAGCAAACTAAAATGGACTGGAATGGGTGAGTTTAACTCAGATGACCATTATATTTATCACTGTGGGCAGGAATCCCTTAGAAGAAATAGAGTAGCCATCATGATCAACAAAAGAGTCTGAAATGCAGTACTTGGATGCAATCTCAAAAACGACAGAATGATCTCTGTTCGTCTCCAAGCCAAACCATTCAATATCACAATAATCCAAGTCTATGACCCAACCAGTAATGCTGAAGAAGCTGGACTTGAACTGTTCTATGAAGACCTACAAGACCTTCTAGAGCTAACACACCAGAAATATGTCCTTTTCATTATAGGAGACTGGAATGCAAAAGTAGGGAGTCAAAAACACTTGGAGTAATAGGCAAATTTGGCCTTGGAATGCAGAATGAAGCAGGGAAAAGGCTCATAAAGTTCTGCCAAGAGAATGCACTGGTCATAGCAAATACCCTATTCCAACAACACAAGAGAAGACTACACATGGACTTCACCAGATGGTTGACACCAAAATTAGATTGATTATATTCTTTGCAGCCAAAGTTGGAGAAGCTGTATACGGCCAGCATAAACAAGACCTGGAGCTGACTGTGGCTCAGATCATGAAATCCTTATTGTGAATTTCAGACTGAAATTAAATAAAGTGGGGAAAACCACTAGACCATTCAAATATGACCTAAATCAAATCCCTTAAGACTATGCAATGGAAGTGAGAAACAGACTTAAGGCACTAGATCTCAGACAGAGTTCCTGATGAACTATGGATGGAGGTTCATGACATTGTACAGGAGACAGGGATCAAAACCGTCCCCAAGAAAAACAAATGCAAAAAAGCAAAATGGCTGTTTGAGGAGGGCTTACAAAGAGCTGTGAAAAGAAGGGAAGTGAAAAGCAAAGGAGAAAAGGAAAGATATACCAGTTTGAATGCAGAGTTCCAAAGAATAGCAAGGAGAGAAAAGATAGTCTTCCTCAGTGATCAGTGCAAAGAAATGGAGGAAAACAATAGAATGGGACAGACTAGAGATCTCTTCAAGAAAATTAGAGATACCAAGGGAAAATTTCATGCAAACACAGGCTCAATAATGGACAGAAATGGTATGGACCTAACAGAAGCAGAACATATTAAGAGGAGGTGGCAAGAATACACAGAACTATACAAAAAAGATCTTCACGACCCAGTTAATCACGATGTTGTGATCACTCACCTAGAGCCAGACATCCTGGAATGTGAAGTCAAGTGACCCTTAGGAAGCATCTCTATGAACAAAGCTACTGGAAGTGATGGACTTCCAGGTGAGCTATTTCAAGTCCTAAATGATGATGCTGTGAAAATGCTGCACTCAATATGCCAGCAAATTTGGAAAACCCAGTGGTAGCCATAGAACTGGAAAAGGTCAGTTTTCATTCCAATCCCGAAGAAAGGCAATGCCAAAGAATGCTCAAACTACCACACAATTGCACTCATCTCACACGCTAGTAAAGTAATGCTCAAAATTCTCCAAGCCAGGCTTCAGCAATACCTGAACCGTGAACTTCCAGATGTTCAAGCTGGTTTTAGAAAAGGAAGAGGAACAAGAGATCAAATTGCCAACATCTGCTGGATCATCAAAAGAGCAAATTCCAGAAAAAAAATCTATTTTTGCTTTATTGACTATCCAAAGCCTTTGACTGTGTAGATCATACTAAACTGTGGAAAATTCTGAAAGAGATGGAAATACCAGACCACCTGACCTGCCTCTTGAGAAACCTATATGGAGGTCAGGAAGCATCAGTTAGAAATGGACATGGAACAACAGACTGGTTCTAAATAAGAAAAGGTGTACACCAAGGCTGTATATTGTCACCCTGTTTATTTAACTTATATGCAGAGTACATCATGAGAAATTCTGGGCTGGAGGAAGCACAAGCTGGAATCAAGATTTCTGGGAGAAATATCAATAATCATAGATATGCAGATGACACCACCCTTATGGTAGAAAGTGAAGAAGAACTAAAGAGACTCTTGATGAAAGTGAAAGAGGAGAGTGAAAATGTTGGCTTAAAGCTCAACATTCAGAAAACTACGATCATTGCATCCAGTCCCATCACTTCATGGCAAATAGATGGGGAAACTGTGGAAACAGTGGCTGACTTAATTTTTCTGGGCTCCAAAATCACTGCAGATGGTGAAATTAAAACACACTCCTTGGAAGGAAAGTTATGACCAACCTAGACAGCATGTTAAAAAGCAGAGATATTACTTTGCCAACAAAGGTCTATCTAGTCAAGGTTGCGGTTTTTCCAGTGGTCATGCATGAATGTGAGAGTTGAACTATAAAAAGAGCTAAGCCCTGAAGAATTGATGCTTTTGAACTGTGGTGTTGAAGAAGACTCTTAAGAGTTCCTTGGACTGCAAGAAGATCCAACCAGTTCATCCTAAAGGAGATCAGTCCTGTGTGTTCATTGGAAGGACTGATGTTGAAGCTCAAACTCCAATACTTTGGCCACCTGATGCGAAGAGCTGACTCATTGGAAAAGACCTTGATGCTGGGAAAGATTGTGGGCCAGAGGAGAAGTAGATGACAGAGGATGAGATGGTTGGATGGCATCACTGACTCAATGGACATGGGTTTGGGTGGACTCCGGGAGTTGGTGATGGACAGGGAGGCCTGGCACGCTGTAGTTCATGAGGTTGCAAAGAGTATGACATGACTGAGTGATTGAACTGAACTGAATTGCGGTGTTGAAGAAAACTCTTGAGAGTCACTTGGACAGCAAGGAGATCAAATCAGTCAATACAAAAGGAAATCAACCTGAATATTCATTTGAAGGACTGATGCTGAAGCTGAAGCTCCAGTACTTTGGCCACCTGATGCAACGAACTGACTCATTGGCAAAGACTCTGATTCTGGGAAAGAGTGAAGGCAGGAGGAGAGGGGGTTACAGAGAAGGGGATGGTTGGATGGCATCACTGACTCAATGGACATGAGTCTGAGTAAGCTCTCGGAGCTGATGATGGACATGGAAGACCGGAGTGCTGCAATCTATGGGGTCGCAAAGAGTTGAGCACAACTGAGTGACTGAGCTGAACTGAACTTTTTATAGAGTAGTTTGAGAAGGCTCTTAAATTTTCACTGAATGAAGTTTAGAATATCAAATAATTTAATTACCCCTTATAAGACACTATATTTTCTTTTCCTCTACAGAAATCTTGTTAATAAAAAGAGGCAAATTTAACTGCACAAATTGAAAATGAATTAAATGATTTAAAGAGCCTTACCTCAATAAATGGCAACCCACTCCGGTACTCTTGCCTGGAGAATCCCATGGAGGGAGGAGCCTGGTAGGCTACAGTCCATGGGGTTGCAAAGAGTTGGACACGACTGAGCGACTTCACTTTCACCTCAATAAAATTTTAAACACTATTGAATAGAGTAATCTTTCTCTCTGGATTTACCTTGGTGAAGAATATGCAAACAGTGGGTTAAATATGGCTATAGTTAGGAAAATTAATGGATTGTAATATAGAAGCCTATATATATATATATATATACATATATATGTATGTATGTGTGTGTGTGTGTAATTTTGCAAGTGTTTGTAGCCTCTTCTTGGTTTAAACTGGTTTTGCTTCTCTTATTCCTATCCTTTGTAGTGAATGCACTATGTTATTAATATATACCATCCCAGAGTGAAAGTTTAAAGAGGAAATAAGTACTCATGGAATCTGTCAGTGTCAGGCTATGACATAATGAGAATGCATCTTTTCTGCTGCACAGTTATCTGGGTCCTCAGCTGGAAAGACTTCCATTGATAGCTTCTTAATCACAAGTCTCTGGGCTTAGCTGATGGAGTTCAGTGCTGAGTTCGGTTCATTGACCTGTGACCTCTCCATGTAGCTTGTGTTTCTCGGAATGTTTCATCTGGGTTTCACTAGGAGTGTTCAAGTAGGGAGCTTCCAAAAATCAGTGTTGCAGGAGGACCACATAAGGATGAGTGGCTTCTGATAGCCTAACTTTGCAAGTCACATAGCTTTCGTTCCTCTGTACGCTATAGGCTGAAGCAGTCATGGTCCTCCCAGAATAAAAGGGATGGGTCTAGACCCTACTTTTAAATTGGAGGGTTGTCAATGAACTAGAAGTCTTTTTCTTTGTAATATTGCTCAACTGTATTATGAGATACAGTACAGTAGTTGTTTTCTCATGTTTCCATAGATATATTTTAGAGATGTTCTTTTATATTTAAATATCAAGCAGTATTTTTACAGCATACTTAATGTTTTGAAATGCTCTTGAGAAGATGAATATAAATTGATGAATGAATAAGTAAACAATAAATAGAAGAGACAGTGGCATTTTCCATTTTTATAATTAATGAATAGAAGCTATGAAACACCTAAATTAAGTTGATTATATAAATATAAGAAGCATGGTCAGGTTCATGACTCTTCAGGTTCTAGAAATAATGTATTTCTTTATTTTCTTAAATTTAGTTGGTCTTAAGTTTGTCTCACGGTTGTACCTTAGCTGGTAAAGAATCCGCCTGCAATGCAGGAGACCTGGGTTGAATTAATGGGTTGGGAAGATCCCCTGGCGAAGGGAAAGATTACCCATGCCAATATTCTGGCCTGGAGAATTCCATGGACTGTACAGTCCATGGGGTCTCAAAGAGTCGGACATGACTGAACGACTTTCACTTTCACTTTCAATGAAAAATTCAGTATCAGTAATTTGGGCTTCTCCCTCCTAGAGTCTCCTCCCTTCTCTTCACTTCTCACCGGAGAAATATATTTTTCTTTTTGTTTTATTAAACATTTGAATAGAGGTTTTTGTTTGTTTGTTTGTTTTTCTGTTTCTTGAGTAGGCCCTTGATAATGTACTTCTTACCTAGTTGTTAATCATGGCATTTTATCAACTCTTTCTTCCAGCAATATAGTGCTTCTTATAAGAAGTCTGATGAATAAAATTATGTATTTACACAAATACACATATAAATTATATTCTTTGCAATTAGACAGTCTTCTCACATAAGTAAAATGCAGTCTTGCCTGATATTTCATTGTATGATAGAGAACAACTTTCAATTTTGTTTATAATTAATAAGCGTGTTTGCCATTTTGCTTGGACTAATATCTTTTTTAATCTAATATTTTCAGTTTATTTCAACAAATAAAGGCAACTTTATAAGAATAATTGCCTGAAGAGTGAAGTAAGGAGGAAAAATTTTATCATTATATTAATAACATAATTTGACATAATTTGATAGACCATATGAAAACATATTTAATGTTAATAATAGGTTTGAAATTACTATTACTGTTCCTGGGTGACCATAAATTGCATTTAAAACACATATTTAAAAATGTAGATAATATCTCCAGAAAAGTATAACTGCCAAAAGTATCTGGGGATGGAAACAGTGGAATAAATATAGCTGTAATTTTAGATAATCTGTGAATTGCAATAAAAGGCAAAATATTTTATGATTTTTCAAAAATTTGTAGACATCTCTGATGTGAAATGATTCCATTTATTTTATGCTTGTCATTATAATGCTAAATTTCATTTTTATTTCCTACACATTTTATTAGTTGGAGTCAAAATTGTGATGTGTGGATAAATCCATTTATTTAATTAGTGAATGATTTAGTTAACTAATTCTCATTTGTCAACTTCTAACCTCATTTCAGAAATATGATTATTCTTCCCATCCTGTATGCTTGCTAAGTCACTTCAGTCATGTCTGACTCTTTGCACCCTCATGGACTGTAGCCCACCAGACTCCTCTGTCCATAGGATTCTCCAGGCAAGAGCACTGGAGTGGCTTGTCATGCCCTCCTCCTGGGGGTCATCCCAGTTATTATTAATTAATTTATATAATATATAACCATTTCTACCATATTATGAATTGTTATCTTTCTATGCAGTGACATAAATAGAAAATTAAGTGTTGCACATAAAATTGTTTTAAAAATGAAAATGTACACATACAGTGAAAATGTAAAAATATAAAAGTACCAGCCTATAGAGAAACACATGTGTATCTAGAATAATACATATAGTCAATGTTATTCCTTAGTTAAAATGTGAACTATGAAGTTTGGCTTTTGGTGCTTTTCTTCATTTACTGAAATTTCCTCTGCAACATATTATGTAAGACTTTAACTTTCTTAATCATAAGATTTTTGCCCTTCCCCACCCACTTTTTCTTCCTCCTTCCTTTCCTTCTTTCTTCCTGTTACTCTTATTTTCTGTTATTAAATATTTCCTTGTAGCCCACTGAGCTCTAAAGAGGTTCTGAGGTGGATAATAGTAAGATTGCATTATTCAAGTTCCTCTTATTAGAAAGGTACATTAAATAATCAATTATGGTGGATAAAAATTTACTGGAAGATTATTAGAACAAACCTGTGAAAGTCTTTAATGATTTTTTAATGTTTATCATATATATCAGTGAAATTACAGATCAAACACAAGGATAATTAGTTGTGTTTTATGACATATAGATTAGACTTGGTGGAAATATACCATTATTTTTCATTTCTCATAGTCTCATTTTGACTATGTAATTTTTAGGACCTTCATCTCTTTTCATTTCAGCTTGATTACTCAGTGGTAAGGAATTCTTGTGCCAGTGCAGGAGACATGAGTTTGATCCTTGGGTTGGGAAGATCCCCTGGGGAAGGAAATGACAAGCCACTCCAGTATTCTTGCTTGGAAAATCCCATGGATTGTGGAGCCTGGTGGGCTGTAGTCCATGGGGTTGTAAAACAGACACAACCAAAGCAACTAAACCACAACAAAACTACTTCTATTTTTTCTTTACTAGATTTTTTTGAGTTCTGAACAAATTATCAAATTTGAATTTTTAAAAAATATTTACTTCAGATTCACTGAGAAGGACTCAGAATAAGTAGCAACCAATAAGTCCTTGATTAGAAATTCTTTCATTTGTGAAAATATTTATATAGGCAAATACATGTATATCACAATTTTTCATTAGGAGAAATTAATATTGAGGAATAAATCCTCTGTTAGAAAATTTTTCATTGCTGTCAGCTTCTTAGTATAAGTTTTCTTAGTATATTTCCTTTAAGTAACACAACAGGCAATGAAACTTCATGCCAGATTTCCTTATGGCTGTTTGGCTTAATGTCATTAAAAAAAAAAAAATCCAAGTTAATTTGACCTGCATTATACAGCAATACTCAGCCAGAGGCCATGGTTTTTCTTAGCACATGAGAGGAATCTTGCATGGTCTTCAGGTTTGACTACCAGGAGGAACGTTGCAACACTCACTTTTGAAAGAAATATTTTCTCATTATCTTTATTGATTTTTAAATCTCTTTACTTAATTGCATTTTTTTTTTTTTTTTGCAATGGTACCATCTCTCCACTTAGTCTTCCAAAAATTTTAGCTATACCACAACTGATGCCACCAATCTTCCCCACCAGGGAAGTCCCAAGTTGATTGTCTTAATTTGAATTTTATTCTGATATTAGTCAATCTATGTACTTTTGTTCTACCTGACCTGGTGCACCTAAGGAAAGAGATTGTTTCCACTCATGTTTATCTTTATGGGGTCTCACTCAGTGACCATCTGGGCTTCAGCAATAGAGAATCTGTCTAAAAGTGCAGGTTTAGCTCAATTCCTCAGTCATGTCCAACTGTTTGCAACCCCACAGACTACAGCATGCCAGGATTCCCTGACCAACAAAAACTACCGGGCTTGTGCAAACTCACGTCCATTGAAGTGATGATGCCATCCAACCAGGTCATCCTCTTTCAGCCCCTTCTCTTCCTGCCTTCAATTTTTCCCAGCATCAGGGGCTTTTCCAATGTCAGTTCTTTGCATCAGGTGGCCAAAGTATTAGAGTTTCAGCTTCAATATCAGTCTTTATAGTAAATATTCAGGGTTGATTTCCTTTAGGATTGACTGGTTTGATTTCCTTGCTGTCCAAGGATTCTCAGGAGTCTTCTCTAACACCACAGTTTAAAAGCATCAAGTCTTTGGCACTCAGGTTTCTTTATGGTCCAACTCTCACATCCATATATGACTACTGGAAAAAAAATAGCTTTGAGCAGATGGACCTTTGTCTGGAAAGTAATGTCTTTGTTTTTTAATATACTATCTAGGTTTGTCATAGCTTTTCTTCCAAGGAACAAGCCTCTTTTAATTTCATGGCTACAGTCACCATCTGCAGTGATTTTGGAGCCCAAGAAAATAAAGTCTCTCACTGTTTCCATTGTTTCCCCATCTATTTGTGAAAGGATGGGACCAGATGTCATGATCTTAGTGTTTTGAATATTGAGCTTTAAACAAGGTATTTTCCTCTCCTCTTTCACTTTCATTAAGAGCCTCTTCAGTTTCTCTTCATATTCTTCCATAAGGCTGGTGTAATCTGCACATCTGAGATTATTGATATTTCTCCTGGCAATCTTGACTCCAGTTTGTGCTTCATCCAGCCTGGCATTTCACATGGTGTATTCTGCATATAAGTTAAATAGTCAGGGTGACATACTCCTTTCCAAATGTGGAAGCAATTCATTTTTCCATATCTGGTTCTAACTGTTGCTTCTTGACCTGTACACAGATTTCTCAGGAAAAGGTAAGGTCGTCTGGTATTCCCATCTCTTGAAGAATTTCCCACAGTTTGTTGTGATCTACACAGTCAAAAAAACAAACATAGATGTTTTCTGGAACTCTCTTGCTTTTTCTGTGATACAGCAGATCTTGGCTATTTGACATCTTCTAAATCCACCTTGAATATCTGGAAGTTCTCTGTTCATGTACTGTTGAAGCTTTGCTTGGAGAATTTTGAGCATTACTTTGCTAATATGTGAAATGAGGACAATTGTGTGGTAGTTTGAGCATTCTTTAACATTACCTTTCTTTTTTTTTTTTTTTTAATTTTATTTATTTATTTTTAATTTTTACTTTACAATTCTGTATTGGTTTTGGCATAGATTGACATTACCTTTCTTTGGGATTGGAATGAAAACTGACCTTTTCCAGTCCCGTGGCCACTGCTGAGTTATCCAAATTTGCTGGCATATTGAGTGCAGCACTTTCACAGCATCCTCTTTTAGGATTTGAAATAGCTCACCTGGAAGTCCATCACCTCGACTATCTTTGCTCTTAGTAACCTTCTTAAGGCCCATTTGACTCACATTCCAGGTTGCCTGGCTCTAGGTGAATTATCACACCATCTCAGTTATCAGGGTCATTAAGATCTCTTTTGTATAGTTGTTCTGTGTATTCTTGCCACTTTTTTTTTTTTTAGTATCTTCTGCTTCTGTTATCTCCAAACCTTTTCTGTCCTTTATTGTATCCATCTTTTTGTTAAATGTTTCCTTTATATCTCTAATTTTCTTGAAGAGATCTCTAGTCTTTCCCATTCTATCGCTTTCCGCTATTTCTTTGCATTGATTACTGAAGAAGGATTTCTTTTCTCTCTTTGCTATTCTTTGGAACTCTGCATTCTGATAGTTATACCTTTCCTTTTCTCCTTTGCCTTTAGCTTCTTTTCTCAGCTATTTTTAAGGCCTCCTCAGACCATCATGTTGCCTTCTTGCATTTCTATTTCTTGGGGATGGTCTTGATCACTGCCTCCTGTACAGTGTCACAGACTGTCAGGAGCCACATTAGGCATTACTGACAAAATAGAGGCATGGCCCTAAACACCCTCCCTTTGTTCCATAGGCATGGACCCGGAATGAAGGAGTTAGGCTTTGTGATTCTGACTTGTTTTTTCCTTTCCTCGGCTGAGTTGACTGAAGAGAATATTAAGGTGCTTATTGTTTTTGAGAGGAGCATGAGAAGGCATAAAGCCTTCTGCAGCTGTGCTCAAAGAACAATTCATAAAGTTAATTGCTGACATTTGTTCAAGGACTTTTACAAAAGAGTGTTCCAGGGTGAGCACAGAGGTCGCAGCTTGAGACCATGGGAGGGATTCCTATCTGAAGCCTATTTGTGAGAAAAGTGTTTATGGCAAAGGAGTTTGCTGAATATAGGGCTTAGGAATAATTAAAATAGTTAGAAGCTAAAGATTTAAGGATTGCTGTAATGTTACAATATTCTACTATAGCTTATAAAAATTAGGGACTTTAGAGATATTATAAGCTAGAAGCCCTTTCTAAGAAATAGTGAGCTTAGGATACTAGGGACAAACAGAATTTAGAAAGATAAGACTTAAACTGAGGAATGTGATATGCAGCCCAGATATTAGCATGAGCTACGGTGTATTCACAAGGACACATGAAAAAAAGTAGATAAGAGAATCACTGAGGAAGGAACTCCTTTTGAGGGGCAACAATGATTTTTGGAAAAAAAATAAATCTGGGTCAATGGGAACTAAAAATATCAAACCTCTGACCTAATGCTTTTGTAAAAGTATAAACAAGAATCATAAGCTTGAAATAAACAGGCAGTCCAAAAAAACTGAGAGGCTGCCTCAGTTTCTTGCTGATACCGCCCATCCCTTCAGGTTGAATCCCTGGCTGCTGGAGCTGGACTCTGGCAACAGACCTCTGTCCATAGTTCTTCAGGCACTCTGTCAGGTCTAATCCTTTGAATCTATCTGTCATTTCCACTGCATAATCATGAGATATTTAAGTCATACCTAACAGTTAGAACTGGACATGGAACAACAGACTGGTTCCAAATGGGAAAAGAAGTACGTCAAGGCTGTATATTGTCACCCTGCTTATTTAACTTCTATGCAGAGTACATCATGAGAAACGCTGGGCTGGAAGAAGTACAAGCTGGAATAAAGATTGCCAGGAGAAATATCAATATCCTCAGATATTCAGGTGACACCACCCTTAAGGCAGAAAGTGAAGAGGAACTAAAAAGCCTCTTAATGAAAGTGAAAGAGGAGAGTGAAAAAGTTGGCTTAAAACTCAACATTCAGAAAACGAAAATCATGGCATCCAGTCCCATCACTTCATGGGAAATAGATGGGGAAACAGCGGAAACAGTGTCAGACTTTATTTTGGTGGGGGGGGGGCTCCAAAATCACTGCTGATGGTGATTGAAGCAATGAAATTAAAAGACGCTTCCTCCTTAAAAGAAAAGTTATGACCAAACTAGATAGCATATTGAAAAGCAGAGACATTATTTTGCCAACAAAGGTCCGTCTAGTCAATTGTTTTTCCAGTGGTCATGTATGGATGTGAAATTTGGACTGTGAAGAAAGCTTAAGAATTGATGCTTTTGAACTGTGGTGTTGCAGAAGACTCTTGAGAGTCCCTTGGACTGCAAGGAGATCCAACCAGTCCATTCTGAAGGAGATCAACCCTGGGATTTCTTTGGAGGGAATGATGCTAAAGCTGAAACTCAAGTACTTTGGCCACCTCATGCAAAGAGTTGACTCATTGGAAAAGACTCTGATGCTGGGAGGGATTGGGGGCAGGAGGAGAAGGGGACGACCGAGGATGAGATGGCTGGATGGCATCACTGACTGAACAGACATGAGTCTGAGTGAACTCTGGGAGGTGGTGATGGACAGGGAGTCCTGGCGTGCTGCAATTCATGGGGTCACAAAGAGTCGGACATGACTGGCAACTGAACTGAACTGATATACTCTTTCTTCAATTTAAGTCTGAATTTTGTCATAAGGAGTTCATGATCTAAGCCACAGTTTGCTCCCAGTCTTGTTTTTACTGACTGTATAGTGCTTATCCATCTTTATCTGCAAAGAATACAATAAATCTGATTTTGGTATTGACCATCTAGTGATGTCCTTGTGTAGAATCATTTTTTGTGTTGTTAGAAGAAAGTGTTTTCTGTGACCAGTGCATTCACTTGGCAAAACTCTGTTAGTCTTTACTCTGTTTCATTTTGTTTGGCCTTCATGGAAGAACAAACTTCCCTGTTACTCTAGGTATCTCTTGACTTCCTACTTTTGCATTCCAGTCCCCTGTGATGAAAGGCCATCTTTTTGGCACTAGTTTTAGAAAGTCTTCTAGGTCATCATAGAACCATTCAGCTTCATCTTCTTCAGCATTAGTGATTGGGGCATAGACTTGAATTACTCTGATAGTGAATGGTTTGTCTTGGAAAAAAACAGAGATCATTCTGTAATTTTTGAGACTGCACCCAAATACTGCAATTTGGACTCTTTTGTTGACTACTAGGACTACTCCATTTCTTCTAAGGGATTCTTGCCCACAGTAGTAGATATAATGGGCAACTGTGACCAGAACAGGAGACAGGTTCAATCCCTGGGTTGGGAATATTCCCTGGAGAAGGAAATAGCAACCCACTCCAGTATTCTTGCCTAGAAAATGCCAGACTATGATAGTTAGTGGGGTCACAAAGAGTCAGCAATTACAGAGTGACTGAATACACCTGAACTCAATGACCACACTCCTGGTGAATGCAGTTTAGCTTTCAATATTAAGTAAAATTCTTAGCATCCTTAAGTATTTAAAACAAAATTCTTACCATCCTTAAGTATTTAAAACATATTTATAAACAATATGATTTACTAACATTTTATCCTAATTATGGACCGGCACACTGCACGGGTGGCTGCAACTGGCGCACTAAGCACAGCCGAGAGGAGCTACACCACTTCCGAGGTCAGGGGCAGAAGCTGGGAGGACCCCATCCCTGAAGTGTGGCGACCAAGAGGAGTTACCCCACGTCCGACGTCCGGGGCAGTGGCCAGGAGTGCCAAGCTGCTACAGCAAAGGAACGGCCCAGAGGAGCTACCCAGCATCTGAGGCTAGGAGCAGCGGCCGGGAGGAGCAACTCCATGTCCAATGAGCAGTGGCTGCGTGGGCACAGGAGGGCCTAGAGGAGCTATCCCACGTTGAAGGTCAGGAAGGGCTGCGGCGAAGAGATACCCTTCATCCAAGGTAAGGAGCAGTGGCTGCGCTTTGCTGGAGCAGCCATGAAGAGATACCCCATGCCCAAGGTAAGAGAAACCCAAGTAAGATGGTAGGTGTTGAAAGAGGGCATCAGAGGGCAGACACATTGAAACCATACTCACAGAAAACTAGTCAATCTAATCACGCGAGGACCACAGCCTTGTCTAACTCAATGAAACTAAGCCAAGCCAGCTGGGCAACCCAAGACGGGTGGGACATGGTGGACAGGTCTGACAGAATGTGGTCCACTGGAGAAGAGGGCAGACACACTGAAACCATACTCACAGAAAACTAGTCAATCTAATCATGCAAGGACCACAGTCTTGTCTAACTCAATGAAACTAAGCCAAGCCAGCCGGGCAACCCAAGACGGGTGGGACATGGTGGACAGGTCTGACAGAATGTGGTCCACTGGAGAAGGGAATGGCAAACCACTTCAGTATTCTTGCCTTTAGAGCCCCATGAACAGTAGAAAATGCAAAATGATAAGATACTGAAAGAGGAACTCCCCAGGTCAGTAGGTGCCCATTATGCTGCTGCAGATCAGTGGAGAAATAACTCCAGAAAGGATGAAGGGATGGAGCCAAAGCAAAAACAATACCCAGTTGTGGATGTGACTGGTGATAGAAGCAAGGTCCGATGTTGTAAAGAGCAATATTGCATAGGAACCTGGAATGTCAGGTCCATGAATCAAGGCAAATTGGAAGTGGTCAAACAAGAGATGGCAAGAGTGAACATTGACATTCTAGGAATCAGCAAACTAAAATGGACTGGAATGGGTGAATTTAACTCAGATGACTATTATATCTACTACTGTGGGCAGGAATCCCTCAGAAGAAATGGAGTAGCCATCATGGTCAACAAAAGAGTCCAAAATGCAGTACTTGGATGCAGTCTCAAAAATGACAGAATGATCTCCATTCGTCTCCAAGGCAAACCATTCAATATCACAGTAATCCAAGTCTATGTCCCAACTAGTAATGCTGAAGAAGCTGGAGTTGAACGGTTCTGTGAAGACCTACAAGATCTTTTAGAACTAAAACTCAAAAAAGATATCCTTTTCATTATAGGGAACTGGAATGCAAAAGTAGGAAGTCAAGAAACACCTGGAGTAACAGGCAAATTTGGCCTTCGAATGCGGAATGAAGCAGGGCAAAGACTAATAGAGTTTTGCCAAGAAAATGCACTGGTCATAGCAAACACTGTCTTCCAACAACACAAGAGAAGACTCTACACATGGACATCACCAGATGGTCAACACGAAAATCAGATTGATTATATTCTTTGCAGCCAAAGATGGAGAAGCTCTATACAGTCAACAAAAACAAGACTAGGAGCTGACTGTGGCTCAGATAATGAACTCCTAATTACCAAATTCAGACTGAAATTGAACAAAGTAGGGAAAATTGATAGACCCTCAGGTATGACCTAAATCAAATTCCTTATGATTATACAGTGGTAGTGAGAAATATATTTAAGGGCCTAAATCTGATAGATAAAGTACCTGATGAACTATGGAATGAGGTTCGTGACATTGTACAGAAGACAGGGATCTAGACCATCCCCATGGAAAAGAAATGCAAACAACCAAAATGGCTATCTGGGGAGGCCTTACAAATAACTGAAAAGAAGACAGGCAAAAAGCAAAGGAAGAAAGGAAAGATATAAGCATCTGAACGCAGAGTTTCAAAAATATCCAGAAGAGATAAGAAAGCCTTCTTCAGCAATCCATGCAAATAAATATAGGAAAATAACAGAACGGGAAAGACTAGAGATCTCTTCAAGAAAATTAGAGATACGAAGGGAACATTTCATGCAAAGATGGGCTCATAAAGGACAGAAATGATCTGGATCTAACAGAAGCAGAAGATATTAAGAAGAGGTGGCAAGAATACACAGAAGAACTGTACAAAAACGATCTTCACGACCCAGATAATCACGATGGTGTGATCACTCACCTAGGGTCAGACATCCTGGAATGTGAAGTCAAGTGGGCCTTAAAAACCATCACTACGAACAAAGTTAGTGGAGGTGATGGAATTCCAGTTGAGCTATTTCAAATCCTGAAAGATAATGCTGTGAAAGTGCTGCACTCAATATCCCAGCAAATTGGAAAACTCAGCAGTGGCCACAGGACTGGAAAAGATCAGTTTTCATTCTAATCCCAAAGAAAGGCAATGCCAAAGAATGCTCAAACTACTGCACAATTGCACTCATCTCACATGCTAGTAAAGTAATGCTCAAAATTCTCCAAGCCAGGCTTCAGCAATACGTGAACCGTGAACTTCCAGATGTTCAAGCTGGTTTTAGAAAAGAGAGAGGAACAAGAGATCAAATTGCCAACATCTGCTGGATCATGAAAAAGCAAGAGAGTTCCAGAAAAACATCTGTTTCTGCTTTATTGACTATGCCAAAGCCTTTGACTGTGTGGATCACAATAAACTGTGGAAAATTCTGAAAGAGATGGGAATACCAGATCATCTGATTTGCCTCTTCAGAAATCTGTATGCAGGTGAGGAAGAAACAGTTAGAACTGGACATGGAACAACAGACTGGTTCCAACCAGGAAAAGGAGTACGTCAAGGCTGTATCTTGTCACCCTGCTTATTTAACTTATATGCAGAGTACATCATGAGAAACGCTTGGCTGGAAGAAGCACAAGTTGGAATCAAGATTTCTGGGAGAAATATCAATAACCTCAGATATGCAGATGACACCATACTTATGGTAGAAAGTAAAGAGGAGCTAAAAAGCCTCTTGATGAAAGTGAAAGAGGAGAATGAAAAAGTTGGCTTTAAGCTCAACATTCAGAAAACGAAGATCATGGCATCTTGTCCCATCACTTCATGGGAAATGGATGGGGAAACAGTGGAAACAGTGTCAGACTTTATTTTGGGGGGCTCCAAAATCACTGCAGATGGTGATTGCAGGCATGAAATTAAAAGACGCTTACTCCTTGGAAGGAAAGTTATGATCAACCTAGATAGCATAATCAAAAACAGAGACATTACTTTGCGGACTAATGTCCATCTAGTCAAGGCTATGGTTTTTTCCTTGGTCATGTATGAATGTGAGAGTTGGACTGTGAAGAAGGCAGAGCGCCGAACAGTTGATGCTTTTGTACTGTGGTATTGGAGAAGACTCTTGAGAGTCCCTTGGACTTCAAGAAGATCCAACCAGTCCATTCTGAAGGAGATCAGCCCTGGGATTTCTTTGGAAGGAATGATGCTAAAGCTGAAACTCCAGTACTTTGGTCACCTCATGCGAAGAGTTGACTCATTGGAAAAGACTCTGATGCTGGGAGGGATTGGGAGCAGGCTGAGAAAGGGACGAAAGAGGATGAGATGGCTGGATAGCATCACTGACTCGATGGACGTCAGTCTGAGTAAACTCCGGGAGTTGGTGATGGACAGGGAGGGCCTGGAGTGCTGCGATTCATGGTGTCACAAAGAGTCGGACACGACTGAGCAACTGAACTGAACTGATCTATCCTAATTATTTTTATTTCCTACCTAAATTGTGGATTGTTCCTGTGACTTGATAATTATGCTTTGTAGAATTAATATTCTGTGTTCCTGTTCTTCAGTCACTAAGTCGTGTCCAACCCTTTGTAATCCCATGGACTGTATCATGCCAGGTTCCTGTGTTCTCCAGTCTCTCCTGGAGTTTGCTCAAATTCATACCCTTTGAGTCAGTTCTGTACAATCATACTTAAAATTATTTGTTTAAAATAGACATTTCTATCATGATCATGCTACATACCACCTTGTCATTCCTTTAATGTTTACTATCATATAATTATTTAGATATTGAATATCTATTGAAACAGGAGAGAAAGGAGCAGAGCACAACCTTTAAAAGAATGATATGCGGTGAGGACACAAAATGTCTAACCAATTACATCCAAGCAGATGATTTAACTTCCAGTCGCCTTTGAGCCTCATCATATGTTCATTTCAATACATTAATATAAGCTAGATGATCCAGCTTCCAGCGCCTTGACTGTTCTGTGTGTGTGTGTGAAGTCGCTCGGTCGTGTCCGACTCTTTGCGATCCCATGGACTGTAGCCTTCCAGGCTCCTCTGTCCATGGGATTTTCCAAGCAATAGTACTGAAGTGGATTGCCATTTCCTTCTCCAGGGATCTTCCCAACTCAGGGATCGAACCCAGGTCTCCTGCATTGTAGACAGACGCTTTACCATCTAAGCCACCAGGGAAACTTATTCTGAGGCCACCATAAAAACGTGGTTGGTGGCCCAGTTCCTGGAAAGCCCTACCCCTTCACTGAAATAATTGGAATAATTCTTCCAAAAATGTAACCAATCTGTGTTTCAAGGCTCTCTCCCCTTCTGAGATGGCCCAGACTCTGTGGAGTTTGTTTGTCTCTAAATAAATCCACTTTGTACATACCAATAAAAACACAGACACAAAAATGGATGTGTCATCTTGTACTCAGTTAAAATTCATTTGGGTAGGATTGCAGTTTCTTATTGTGGTAAATGCTTAAATGCTTTCCTTCAATTTCATTCATTTAAGAAAAAAATATGTGGTTGTTGTTCAGTCACTTAGTTGTTTCCAATCTTTGTGACCCCACAGACTGCAAGATGCCAGGATTCTCTATTCTTCACCATTTCCCAGATTTTGCTCAAACTCATGTCCATTGAGTTGGTGATGTCATCCATCCATCTTGTCCTCTATCATACCCTTCTCCTCCTTCCTTCTATTGTCCCCAACATCAGGGTCTTTTCTAAGGAGTAAGTTCTTTGCATCAGGTGGCCAAAGTATTGGAGCTTCAGATTCAGCATCAGTCCTTCCAATGGATATTCAAGATTGATTTCCTTTAGGATTGACTGGTGTGATCTCCTTTCAGTCCAAGGGACACTCAAGATACTTCTACAACATGACATTTCTAAAGCATCAATTCTTTGGCACTCAAGCTTCTTTATGGCCCAACTCTCATATTCATACATGACTACCAGAAAAAAACAGCTTTGACAATGTGAATCTTTGTTGGCAAAGTTATGTCTCTGCTTTTTAATATGCCGCCTATATAAGCCATAGCTTTTCTTCCAAGGGGCAAGTGTCTTTTAATTTAATGGCTGCAGTTCACCAGCTGTGATTTTGGGAACCCAAGAAAAGAAAGTCTGTCACTGTTTCCTTTGTTTCCCCATCTACTTGCCATGAAGGGTTGGGACCAGATGTCATGATCTTAGCTTTCTGAATGTTGAGTTTAAAGCCAGCTTTTTCACTCTCCTCTGTCACCTTCATCAAGAGGCTCTTTAGTCCCTCTTCCCTTTCTGCCATAAGGGTAGTGTCATCTGCATATCTGTGGTTATTAATATTTCATTTTTGCCTTTTTGCATTATTTTTTCTTGGGCATGGTTTTGATCACCTCCTCCTGCACAATGTTACAAATCTCTGTCCATAGTTCTTCAGGCACTCTAACAAATCGATTCCCTTGAATCCATTTATCACTTCCACTGAATAATCATAAGGGATTTGATTTAGGTCATATCTAAGTGTCCTAGTTTTTTCCCCTACTTTCATCAATTTAAGCCTGTATTTTTCAAACAGAAGTTCATGATCTAAGCTACATTCAGCTCCTGGTGCCTATTATTTGCTTGATATTGAATATTGTTCTATTCATTGAGAATACATTAGTGAAACAAAATCTTTGACCTTAGGAAGATCACATCCTAGAAAAAGCAGGAAGAAGATATAAAGTAAGCATAGCAAGTAATGTATTTGCCATTTTAGAGATTGAAATGAGATTAAAATCATAAAAAAGAACAGATACAATTACGGGTAGGGAAGGAAGCTGCAGTGTAGAGTAGGGTCGTTCGGAAGCAGACCCAGTGAGAGAGTAAATTTAATCTGGGATTTAAAGAAGTCAAGAGAGTTCATCGTTATGATGTCTGAGTAGAAACATTCCTATCAGAGGAAAGAAACGTGGCCCACTCTGAAATGCACTTGTGTGTTAAGGCATGAAGTGTGTCTGGAGCAGAGTGAGCAGGGAAAGAGCAGAATGATTTCAGGAAAAAGAGAAAGATTGGAGACACTTTGTGTAAAAGATTTAACATGGTGCCAAAGGCATTTAAATGGTACCCAGTATTATATTATGAAACCTGGATAATAGAAAGACAAAGCCCCTTGGAGTATATTGATTTCCTGAGTATACCATGACAAATTACTACAAAACTAGAGGTTAAAACGTATTTTCTCACTGTTCTTCAGGCCCCTCATATGAATCAGTTTTGCTGGACTCAAATCAAGGTGTTGGCTTCTCCCAGCTTCTCATGGTTCTGCTATTCCTTGAAATAAGTAAAAGTGTTGGTCACTCAGTCATGTCTGACTCTTTGCCACCCAGGCTTGGTAGCCTGACAAGCTTCTCCGTCCATGGGATTTTCCAGGCAAGAATACTGGAATGACTTACCATTCCCTTCTCCAGGAGATCTTCCCAATGCAGAGGTGGAACCCAGGTCTCTTCCATTGCAGGCAGATCCTTTACCATCTGAGACATCAGGGAAGACCATTCCTTTGCTTGTGGACAAATCACTCCAGTCTTTAAGCCAAGCATCTTCAAATTTTTGAGATCTGCCTCTTCAAATCTATTTTCTGTTTTCACATGTCCTTCTCGTTCAGTATGTCAACTGCCTCCCACTTATCAGGACACTTGTGACTGTGTTTCAGACCTACTCAGATATTTCAGGATAATGTCCCCTTTTCAAGCTCCTCAAGTTAATCACATCTTGAAACCACTTTCCACAAAAGGTAACATATATGGGTGCCAGAGATTAAGACCTAATATATGTAAGGTCTGTTACTTCGCTGACCACAAGGAGTTAGGGAAGTAGAGTACCACTGCAAGTTTTAAAGGGATAAAAATAAAGATTTAAAGGGATAAAATTAGTTCTAAATTTACCTATAAAATTTCTTGGGATCTTTCTCTTGCACTAACCTGAAGCTCGATGACATTAAGATAGATACTCTCATCCTACAGTCTTTCTAGCAATCTTATATTTAATTGTCCACATGGCATTTCTGCCTTACAGGGAGAATAAGCAGTGTTTTAGTAATAGTTGGGCCCTGAGACTGGAAGCATGTGCTGTTGTTTATTTATTTTAACAATAAAAAAATTAAACAAAACACAGATGAATGGGTTATACAAACCCATTCTGCTTAAAAGTACTCTATGAAATGAGTTAACAAAGGAATGGAGTTGGAATATAATACTAATTCTATTTTTATTGTAGACCACTCATGATTCCTCCTTTGTTGAGAGAGCCTAGCAATGTTCCAGGAGAAGCCTTCATCAGGGTGAAACTCAGGATGTCAGAGTTAACAGAAGAGATTAGCATTTTGCGCTTTCATAGGAACGTCAGTCTTGTTTCTTTTTTTAGAAGAATTTTTAACATTTATTACAACATTGTTTCTGTTTTATATTCTGGATTTTTGGCCACAAGGTATGTGAGAGCTTAGCTCCCAGAGCAGGGGTTGAAGCCTCACCCCTGCATTGAAAGTTGAAGGCTTAACCACTGGGCCAGCAGGGAAGTCTCAGTTTTGTTACTTGTCTGATCTATTAACATATAAAGGGTGGAAGATGCAGGGTCATGTATTCACCCAGCTCACTCTACCTGGGACACTGAAGCCAGTGGTGAGACTGAAAATATGTCCTGGAGATTAACCAGCAGTGTGTTTCTGTCTTTGGAGCCAGTGAGTCCTCTACATACTACAGTCCTAATTTGGACACACAGCCCTCCCATCCATGCTCCACTTTCTGGAAATTTCACATTACCACTAGTAGACCACATGAGGAAGCTTTGTCTCTGAACTTTTAAAACTGTTGTTGTTCAGTTGCCAAGTCACGTCCGAGTCTTTGCTACCCCGTGCACTGCAGCATGCCAAGCTTTATATCCTTCACTGTCTCCTGTAGTTTGCTCAAAGTCATGTCCATTGAATCGGTGATGCCATCCAACCATGTCATACTCTGCACTTTTAAAGCAATGGTGGTGATTTATTTGCTAAGTTGTGTCTGACTCTTGCGACCGCATGGACTATAGCCCTCCAGGTTCCTCTGTTCTTGGGATTTTCTAGGCAAGAATACTGGAGTAGGTTGCCATTTCCCTCTCCAGGGGATCTTCCCAACCCACGAATCAAACCTGGGTCTCCTGCACTGTAGGCAGATTCTTTACTGACTGAGCTACATACAGGGAAGCCACAAAACACTAATTTCTGTTTAAAATCTGCCTGCCAAGCAGAAGATGGATTCAATCCTTGGGTCAGGAAGATCCCCAGAAGAAGGAAATGGCAACCCACTCCAGTATTCTTGCCTGGAAAATACCATGGATGGAGGAGCCTGGAGGGCTACAGTCCATGGGGTTGCAAAGAGTTGGACACAACTGAGCAACTAAGCAACAGCAATTTAAATATAGTACATGATACTCTTCTCCAGTTACTGTGTTGTTTTGATTGTCCTAACAACTTTAAATGTTACTTCCTCTTTAAAATGGTATCTGAAATAAAGGTGAAAGGCATTAACTCTAACCCTCCTTATGAAGTGTTTCAGTGTCTCCTTTATCAGGAAGTTATATCAATGCTTGCTTTTCTTTAATCATGTCAGCAGGGTTTTTTATTTTTTTGTTTTTTCTTTTTTTTTGGCGGTATGGGGGGTGGTGGGATGCTGCGGCCTAATTGATCTTACATTTCTTCAGTCTCCACTACTGTTGCTGAGTCTTGTGTGAGGAGAACATAGACATATTTCTTTTATATCACATAGTTCTGAGCACAAAGGGGCACTTTAAAAAAATTGCTTCTTGATCACAGTGATTTTGTAAAGTGGCAGTCATTTGATTTAAGCACATGTAAATTTCACTTCAGTTAGCAGAACTAGAGATTTAAATGTGATCTTTTAAAATGAACAAAAGTTCTTGGAAAATTCAGAATATCAAAAGAATGACAATAGCACTATCACATTAGGAAATTGTGTGGATTATGTTGATGTTGAAGGCAGCTTTCATCAGAGAACTGTGTAGTCAGTAGATGGCACTCTTTGTTTTATTAATAACCACTGACCACTCCCTTTGCTTTTATAAAAGATGTCAATGATAGTTTATTTTTAACTATTTTAACAAAGTTCTAAATTTGCTTTTATCTAGCTTATTAAATCAATCATTTTGATTGCTTGGGATAGTGACGTTTGGGGCTTCAATTTCACCAGACAGTTCTGAATGAGGATCCAAACACTTTTTACTTAAAGTTGTTACTTTATCTGGAAATGAGTTTTCAACCTGACAGAGACTAAAAAGGGATTATTGCAAACATGTTTCTTTTAAAAGGGTTATTATTATTTTTTTTACTACTTAGATTGTAAAATGGAAAACTGAGATAGATTATCCAATGGGGTCTAATTTAACAGAATTCATTTCAACCTCAAAATCTGGAAAGGATTCACATAAATTCTGTATTGATTAAGAAACAAAACAAAACACAAGCAAACATGGGCAAATGAAAATATGGTATGTTTCATCAAATGAATCTGCATGAGAGAATCAGAGCTGATGGTTTGATAAAAAATAGAATAACACACAAACCCAGAGGACTATTAATATCATAAGTAATTATAATGTTTTATATTAATATAACAGTAACTGGTATAAATTGCAATGTTGGTCAACTTTGTGTGTCATGTTGGCTAGGCTATGGCCCCAGGTTTCAGTCAAACATTTTTCTAGTCGCTGCTATGAAGGTGCTCTGTAGATGTGATTAACATAGGCAATCAGTTGATTTAAGTAAAAATATTTCCCACAAAAACGGAGGTGGGGAAAAAATTAGGGGTGAGACTGTGACATAGAAATCCTGCCTGAGTCTCCAGGTACCAGCCTGACACATAGAGTTTATATTTGCCTGCTTCTACAGTTATGCGACCTAGAGAAGGAAACAGCAACCCATTCCAATATTTTTGCCTGAAAAATTCCATGGACAGAGGAACCTGGAGGGCTACAGTCCTTGGGGTTATGAAAAACTCAGATATGACTTAGTGACTAAACTATGACAATTGTGTGAACCACTTTCTTAAAATTACTTCCCTTCTCTCCCCCTTTTCCTTTATTTCTCTAATTAGTTATTCCTGCTGTTTCCCTTTCTCCAAGGAACTCTGATTGATATAGAATGTAAATAGAAATTTACATTAATCACTTTATAACATTTCAGAAGCCACTGTGCTTATGTAATAAGTTCTGGTAGTAATGAAAAGGGAAAGACTGGAAAACAGTTGCTGAATTTAAAACAATAGTAAAGGAATAAAAACAATGAGTTATTAATAGGACTAAGAGTTAAATTAACGGGGAAGAAAAGGCATAACAAGCCTTCCCTCAAAAGTCATTAGATGTTGAAATGCAGGCTATAAAGTCATTAGAAAAAATGAAACATGGAGAATGTGTAGGAGTTCCAACGTATGAGTGGTAAGATTTCCAAAAGGAGAAAATTTTCATTAAGGGATCATCAATGATAACATGAATAGAGGGTTTCTCAGACTCATTGTCTATCAGAGAAAATAATATTAATGAAACAAGATAAAAATATGCATTATATTCAATAAAAGAAACAAGTTTATTTACCTGCAGAGCAACAAACAATAGGCAACATTTGACATTTCAGTAACATTGCATGCCAAATGGTAATAAGCAAACCTGCAGAATATTAGAAGGAAAACGAACATGAGACAATGATTCTGTGCCTGAACAAGATGACATGCATGTTCAAGGGCAAAACAAAGACAGTAGTCTCACTTATGCAAAGCTCAGGACCATCAATTTCACTTGATTCTTCTTCTGTTACACCTGTTCTCTCTGGTCCAGTTGAACTCCTCCCAGTTCCTCAACTGAACCTCAGACTTTGCCATCTGTTCCATGAATCTAGCTTACAGCTTCCTCTGTCTGGAACGTCCTTCTTTGTTCTTCTCTTTTGTTCAGTCTTGCTATTCCTTCGGATCTCACTTAAAAAAATATAAATAAAAAATAAACATGTTCTGATTACTCCTCAAAGAAAAGTCTTCACTTAGCCACCAAAGCCTACAAGCCTACAATACTTCCTAGAACTAACAACGAAAAAAGATGTCCTTTTCATTATAGAGGTCTGCAGTGCAAATGTAAAAAGTCAAGAGATACTGGGAGTAACAGGCAAATTTGCCCTTGGAGTACAAAACGAAGCAGGTCAAAGATTAACAGAATTTTACCAAGAAAATGCACTGGTCATAGAAAACATTCACTTCCAACAACACAAGAGAAGATTCTACACATGGACATCTCCAGATGGTCAACACTGAAATCAGAGTGATTATATCCTTTGCAGCCAAAAATGGATAAGCTCTATACAGTCAGCAAAAACAAGACTGAAACCACTAGACCATTCAGGTATGACCTAAATAAAATCCCTTATGATTATACAGTGAAAGTGACAAGTAGATTCAAGGGATTAGATATGATAGACAGAGTGCATGAAGAACTATGGACGGAGGTTCATGACATTATACAGGAGGCAGGAATCAAGACCATCCGCAAGGAAAAGAAATCCAAAAAGGCAAAATGGTTGTCTGCTGAGGCCTTACAAATAGCTATGAATAGAAGAGAAGGGAAAGACAAAGAAAAGGAAAGATATACCCATTTGAATGCAGAGTTCCAAAGAATAGCAAGGAGAGATAAGAAAGCTTTCTTCAGTGATCAATGCAAAGAAATAGAGGAAAACAATAGAATGGAAAAGTCTAGAGATCTCTTCAAGAAAATTAGAGATACCAAGGGAACATTTCATGCAAAGATGGGCTCGATAAAGGACAGAAATTGTACGGAGCTAACAGAAGCAGAAGATATTAAGAAGAGTTGGCAAGAATATACAGAAGAACTGTACAAAAAAGATTTTTATGACCCACATAATCACGATGGTGTGATCACCAGCATAGAGCCAGACATCCTAGAATGTGAAGTCAAGTGGTCCTTAGGAAGCATCACTCTGAACAAAGCTAGTGGAGGTGATGGAATTCCAGTTGAGCTATTTCAAATCCTAAAAGATGATACTGTGAAAGTGCTGCAGTCAATATGCCAGCAAATTTGGAAAACTCAGCAGTCGCCACAGGACTGGAAAAGGTCAGTTTTCATTCCAATCCCAAAGAAAGGCAATGCAAAAGAATGCTCAAACTACTGTAAAATTGCACTCATCTCACATGCTAGTAAAGTAATGCTCAAAATTCTCCAAGCCAGGCTTCAACAGCATGTGAAATATGAAATTTCAGATATTCAAGCTGGATTTAGAAAAGGCAGAGGAACCAGAGATCAAATTGCCAACATCTGCTAGATCATGGAAAAAGCAAGAGAGTTCCAGAAAAACATCTATTTCTGCTTTATTGACTATGCCAAAGCCTTTGACTATGTGGACCACAACAAACTGTGGAAAACTGTGAAAGAGATGGGAATACCAGACCACCTGACCTGCCTCTTGAGAAACCTGTATGCAGGTCAGGAAGCAACAATTAGAACTGGACATGGAACAACAGACTGGTTCCAAATAGGAAAAGGAGTACGCCAAGGCTGTATCTTGTCACCCTGCTTATTTAACTTATATGCAGAGTACATCATGAAAAACACTGGGCTGGAGGAAACACAAGCTGGAATCAAGACTGCCAGGAGAAATATCAATAACCTCAGATATGCAGATGAGACCACCTTTATGGCAGAAAGTGAAGAGGAACTAAAGAGCCTCGATGAAATTGAAAAAGGAGAGTGAAAACCAATACAATATTGTAAAGTAATTAGCCTCCAATTAAAATAAATAAATTTTAATTTAAAAAAACCCTCAATATTCAGAAAACTAAGATCATGGCATCCAGTCCCATCACTTCATGGTAAATAGATGGGGAAACAGTGGAAACAGTGACAGACTTTTTTCTGGGAGGAGGCCTCCAAAATCACTGCAGATGGTGACTTCAGCCATGAAATTAAAAGATGCTTACTCCTTGGAAGAAAAGTTATGACAAACCTAGACAGCATATTCAAAAGCAGAGACATTACCAACAAAGGTCTTTCTAGTCACAGCTATGGTATTTCCAGTGGTCATGTATGGATATGAAAGTTGGACTATATAGAAAGGTGAGCAATGAAGAATTTATGTTCTTGAACTGTGGTGTTGGAGAAGACTCTTGAGAGTCCCTTGGACTGCAAGGAACTCCAACCAATCCAATCTAAAGAAAATGAGTCATGAATATTCTTTGGAATGACTGATCCTGAAGCTGAAGCTCCAATACTTTGGCCACCTGATGTGAAGAGCTGACTCATTTGTAAAGACCCTGAAGCTGGGAAAGATTGAGGGCAGGAGTAGAAGGGGATGACAGAGGACAAGATGGTTGGATGGCATCACTGACTCAATGGACATAAGTTTCAGTAAACCCTGGGAGTTGGTGATGAACAGGGAGGCCTGACATGCTGCAGTTCATGGGGTCACAAAGAATTGGATAGGACTGAGCGTCTGATCTGAACTGATCTGAAGGGAAGAAATAGAAGACATTGTTTTCAGACTTTCTTCTGTCCTTTAATATATGCATAGTGAAAGTGAAGTCTCTCAGCTGTGTTTGACTCTTTGTGACCTCATGGACTGTAGCCCACCAGGCTCCTCTGTCCATGGGATTTTTCAGGTAAGAGTACTGGAGTGGGTTGCCTTTCCCTTCTCCAGGGGATCTTCTTGACCCAGGGATCGAACCTGGGTCTCCCGCATTCCAGGCAGATGCTTTACCCTCTGAGCCACCAGGGAAGCCCAACCACAGAAGTATATCCTTGTTTACAGTGGAATGTGCACATAGGACTTCCCAGGTGGTCCAGTGGTTAAGACTCTGTGCTTCCAACGCGGGGGGTGGAGGCAAGTTCCATCCCTTCTTGGGGAACTAAGATGCCATGACTCCCCTGGTGACTCAGATGGTAAAGCGTCTGTCTACAATACCGGAGACCCGGGTTCAATCCCTGGGTTGGGAGGATCCCCTGGAGAAGGAAATGGCAATCCACTCTAGTACTCTTACTTGAAAAATCCCATGGACAGAGGAGCCTGATGGGCTACAGTCCATGAGGTCACAAAGAGTCAAACACAGCTGAGCGACTTCACTTTCTTTCTGTCTTTTCTGTGGTTTAAAGCAGATCTTAACAGTGTCCCTGTTTTACAATTTTTATTTCTCTTAACCGTATGTCATAGAGTTTTGTTCTCATATAAATGATCTAGTTCTGTCTTATTCTCTTTCAATGTTCATGATATTCCATAGGTTAGACATAGTATAGTTAAAATTCCATTGATGGGCATTTAGGTAGTTGTTCTTTTTTTTTTTTTTTTCTCTTACCAACAGCAGTGCAGTAAACATCCTTCTATATTCTTCAGTGAGTATAGGTGTGAATGCTTCTTTACACATTTATATCACACGTTTTATACTGAGGTATTTTAAAGTTACCTGTATGATGTATGTTTCCCTCATCACTCAGTTGGTAATGATTCTGCCTGCAGTGCAGGAGACCCAGGTTCAATTCCTGGGTCAGGAAGATCCCCTGGAGAAGGAAATGGCAACCCACTCCAGTATTCTTGCCTGAAGAATCCCATGGACAGAGGAGCCTGGCAGGCTATAGTCCATGGGGTCCCAAGAGTTGATACGACTTAGTGACTAAACCACCACCACCACCTGTATGAGGACTGTAAATAACCAAGACATAGAAATGGATTCACAGAACCTGCCTTCATTTTTATTTTCAGAAATCCTGCCACACTGCTGTCTAAAATGACTGCACCTATTTGCCCACCTGTGAGCTCTCCATAAATACCTATCCCCGCATACCATTGCCACCACTTCTTATATGTATTGGAAAATCTGGTCTGTCATTTGTCTTCATTTGTAGCAGGGGATGTCTTGCACAGAAAATCATAATTGTAGGATTCTCAAACTTACACACTTGTGTTTGATTTTTTTTGCATAATTACTTAGACGATTTTCTCTCTAAAAGTTAGAAAGTCATGTCTATGTTTTTTATTCTAATACTTCCATATTAAAAAAAAATGTTTTAGTTTGATTCACTTGAAATATATTCTTATACATGGTGTGAAACATGAATCTAAATATTTTAAAATGGATAAACAGCTTGTAATTATAATAATAATCACTAATATTGAATTGGGCTTCCCTGGTGGATTAGAGGTTAAAGCATCTGCCTGGAATGTGGGAGACATGGGTTCGATCCCTGGGTCAGGAAGACGCCCTGGAGAAGGAAATGGCAACCCACTCCAGTACTCTTGCCTGGAGAATCCCATGGAGGGAGAAGCCTGGTAGGCTACAGTCCATGGGGTCACAAAGAGTCAGACACGACTGAGTGACTTCACACCAATATTGGACAACCCTTGACTGTGCCAGAAGCTTTCAATTTATTCCCACCTTATTGGTGATTTTTTGAGGATTAAACACAGCATTTGAAAGAAGGGACAAGTAAGGTACCAAATGGTTATTTTCTTTTTCCCAATTCATGCATATGTTAATTGGTAGAATCAGCATTCTAACCCTAGCAGAATGACACAGACCTAGACTATTCAGCTTTCTAAAATAGTTTTCTTTTCCTACAAATTAAAGCACCAAATCCTCATAAATATATACATTTGTCTGTGGAATTTCTATTCTTTTTCAATAACCTATTCATATATTCTTACTCGACACATTTAAAATATTTCATCTGAGTGTCTTATCCACTCTGCTTACTATTTTTAATAGCTCCCTAAAGTGAAGAGGAGCTAAAAAGCCTCTTGATGAAAGTGAAAGAGGAGAGTGAAAAAGTTGGCTTAAAACTCAACATTCAAAAAACGAAGATCATGGCATCTGGTCCCATCACTTCATGGGAAATAGATGGGGAAACAGTGTCAGACTTTATTTTTTGGGGCTCCAAAATCACTGCAGATGATGACTGCAGCCATGAAATTAAAAGACGTTTACTCCTTGGAAGAAAAGTTATGACCAACCTAGACAGTGTATTCAGAAGCAGAGACATTACTTTGCCGACGAAGGTCCTTCTAGTCAAGGCTATGGTTTTTCCTGTGGTCATGTATGGATGTGAGAGTTGGACTGTGAAGAAGGCTGAGTGCTGAAGAATTGATGCTTTTGAACTGTGGTGTTGCAGAAGACTCTTGAGAGTCCCTTGGACTGCAAGGAGATCCAACCAGTCCATCCTGAAGGAGATCAGCCCTGGGATTTTTTTGGAAGGAATGATGCTAAAGCTGAAGCTCCAGTACTTTGACCACCTCATGCGAAGAGTTGACTCATTGGAAAAGACCCTGATGCTGGGAGGGATTGGGGGCAGGAGGAGAAGGGGACTACAGAGGATGAGATGGCTGGATGGCATCACTGACTCGATGGACGTGAGTCTGAGTGAACTCCGGGAGATGGTGATGGACAGGGAGTCCTGGTGTGCTGCAATTCATGAGGTCGCAAAAAGTCGGACATAACTGAGCAACTGAACTAACTGAACTGACAGACCTTAAGAACCACTGCAGCCCCTTTAGCATCCCTCCTGTCTCCTTTCTCTGGAATCTCACATCCAGGCACAGACCCCTTTTTCAGTTATTTCCTTATTTGACTTAGAGCAACCTTCTGGGGCTTATCTGAATGGAGCAAACACATTCCTTTCATTAATCAGTCCCCTCTCCATGGCTTTGTTCACACTACATTTTACTCCTTATCTTTACACCTCATTTGCTGGGCAAGCATGTATTCCGTTTTAATAAAGATGAACATAAACAGTTCCACCTGCAGCCTTCCCTCTCTCTCCATCCCAACCAAGTCGGAAGAAAACTGTTCTTCTTTACGTGTCGACACCCTTCCCCTGAGAACTGTATTCATTCAGTTACATAATGTGAGCGTCTTAAAGACAGGATCATATCTTATTAAGTATGTAATATAAATTGAATAAATATTTGTTGAGTAAATTAATATAAAACAAAGACCATAAATTTATGAGAGCAATCATGTGGGTATTTATGAAATGGTGCAACACATTCTAAAACGAGACATAATATATTTTTCAGGACAGTGTCAAGAAGTGTAGTTAACCACGCTCAATTAGTTCAGAAGGGAGCAAATGAGTAACTGAAAAGATAACTCATACTACAGCATGTTTAATGAACTAGTAAAAGAGAAAGAAATTTACTTTCCTGGTAGTTCAGTTGTTAGAACTCTGTGCTTCCACTGCAGTGGGCATGAGTTTCACCCCTGGTCAGGGAACTAAGATCCCACATGCTGTGGGGTGTAGCCAAAAAAACTAAAAAAATATAATATCTCATTGAACAATAACCTCTGATGCTGCAAAAGATTGAAGGCAAGAGGAGAAAGGGATGACGAGGATATGGTTGGATGGCATCACCAACTTAATGGGCATTGAGTTTGAGCAAACTCATTGAGATGATGAACAGGGAAACCCCGGTCCATGGGGTCTCAGAGTCAAACATGATTGGGCAACCAAACCACAACAACAACTGATTAATCAAAACAGAGAGAGAGAGAGAGAGAAAGCCAATCAAAGGAAACCAGAGAACCTCGTCTTGTGAGACTTAGATCTGAGGGGCTTCATAATCATCTGGCATTGGCTTGATGTCATACCTGCCTTCAGTCATATACATGATAGGGACTCAAGGGATATTTTAGATTCTTCACTTAAAATCCTGGTCTAAATAAATACTTGTTGAGTAAATTAATATAAAACAAGGACCATCAAATTATGAGAGCAAACATGAGGGTCTCTGAACTATGAAATGATGTAATACATCATTTTATCATTATGAAATACTTGTGTTGAGTTACCTGTTGTGACTAAGCAGTCAACTGCTTAAGTTCCTTTGTTTGTGCATGAGAATCTTTTAAATCTTAGACTTGTGACAACCTTTAGAGACATTCAGTACTTCTGCCCCATTGAGGAAGCCCTCAATTTCAGGCATGAAACAGGTACACAGGTGGTACATGTAGTAAGCAGACAGTCCATTATTGACTGTACACATGTTAGACTTTAATGGAAAAGTTGATAGAACTGATAATAGGCAAGGTGAAGATGAGCCCATCTATGTGGTTCATTGGAAAATTGATCTCTTTCACTGAGATTTTTCCCCTTTCAGATTTTAGTTTATCTTTTCCTTAAGCCTCTGCTCTCTGAGACTAAGCGTTTGCTTCCTGATCTAATATTTCCTTGCTATCTTTTTCTTTTTCATGTTCATGCCATGCTCCTGAATTTCTTCTAGGCCCATCATGTTTCAAATTGCCCAATATGGTAGCAGTTAGCATGGTTGAGAGTCATCAACCTTTTCTTTTGCCTACTTCCTTATGGTAGAATAACTTCATGTGCCCATAGAATAACGTTTGTATGCCCCCAAATTAGTAAAAATGAATTCCCCTCAATAGGTACATTTCTGGGCTAATTTAATTACTTTAAGAGTTAATGTATGGAAGGAGATATACTTTCACAGCTTAATGTTAGAATAGAAAGAAAATCCTAACAAATATGGATGTACTGTTACTAAAATTGGCAAAGAAAAGAACACAGATATATGCAAGGGTACTATTAATATGTTCACATTGGGACTTCACTGGCGGTTCAGTGGTTAAGAATCCAACTTCCAATGCAAGGGACATGAGTTTGCTCTCTGGTTGGGGAACTAAGATACAAATGCTGCAGAGTATCTAAGCCTGTGAGCCACAACTAGAAAGCTTGTGTACCACAAGCGAGATTCCACGTGATGCACTGAAGAACCTGCTTGCCACAACTAAGACCCAATGCAACCAAATAAACAGTATTTTTTAAAAAATACATACTTTCACATCTATTTTATAGTTCATATATGTGAAAGCCAAGATGCAGTGTGTACATACTTAAGGCCAAACCTGTGACTTTTGTGTTTTGTTCCCCAGCTTGTATAGTTTTCTGAAAAGGAATTTTAAAAACTGTATAGTTTCAGGATCATTGATTAGCTTTCTAGGAGATTCTTGGTCTTGCTGGCATAAGACACTTTGCAGTTCACCCATTCATTTCTGGAGACCAAGGCTGTGGCTGGACATGGGTGACAGTAGGTAGAGTGTGTGACTTCTTGTCTCACAAGTCATTCAACTCTAAGAGTAGCTTTGAAGGAAATAAACAAAAAGAAAAGAAAAAGCTGGGAACCCTCTAGGGGCAGAAGAATGAAGAGGTAAAATTATTTTCTCTTCATAAAAGACTAAAGGCAAACCTTAAAAGCCTGCCTCTACAAGTAACAGCAAAGACAGCCTATTAATAGATTATTGTTATGAGCAGTTATTGGGGCTTCCCTGTTGGCTTAGACGATAAAGAATCTGCCTGCAGATCCCTGGGTGGGGAAGATGCCCCAGAGAAGGAAATGGCTACCCACTCCAGTATTCTTACCTGGGAAATCCCCTGGACAGAGAAGCCTGGCAGGCTACAGTCCATGGGGCCCCAAAGAGTCAGACATGACTGAGTGACTAATACTTTCACTTATGAACAGTTAGTGTAACAGTTGGTAACTTTGATCTTACCAGGTACTTGGTACTATGAACTATTAATATTTTATCATCATAGTAAATTCTGTAAGTACCTGATAGTATTCTCTGTTTATATGTGAGAAAACTGAGAACACACAACCATTCAAACAAGAGCACATGAGCAGTGCCAGTGAGAGTTGTAATTCATTTCCAGGCATTTTTACCCCAAATCCTACAGTAATAATAACCATATGTGTGGCTCTCCAAAAAATTAAAGTATACCATGTAACATGCATGCTAAAAATATAGAAATGTACTAAAATTATATTATAATTCATGACATGAATTACAAAACTTCATGATTTTTCTTTAAAAATAAGGAATACCTAATTGTTTTAAAAGGGTAGAAAAACAGAATGACAAGACAAGAAAAGAAAATAAAAGGGCTGTCAGTCTTATGTTTAAAACCTCTCTAAGTAGATATAATTTTAACAGAAGTTTCTTTAAAATATTTGGGGTTTGAACATTCAAGATATAATTAACTCACCTGTAGTTGGAGCTCTATCAGAACAATTATGACAAGTAAGAAGTTCTCATTGATTTTTCAGAAAGTCAACAAATGTGTCAGTGATAGAGAAAAATCAAAGAAAAATAACAAATAACAGTTCACGTGGAGAGAGATGGTATGTGTGTGTGTGCTTAGTCATGTCCAACTCTTTGCAAGCCCATGGACTGCAGCACACAAGCTCCTGTGTCCATGGGATTTTCCAGGTAAGAATATTGGAATGGGTTGACATTTCCTACTGCAGGAGATCTTCCCGACTAAGGAATCGAACCAGAGTCTTGCATCTCCTGCATTGGCAGGCAGATTCTTTACCACTCATGCCACCTGGGAAGCCCAGAGAGATGGTAGCATAAGCTTTAAGAAATAATTTTTAAGAACCAAAAGCTAAATCCAGTCTACTAGATTAAAGTTATCTCTTCTTTACTTCTTAAACATGTACCTCTTACTCTCTGTTCTACTTCCCATAATCACTCCTCACGTATTTCATAGGGTTGGAACATCTATGCTTATCTGTCAGAAATTAATGCAGCCTCCTTCTATTCTTTTATTTTGATGAGTCCAATAACTGAATATCTGCCAAAGAAATGCAAGATTGGAAAGAGAAAGAAGCAAGAACCATCACTGCTCCATTGGCAACAATGACCAGATTCTTGTGTTTTAGAAAATGACAAGAAAACATAATTTGCTCTTGTGAGTTCTTCTGTGAGTCACTGGCTTCCAGGCTGCAGCAGCCAAGATCGTTGATGAAAGCTTCCTGTGATTCTAGCACTTTTAGACTTCTTGAAAGATATAGCTCTTCCAACAGTTTTGTTTGCCCTTAATTCTCTGTATTAAATCCCCTCCAGCCTGAAATATCTAGAGTGACTGACGTTTTTCTGTTAGATTTTTTTTTTTTTACTATTATTTGTATTTGAAGTGGTCCTTGTGAAAAGATTTTGCAATGTGATCTGAGAAGGATATCTGGTCTATTCATATTTGAAGATAACAATCTCATCATCAGCTAAGGAATATATATTGATAAACCATGACATGTTATGGAAAAATAGTTCGTTAAATGATTACCTATATTCACCTGGAATAAAGTGTCTATTAAAGGCAAGGATTTGGGAAAGCAATAGCTCCTGCTGTATAATCTTGTAGAAATGATTACAAGAATCTCTGGGTGGGCTAACAGTAGTCATTATACAAGAATACTTACAAAATGACAATAAGAAGCTCATGCTTTTCAGTTCTTAGTTTAAGACCTGGTTGGAAAACTGGAGGAATTCTGTAATTGTTGTGAGGTATTTTGCTACCATTTTTATCAAAGGGTTGATGTAATCCAGATCTATAATTTGATTTGCAAAATATAAAATTATAATACACACTGAATTTATAATCTTTTCATGGCTTTTGTATGAGAGGTAAGGTGCTTATTGGCAAATGCTGGGACTTTGGTAATAGGAATGAGTGTGTGTTAGTGGACTGCAGTAAATTCCTATACCTTTTACTCATTGAGTGGGCTTCCCTGGTGGCTCAGATGGTAAAGAATTTACCTGCAATGCAGGAGATCTGGATTCGATCCTTGGATTGGGAAGATCTCCTGGAGAAGGGAGCAGCTACCAACTTCACTATTCTTGCCTGGAGAATTCCATGGACAGAGGAGCCTAGCTGGCTACAGTCCCAGGGGTAACAAAGAGTTGGACAAAACTGAGCGATTTTCGCTTGCTCATTGAGTTGACTTTTTTTACTTTTTCTTTCCACTAATTAACAAGTTATCCTGAAGCAGTTCTCTTTCAGCAGCACTTGCAGTGATACACATCAGTGTCTTATCTCAGTGCTTTGACAACCTGAGTCCTTGGTTATAATCTAGTCTAAAGCAACTTTGATTGTATCACCATCCTTGGTACATTATGCTGATCTATTTTATTGACCTCCTACACTGAATCATGCTGACTGGGAATGTTAATCATGAAATGTAATTTTGAAAGCTACCTTTTAAAGAAATGTACCTGTATATGAAAATTGTGGGATCTCTCTTTGGTAAATACTTTAAGAGTTCTGATGTTGGTGAAATGATAAGATACTCCTTCGAAATGAGAAATAAGTTTATATTTTGATTTTTTTTTTCCACAAAGGAACACAAGGTACAATAGTCATTGAATGTCTTGAATTTGGGAAGTAGCATACATCAAGTTAGAGTGAATTACCCAGGTGGATAGAATAATTTCCTCACTTTTCTTACCATAAAGATGTCCACATTCAAAACCTGAGAATCTGTGAATATGTTACCTTGCATGACAAAAGCGACTTTGCAGATGTATTTAAGATTCTGGAGAAGATGGGACTACGTCTAGTACCCTAGACTAGCAGGGTGGGCATGATATAATTATAGGGTCATTCGTAGAGACTGAAGGCTGTGCTTTGTGAAGATGAAGCAGAGGGCTGTAAGCTGAGAGGAAGGGGCTGAGTCAGAGAATGCAGGCACCCCTAGGAGCTGGAAATGTTGTTTCCAAACCCATTATCTATGTATGTACCGCTATTCTCAGGATTCACTGTGGAGCAAAAATAGATAAATAGGTGAGTAGATAGGTAATAGATACAATAATAAACAAATAAAGCAATTGATTCATGACCATGAGAGTCTCTGATACAAATAGTTCCATTTTCCATAATCAGCTGACATTACAGAGTTGTGGGATAGTGTATTAAAGATGGACTCACAATCTTTGTTGGGAAATAGCACCTTTTGTGGTTTCATTGTTATAGAATAAAAAATAAATATTTAGTCTGACTTGTACACAACTGCCTACTTTTTTCCCCTCTTCTTCTAGCATAGCTAGTTTTTATAAAGGATATTGCTTGTGGACAATGATACAACTAAGTCTTACAATATACAATATTAAAAAAAAGTAAGTGTGTTGAAGTAAAGAATAATCACAACAGTTACCAATGGAATTTTTGTCTTCCTTTTATTCTATATGAGGAGATTCCTTTGAGTAAAGCTAGTTGTGTTACACTCTGGAAGCTTAATGCCACAATTTAGAAATTAAGAAAGCTCAGTCGTGTCCAACTCTTTGCAACCCCATGGACAGTAGCCTACCAGGCTTTTCTATCCATGAAAATTTCCAGGCAAGAGTACTGGAGTGGGTTGCCATTTCCTTCTCCAGTGGCTCTTCCTGACCCAGGGATCGAACTTGGGTCTCCTGCATTTCAGGCAGACACTTTACTATCTGAGCCACCACAGTTTGGGTTTAGTTTAATATTAAAAAGTGTAATATTCAGGATATTTATCAGGAAATGCTCTTTGATTAACATCCGTGGAGGAGAAAGGGCAAAACTGAGTCAGAGGGAAAAGTTGAGTTGCTGTGGTCAGTGGATATCTCCCAGTGTGAGCTGTGGATGCACATGGTTTATCAGACATGCATGTCATAGGTTGGCCCTGAATTACCTGGACTTTCTACTTCTATAATAAGCCCTTGGGAGTGCCTTGTCCCTGAACAGACAGAATAATCAGGGAGGCAACTCAGTGCAGCTGAGACAATCGTGAAAGGCCTCCAAGCATCTAGGACAGCCAAGTTTACCTTGAAGTGGGGGAGATCCAAGCGGGCTTTCTCCATTCCATGGCCAGCACACAAGCTGATGCTGCTCGGGTTGTTCAGTGTAATCATGGGTTCAATACTATCAGATCAGTCTTCACCTACTAAGTGAAGTTAAGACAGAGAAAGATAAATATCGTATGTGCAGAATCTAAAAATGTGATACAAATGAACTTTTTTACAAACAGAAACAGACTCACAGACATAGAAAACAAACTTATGGTTACCAATGAGGAATCGTGGTGGGGGAGGGATAAATTATGTTTGGGATTAACATATACACACTACTGTCTATATAAAACAGATAATCAACAAGGACCTACTGTATAGCACAGGGAACTATATTAAATATTCTGTAATAATGTATATGGGAAAAGAATCTAAGAAAGGATGGATATATGCATATGTATAATTGAATCACTTGCTGTATACCTGAAACTAACACAACAATGTAAAACTAACTATATTTCAATGTAAAATAAAAATTAAATGAAAAAGAGTATGATATTAGCATAGCCAGATATGTAAACTGTACCTACTTTTCTGGTGGCAATTTAGCACGATTTAGTCTTTATACTTCCTCACGTGTCACAGGATCTGGAAGCTTAAGAACTACATCCTGCCAAACTGAGTGAATCATGTGAGAAGTTGAAGATGGAAGAGAACTAATCGGAGGTTCTGTGGCTGCGACAGACAGATGGTTGGCCTTTGGAGGAGGTAAGATTTTGCCAACAGCTCCCAGCTTCTTTCCGGAAAAATCACTCAGTTTCATGCTGCAGATGACTGAGAATATTGTTGAGAATTGTCTGTGATTTCTGACTTTTTTATTTCCCTAGGCTTGCTTCCCCAACCCCATTTATAGTCATATGTCTCTATTTCTCTGTATTAAACTACCTCAAATTTAAAACACCAGAGACATTTGCATACCCCTGCCTCTTTTTCCCACTCCAGTGTTCTTGCCTGGAGAATCCCAGAGATGGGGAGCCTGTTGAGCTGCTGTCTATGGGGTCACACAGAGTCGGATATGACTGAAGCGACTTAGCAGCAGCAGCAGCCTCTTGTTCTCTGGTTCATGGAACTATCAGTGACTCACATCTGTGTCAGGACTACCCTCTTGTCATTGTCAACTGAAAACCCTCAGTAGTATCCTTCTGAAGCCACCGAGTTTATGACCACAGACTCCTGAACTTCCAGCTGTTTCTTTCTGGTCCCTAGCACAGTGAATCCTACTCATTAAAGTAACCAAGTTGACAATCCACGGGTCTTACAATTCGCTTCTGCTCTCACTTTTCACTTAACCAGTTAAGAAGTCGGGGTTTGTTGTTATAATTACTCACCTAACCTTTACCCTCACCTCTCCTCCTCTTTCACTTAAAAGCCCAAGCCTCCACATAGCTACTTCTCCTGGAGGAAAGCCACATTAAATTGGATCAAATCTATGACCAATAGCCTCAAACATCAGCAAAAATGTAAGCAATCCCAAAAGAATTTCTCCAAGCTCTTTCCACCATCCCCCTCCCCCCTCACACTCTGTGACCTGGGCCTCTACATGCTTCTCCTTACTGTGTATGAATTGTTTATATTTTGATCAAAGACAAAAACTTTTCACCTGTGCTCCAGATGTTAGCTCTCACATTCACTCATAAACATGGCTCTAGACTTTCTGATTCTGTTCTGTGGCATTGTTTTTCTCTCTAGTACAAATGATCTGTGAGGATCGTGCATGACAAGAATGGCATAATTTCTCCATCTTGTTAACACTCCAGGTATCATCCTCCAGGCACCACAGCACTGCTCTGCCCCTATAACCTTCTGCTTTCTGTCTCTAATTTCTTTCCTCATGTCTCCTCTCCTTTCTCTCTTAAACTGTTTATGAATAGATTTTGGTTCCACTATGCCAGAAAAAGGTCATAAATGACTTTGTTAAATCTAGTGGTCATTTACCCAGTCCTGAATTTATTTGTCCTGTCTGCCACCATCACCACAGCTGATTCACCCCTATTCATTGAAATACTCTGTTCCCATCATGTCATGGAATATAAATGAAGAAAAAATAGAAATAATGGCATAATTTATTTTCTGGGCTCCAAAATCACTGCAGATGGTGACTGCAGCCATGAAATTAAAGGACATTTGCTCCTTGGAAGAAAAGCTATGGCAAACCTAGCCAGCTTATTAAAAAGCAGAGATATCATTTTGCTGACAAAAGTCCATATAGTCAAAGCTATGGTTTTTCCAGTAGTCATGTATGGATGTGAGATATGAGCAATAAAGAAGGTTGAGCATCAAAGAATTGATGCTTTTGAACTGTAGCATTGGAGAAGACTCCTGAGAGTCCTTGGACAGCAAGGAGATCAAACCAGTCAATCCTAAAGGAAATCAACCTTGAATATTATTTGGAAGGACTGATGCTGAAGCTGAAACTCCAATATGGCCACCTGATGTGAAGAGCTGACTCACTGGAAAAGACTCTGATGCTGGGAAAGGTTAAAGGCAAGAAGAAAAGGGGGTGACAGAGGATGAGATGGTTGGATGGCATCACCAACTCAATGGACATGAATTTGAGCAAACTCCAGGATGTGGTGAAGGAAAGTGAAGCCTTGTGTGCTGCAGTCCATGGGCTTGCAAAGAGTCAGACATGACTGACGAACTGAACAACAAAATACTTGCCTTCTAGAAAACACTCTTTTCATCCTGTAGACACTTTAATCATTCATCACTCTTCCTATACTCACACACTTGATAATTTCAAATTTAAATCCTGTCTTATAATGACTGTCATATCTCCTACTTCAACCTCTTCCTGAAGTTAAAGGTCCAACTACCTCCAGCACATCTCTACTTAGGTGAGAAACTTCTAGAACTTATCTGTTCAGAAGTCTCATCTGTCCTGAAATCCGATCTCTGCCAAAATTGTTTTTTTTTCTTCTTCTTCTTCTTTCTTTCTTCCAGTATAGTAAATGTAAACAGTATCTTCCCCAGTAGCTGATACCAACAATGTTGGAATTTTTTCAACTTCCTCTTTTTGCTCTCTTGCAACACTACATATAATTTCTAGGCAAATCCTGTCAGTTATATTTACCAAAAAAAATCTATATATACATATGGATAGATAGGTAGATCATAACCAGCATCTCTACCTCTACAGAAAGTCTCCACTATGTTTTGAATTGTAATAGTTACCTGGTGGTTTCCCTGTTTTTGCCTTTACCTCCTTATCTTCTCTTCTAGGATGATATTTTAAAATTATAATTCAAATAATGTCCTCTTTTAATCAAAACCTGAACATTATTTTTGAGTCCATTCAGCTTCCTAATAGGCCTTGCTGAATATGCCTGTTAATTTTAATTACATTTTTTGATTTTACCTTCTACTACTGTCTTTAATTAATATATATTTAATATTTATTTACTACTGTATTTAATTAAATACAGATAGTCCCTAGATAATAAAGAAATAATCTTATTAGCATTGTAATAATTTACATAGAACAGCCAAAACTAAGAAACAAATTATTCATGAATAACAGGAAGATAGAGAAATAGAATTTAAACCTGAGCATTAAATAAATAAAATATCTAGTGCTTCCCTAGTGGCTCAGATGGTAAGAATCTGTCTGCAATTCTGGATACCTGGGTTTGATCCCTCAAACCCAGGAATATCCCCTGGAGAATAGAATGGCAACTGATACTCCAGTGTTCTTGCCTGAAGAATTTCATGGACAGAGGAGCCTGACAGTCTACAGTCTGTGGAAATGCAAAGAGTTGAACATGACTGAATGACTAACACTTTAACTACTTTGATAAGTAATATGATAACATTAAAATAATATATTCAAAGAGTAAGATATATAAGAAAACAGATTGGAAAGCATAAATGTTCAGTAAGACCAAAATTATTATAAAAGAAAATAGCTTCATAAGACTTCACTGGTAGCCCTATTCTCTGTTGATGAAGTTACTGTTAATTTTTGCAATTTTTGTTCAACAGTTTAGCTTTTAAAGTTTTTGTAAAGTGAATAATCTTTATTTTTAATTTCAGAAATGAAAGCAGGACATTGTCATAACCAAATTTAGCTAAAATTGCTTTCTTTTTTTTCCTAAGGTATAACAAAACTTAGAGAAGAGTCGATCACCTAATTCAGTCATTTCTTCATGTTTAGTTCAGTTTATTTCAGCTCAGTTGCTCATTTCTGCCTGACTGTTTGCGACCCCATGGACTGCAGCATGCCAGGCTTCCCTATTCCTCACCAACTCCTGGAGCTTACTCAAACTCATTTCCATCGAGTAAGAGGTGGTATCCAACCATCTCATCCTTTGTTGTCCCCTTCTCCTCCTGCCTTCAATCTTTCCCAGCATCAGGGTCTTTTCCAATGAGTTAATTCTCTGCATCAGGTAACCAAAGTATTGGAGTTTCAGCTTCAGCATCAGTCCTTCCAACGAATATTCAGGACTGATTTCCTTTAGGATGGACTTGTTGGATCTCCTTGCAGTCCAAGGGACCCTCAAGAGTCTTCTTCAACACCACAATTCAGAAGCATCAATTCTTTGGTGCTTAACTTTCTTTATAATCCCAACTCTCACATCCATATGTGTGTGTGTGTTAGTAGCTCAGTCGTATATGACTCTTTGCGACCCCATGGACTGTAGCCCAACAGGTTTCTCTGTTCATGGAATTATCCAGGCAAGAATATTGGAGTGGATTGCCATTTCGTTCTCCAGAGGAACTTCCTAACTCAGGGATCGAACCCTGGTCTCCTGCATCACAGGCAGGTTGTTTTACCATTTCAGCTACAGGGAAGTCCTATGACTATTGGAAAAACCATAGCTTTGACTATACTGACTTTTGTTGGCAAAGCAATATCTCTGCTTTTTAATATGCTGTCTAGGTTGGTCATAACTTTATTTCAAGGAGCAAGGGGCTTTTAATTTCATGGCTGCAATCACCATCTGCAGTAATTTTGGAGCCTCCCCAAATAAAATCTTTCATTGTTTCCATCGTTTCCCCATCTATTTGCCATGAAATGATGGGACTGGATGCCATGATCTTAGTTTTCTGAATGTTGAAATTTAAGCCAACTTTTTCACTCTCCTCTTTCATTTTCATCAAGAGGCTCTTTAGTTCTTCACTTTCTGACATAAAGGTGGTGTCATCTGCATTACTTAGATTATTGATATTTCTCACAGCAATCTTAATTCCAGCTTATACTTCCTCCAGCCCAACGTTTCTCATGACGTACTCTGCATATAAGTTAAATAAGCAGGGTGACAATATACAGCCTTGATGTAATCCTTTGCTGATTTGGAACCTGTCCATTGTTCCATGTCTGGTTCTAACTGTTGCTTCTTGACCTGCATACAGATTTCTCAGGAGGCCAGTGGGGTTGTCTGGTATTCCCATCTCTTTAAGAATTTTCCACAGTTTGCTGTGATCTACACAGTCAAAGACCTTTGCTGAGTCAATAAAGCAGATATATATGTTTTTCTGGAACTCTCTTGCTTTTTTGAAGATTCAATGGATGTTAGCAGTTTGATCTCTGATTCTTGTGGATTTTCTAAATCAAGCTTGAACATCTGGAATTTCACAGTTCATATACTTTTGAAACCTGGCTTGGAGAATTTTGAGCATTACTTTGTCTAGTAGCTTGGTAATTTTTCTTAGATAGTTTTGGTTCTGTTTGAGCAATAAATGCAAAATTTTGCAATCTACTTGCAGAGGTAAGGTTTTTTGAGTTCTCTTAAATGTAGTTAAAGGAAGATAACTGTACCTGATAGTAATAAAAATAACATTGTTGCCTAGCCTGCAATCACATCAGCAGATTCATGTATATTTAATGCCAATTGTGTCTTAAGGACACATGTTGTCTGCTCTGTGTATTACCCATTGGTAGGCTACTGCTAACCATACTATATCTTCCTGGATATGTTCCCTTATCACATAGATAGTGTGTACACAGAGAATGCAAACTCATCATAACGTGCACTGAAGCAAAATATTACTGAGAAGGTGAAGCTACTCAAATAGATAGCATCTAAATTATTTGCAAGCATCGTGACTTTATGATCATCAGGCATCCTGGATGTTCCACACTGCTGCTCCTTCCCATTTAGATAGATAACCAAAAGATGAGCATCATTTTCATAGAAAAAAAAATGTAAAAAGACCTTATTTTTCCTTCTCTCATCCAAGAAATTTACACTTACTTCAAGATATTCAGAGAGGAAAAAAAAAAAACTAAACTTTTTTTAATGTATTCAACCACTCGATCATGATTATGCCCTAACTTGTATAAGAATGTTTTCAAAACACCCAGAAATTCCCTTCTAATTACTTCATTAATGTATATTGTGTACATTTGAATCAGAAGAAATAATTCAAGGAGGAGCTTAATGGCTAGAGAAGTCACTTTTCCAACCTTCAACTATAGGTTACTTCTGTTGCTGAACATGTGACCCTAGAGTAGAAAAAGTATTACACCCAGTTTATAGTCTCCTTATGCTATTAGGTCAGCTATAACTCACTTATCAGTTCTGTTCTAGCATTTGTCCCACAGCCACTTTCATAGCATTTATTTCCCATTGTCATCAAGTGTAGTTCTTTGTCACACTGGTCATGTGATCAGTACAAGAGGAATGGGCAGCTTTATGGCCCTACGATGCAATGCCTTAGCACTCAAATACATGTTTGTCTTATCAATTTAGGAAGCTGGCTATAGAGAGAGGATTCCAGTCCCCACTGAGCTTGCAGTTATTGGCAGCATCTCTCTTTTTTCTCCTCCTCCTTGTTCTTTTTTGGTGGGCATAAACATGGTCCACTTGAATACTTTTAAATTCCCACAAATATGTCCATAATGAATCTAACATATTGTGGTGATTTTTTAACTGTAACTGAGTGTGCTGAGCAGGATTTTTTTTTTTTTTCATAACAGAGAGTTCAATTTAGGGATTATCTTTACTGTACAGTCACACAGAGCTGATTTATGTAACTGTGAAGAAGTGAAGTGAAGTCACTCAGTCGTGTCTGACTCTTTGTGACCCCGTGGACTGTAGCCCACTCAGGCTCCTCTGTCCATGGGATTATCCAGGCAAGAATACTGGAGTGGGTTGCCATTTCTATGTAAGTGTACAGCAAGGTTACTAGCTAAATACCCAGAATATGAATATCTAAATATTTCATAAAGGGTGAGACCTTCCGTTTTACTGATACTTATTCAGCTGTCATCTCTTGCCTTCATTGTTGTTGTTCAGTCACTAAAGTTGTGCCTGACTCTTTGCTGCCCCATGGACTGCAGTATGCCAGGTTCCTTTGTCCTCCACTGTCTCCAGAGGTTGCTCAAATTCATGCCCATTGAGTTGGTGATGCCATCTAGCCATCTCATCCTCAAAAGGAGAAGGTCACCCCCTTCTCCTCCTGCCCTCCGTCTTTCCCAACATCAGGGTCTTTTCCAAAGAGTCCACTCTTTGAATCATGTGGCCAACGTTTTGGAGTGTCAGCTTCAGCATCAGTCCTTCTAATGAATACTCAAGGTTGATTTCCTTTAGGATTGACTGGTTTAACCTCCTTGCAGTTCATGGGACTATGAAAGTTCCTCTGGCATTACAGGTCAAAAGCATCTTGCCTTCCCTTTCCCATTAAGGTTTTATTGTACTGAAAGCCTATGTTTGCTGGTTTCCAAATAGCAGTGCAGCCCTCCTTCCAGGCTCTCCCATTGGTAAACCAGAGAGCCTGCCTTGTCTTAGCTTGGAGAGATCGAGTGCTTTCAGCTACATGGCTGATACTGCAGGGAGGTCTCATAAGGTCTCTTGTGTTTTATACAATGGATGGATAAGTAAACGCCCTAAGCTTCTTCTCTAGGGAGTATACCTGAATCTATCACTCCACTTCATGACTGAACTGTGTTATGACGTTTATTACCTATTTGATGGTCTCTCTGACACCATTTAAAACTAAGTCAGAATTCCAAGCCTAAAAATCATTGTGTGTCTCAGGGATGGCTTTGATAAAAGTGCAGTAGGATCAAGAAAGACATTACCTTTAAGTTGATCATAATAAACAGCTGCTTTAGGTGGGTTTCCTGTCTAAAACTCTAAAGCACTTTCATTGAGAAGACCTATGGATCCCTATCAAAGGCCCTCATCTATGGGTTCTGATATTTCTAGGATCAATAAGGAGTTAGATCATAAGACCTAGTATAGTAACCTTTGCTACTGTCTGCCTGCAATGTGGGAGACCTGGATTCAATCCCTGGGTCGGTAGGATCCCCTGGAGAAGGAAATGGCAACCCACTCCAATATTCTTGCCTGGAGAATCCCATGGACGGAGGAGCCTGGTGGGCTACTGTCCACGGGGTCTCAAAGAGTCGGACATGATTGAGCAACTTCATTTTCACTAAGTGTTAACCAGATCTGTAAGGCTATACCCATTTACCTTGGTTTGTTGCCCATTCTGCAAGTCTTCACTGTATAGATACAACTGAAAGACTTGAAAAAATCAAAATAGTCTATTTTCTGAATAGGCTACTGTTAACCTCCAGAAACAAATGTTTCCTAGAGCAGATGGTCCCCAGCTTTCTTGGTACCAGAGACCTGTTTCATGGGAGACAATTTTTTCAAAGGCCAGGGATTGGAGGGATGGCTTCAGGATGATTCAGGCACATTACATTTATTGTGCACTTTATTTCTATTGTTTTGTCAGCTCCACCTCAGATCATCAGGCATTAGATCCTGGAGTTTGGGGACCCGTGTCCTAGAATATGGGAAACCATACAGACTGGCCAAATAGAACATTTTAAAAGTTAATTAGTGGGAATTGAATTTCTTCCTTCAACTATTTCTTTAATAAGAACAAGGGTCTTTTGTCACCTTACTGGAATTCTAAATTGTTTTAATGTTAACTAACAGAGAGATTAGGCAGTTCTAACTTTCACATTTAGCACGCAAATCTAAATGTAGAGTGGCATGAGTGAAGGGGCTGTTGGTCAGTATTCCTGTGGAAAGAGTGTTTGTGACTTGCTCCATTCATATGTAATACCTGTCTCAATTATGTGCTCAGGTAAAGTCAGTGCAACAGCTGCAATATTTCCAATATCTAAATATATATTATATATTTATATAATTATATAAAATTATGATGGAATTAAAATGAAAACAATAGCACATAGAGAAAATGTCATCTAAAATACTTACATTGTATAAGAAAAAGTCTGAAATTTTAATGAAATAAGTTTACTATAAGAACAGAATTTCATAAAAAAAAGATGAAACAATGCCATTTGCAGCAACATGGATAGACCTAGACATCATCATACTAAGTGAAGTAAGTCAGACAAAGATAGACATCATATGCTATCACTTCTATATAGAATCTAAAAGAATGATAGCGTTTTTCTTTCTGGCTTACTTCACTCTGTAATATATATGGAATTTAGAAAGATGGTAATGGTAACCCTGTATGCGAGACAGAAAAAGAGACACAGATGTATAGAACGGACTTTTGGACTCTGAGGGAGAGGGAGAGGGTGGGATGATTTGGGAGAATGGCACTGAAACATGTATACTATCATGTAAGAAATGAATCGCCAGTCTATGTTCGATACAGGATACAGGATGCTTGGGGCTGGTGCACGGGGATGATCCAGAGAGATGATATGGGGTGGGAGGTGGGAGGGGGGCTCAAGATTGGGAACTCATGTACACCCGTGGCGGATTCATGTCAATGTATGGCAAAACCAATACAGTATTGTAAAGTAAAATAAAGTAAAAAATAAAAAATAAAAAAAAATTTAAAATGATACAAATGAACTTTTTACAAAGCAGAAACAGACTCACAGACGTAGAAAATACATCTATGGTTACCTAAATAGAAAAATAAGTAGGGGATAAATTAAGAGATTGACATTAACATTTACATACTACTATATATAAAATGGATGTCCCTGGTGGCTCAGATGTAACCAACCAGGATCGGCTATATAGCACAGGGAACTCAAGTCAATATTCTGTATTAACCTATGTGGGAAAAGACTCTGAAAAAGAAATAGGTATGTGTATATGTATATTTGAGTCACTTTGCTATACAGCAGAAACTAACACAACATTGAATCAACTGTACTCCAATTAATATAAATTTAAAAATTTAATAATAAGAATTGGATTATATGCATACATATATGTATAGGTTTTAGCAAATGTATTGGCATTTATTACACTCTCAAAATATAGTTCTCTTTTCGGATATGGTGAAATAATAGCTCAGGGAAATATATTTCATGCTTATACATGTAATGCATGTATATATTCATGCTTATATATTTAAAGTTAATTAGAAAAAAGGATACACAGTTTTTTTCTTTCAGTTATTCTTATAAAACCATTGCTAGTATTTCAAGAATACAAGTTCCTCTTTATTGTTTATGGAAAAAATTTATCAAAGCATAAAAATATGTGTTGTTTATATAGTGTTAGAAAAAACGGTGGTAAATTTCATACACCATTTAGAAATAGTTTCAATCCCTTGCATTCTGAGTATATTCATGAAACAGAGTTCCTGCACTTTATTTTCTACTTCTTTCTTCTCCATAGGGGCAAAATTTACCATCTGCTCTAAGACTTTCTGGCCATAAAGACTGCAGTTAAAACTATGTTAATAGCTCAGTTCAGACAAGAATGATGCCTTAATTTTCATTTCTTATAGGGTAAGTTAATTAAATCGATTAAGGCCACTTTATCACTCCATAAGGCTACTCAGGTTCTTGTTTGCTTCCATTTAAAAATCCTAGACAAAATTTGATAAATCTTCATAATTTCATTCTTACAAAGTCTGTTTGGTATAGCATCCTGAATCACATGTTTAACAGCTAAAATCAGTTTAAAATCGATTATTTTATATAGGAACATTGCTACTAAGGTTAAAATTTTATTGATATTGAATACAAATATCTTCATTGAGGAAGAGAAATCACCTAGGAGTCTATTCATGCCCTATAGCATGGTGAAAACATATACAGAAAGGAATATAATACATAGGACCCCAAAGATAAAGAATATGATTCTGGAGTTGTTTCATTTTCATTAGACAAAGTTCATATACTACATAGAAATGCAACAGCACAATTATAGGGCACTATTATAAATTCCTACAGTGGAAAGATTGCCAGACTTTCTGAGTTTCCAGCTTCCTATTGAGTCCAGAGTAAGATGTTTATGGACTCTGTTTTGAACAAAGTGTTTTGGGAAGGTAGATGAGGAACAGAATACATTTGGGAGCACTGGGGCAGGTCTATTGGAGTTTAATGATTAATAACATTTGTCAGGTTGAGAAATAAAAGGGTGTAGATATGTGAGAGGAAACAGCAGGTTATTTCTGTAGTGATTTCCTGAACCCGTGAGTGACTCAAAAGTTAATGAATAATTCTGTAGGATATTCTAACATTTCCAGCCAAAAGCTCGTTCATGTGTTCAGTTGACAAATATTTATTGATTGCTGACTGCATGCCTAGGGATACAGAAGTATTTGAGACATATTGAGCTTATTATGTAGTGAGAAAAAGTAGAAAAGGAGGGTAGTGTGTGGTAGGGCTAAGATGAGGTAAGGATAAGCTGTGCGGAAACACACAAAGGGGCATCGGATCCCATTCGGACATTTAGGAAAAACTCTCAGTAAATCAGGAATTGTATGGTCTCTCCCATACAACAATACAAATCAGCCATAATTTTATAATTATGCATGTGTATAATTTTATATAATATATATAATTTTATATGTGTATATATAATTTGACAATTATATATATATGTATATATATATATGTGTGTATATATATACACATGCATCCCCTCCTTCTTAAGCCCCCTCCTCACATCCCACTGCTCCAGGTTGTCACTGAGCACCAGGCTGGGCTCCCTGTGCTGTACAGCTTCCTGCCAATTATCTGTTTTACACATAATAGTGTATATGGGTCAAAGGCTACTTTCTTAATTTGTTCTACCCTTGACTTCCCCTCCTGGGTTCACAGGTCTGTTCTCTATGCCTGTGTCTCAATTTCTTCTCTGTAAATAGGTTCATCAGTATTATTTTTCTAGATTCCATATATATGAATTAACATGTGATATTTGTTTTTCTGTTTCTGACTTACCTCACTCTGTATAACAGGCTCTAGGTTCTTCCACCTCACTACGACTGACTCAGATTTGCTCCTTTTTAAGGCTGAATAATATTCCATTGTGTGTGCGTGTGTTTGTGTGTATATATATACATACATACATACATATATACATATATGTATATATGTGTGTGTATATATATATATATATATGACATATAGGTTGTTTCCATGTTCTGGCTATTGTAATAGTTGCATATGAATGGCATATGAACATAGCAGTGCAATGAACATTAAGGTACATCTGTCTTTTTGAATTGTGGTTTTCTCAGGGTATATGCCCAGGAGTGCAATTGATTTTTGTTTAGTGAATATTTAGAGTCATAGGCAAAGGAGCTACATGTATCTCCTTTCCAAAAATGTTATATTATTTCCCTTTGAAACTCTTACTCACTAGCTCAAAGAACTGACTTAAAGTCTGTAGACTATTATATGGTTTTAAATTTAATTTTATTACAATTACAACCAGAAGTGGATTGAAAATTTATGGTTGATGCATTTCTTTCAAAAACAATAAATGATTCCCAAACAGACTTTTTTTCTTAGAATCCATGATGGCTTACTAATTAAATATGTAATATTTGGGGGCAATTGTGTTTGAGTTATTTTCTGCCTGATTTTCTACCCAAAATATTTTATTCAAAACTCCAAAACTTTTATTCAGTTTCTTAAAGCACTGTACTTCATTTTCTGCATAAATGTTGAGATATTTATGTTTTGATATTGAAAATTATTTTGATTAGCACAGCATTATTTTTAGTTTTTAAAAGCTGTGATGCATATGAATCATAATGCTGTATTTCATCTAAATAATGTTTACAGTTTTTCTCTTATGAAAGCAACTATTGTTTGTATCTTTGTTCATTTCTTTTGCACATTCAAAATTACAAAACCAGAATTGTGCAATGCATTTATAATAGTATTTTATTATTTATGTTAGTATTATATTTATACTAAAGTATAATATTACATTATAAGCATAGTACATTTTAAGTAAGTAAGGCACATGTTATGAAATTTAAAATTTATAAAACTCAGTAAAATCTGACTTAATATTTCTCTGGAAAATGTAGATTACTTCTTATTTCTGAGACAGAAAATTTCAGAGTAAAGAATGATTTGAAAATCACAGAAAAACAGAAACCAGTGATCTTTTGATCAGTCTCACTCCCCCAAAAAAAACACAAAATTCTGTTTGTTCCACAAGTATTTTTTCACCTATATTTGAGTACCAGACACTCTTCTAGATAAGGAACTTTCAGGTAGGAATAAAACAAATGAGATAACAACATCAGAATCCCAGGAGTCATTAGGAACTCCCTCTTCTTCACTAATGCATGCACTCATTCACAGACTCTTTTATGCATCATATTGAGAAAAATATTATTTTTTCCTATTTGACAGCCTCAGTACTAGGTACTAAGAATCCTAGATACCAGGAATTAGCAAGGAAGATTAAGTTAGGATTTTTCTCTTAAAACTTAAAATCCAGTTCAAGAGAGAGAATTTACATAAATAATCATAAAAATAAATATTTAAAGATATCATATTTAATATGATACCAGAAAATGAATGAAAATGGGTGATTATAAAGTCAGAGATGGCTTTCTTTAAATATTTAATGAAAAAAATGAAGATTGGCTAGGAAGCAGTGATATTAATTTTAGGGAAAGAGAATTCCAGGCAGAGAGTGCCACTTGTTTGAAGGCTATAAAGTAAAAAAGAATGTGACACTTTAAGAACTGAGAAAAAATACGGAGTCTGGAATGTGAGGGGCAAAGAGAGCAGTCATGATACAAAGTAAGTGGGGACATCATACGGTATGTTGAGTGTTCTCATTTAAGAAATTAAGGCAAATACAATGAAAAACTAAAAAAAAAAAAATGCATAGATGTATGTGGACTATCTAAAAGATACAGATGAAGTTATCTACAAAACAGAAATAGAGTCACAGATATAGAAAATAAACTTAAGGGAGTAAGGGGGGAGGGCTAAATTGGGAGACTGGGATCAACATGTATAGACTGCTGTATATAAAAGAGGTTACTAACAAGGACCTACTATGTAGCACAAGGAACTCAAAATCTGTAATGATCTATAGGGAAAAGAATTTTAAAAAGAGTGCCTATATGTATATGTATAAATGAATCACTTTGCTGTACACCTGAAACTAACACAATTGTACATTAAATATATTCCAATACATTTTGTTTTAAATGCACAGAAAAACCTGGTATAGATTTCCAGGGAGTAGAATGATATCTCGATAATCATCAGAAAACAAGCTCTTTTTGAAGTATGGACAACCTTAATTCCAAATGAGGCTGTCATTTTTGTTTATAATATCCTTTCACAAATTGGTTAAATTTAACAGGTAAAAAGTAGTATATCAATGCCCTTATATTTTAATACTTTAAGGAAATAACAGAAACATGATATATTTGAAAAGGGGATTTACTTGAATATAAAATTATTTTAGTATTTATTGTACTGAACAATCCCGAAGTAAAATTTTCTATGATAAAAGTATTGGAGATTTTCACTCAAGATTAAGCACTATTGCCCTTGGCTCTCCATGCTACCCAAAATAGACTTCCTCTCAAGATTTATGAAAAATAGTCTGAAGGTCTGCCGAATGCAATAGGAAAACTATGGTTCATGTCATTGGTGGTGGTGGTGTTGTTCAGCTGCTAAGTCGTGTTCCATTTTTGCAACCCCATGGACTACAGCACACCAGGCTTCCCTGTCCTTCACTGTCTCCAGGAGTTTGCTCAGATTCATGTCTATTGAATCAGGGATGCCATCTAACCATCTCATCCTCTGCTGCCCCCTTTTCCTACTGTTCTCAGTCTTTCCAAACATGTCGGTCTTTTCCAATGAGTCGGCTCTTTGCTTCAGGTGGCCAAAGTATTGGAGCTTCAACTTCAGCATCTTTTCTTCCAATGAATATTCAGGGTTGATTTCCCTTAGGATTGACTGGTTTGAGCTGCTTTCTGTTCAAGGGACTCTCAAGAATCTTCTTCAGCACTACAATCAAAAAGTATCAATTCTTTGGCCCTCACCCTTCTTTATGGTCCAACTCTCACATCTGTAAATGATTACTGGAAAAACCATAGCTTTAATTATACAGACTTTGTTGACAAACTGATGGAATGTTAGTGTTTCCTGTCATTTTTGGTAGAATTTTGTTACATGGATAGAAAATAAACTATGCTGATGTAATATGGATTTTTAAAAATCTTTCTTTAAAATTACAGGGTTTATGAGTGATTATCTCATTATCACAATTGGGTTAATATAAAGGCATACACCTAAACTCTGAAATAGCCCACATTTTGTTCCTGGGCAAGATCAGTTCAGTTCAGTTCAGTCACACAATCGTGTCCGACTTCTTGCGACCCCATGAATCGCAGCATGCCAGGCCTCCCTGTCCATCACCCAACTCCTGGAGTTCACTCAGACTCCCATCCATCGAGTCAGTGATGCCATCCAGACATCTCATCCTCTGTTGTCCCCTTCTCCTCCTGCCCCCAATCCCTCCCAGCATCAGAGTCTTTTCCAATGAGTCAACTCTTCGCATGAGGTGGCCAAAGTACTGGAGTTTCAGCTTTAGCATCATTCCCTCCAAAGAAATCCCAAGGCTGATCTCCTTCAGAATGGACTGGTTGTATCTCCTTACAGTTCAAGGGACTCTCAAGAGTCTTCTCCAACACCACAGTTCAAAAGCATCAATTCTTCAGCGCTCGGCCTTCTTCACAGTCTAACTCTAACATCCATACATGACCACAGGAAAAACCATAGCCTTGACTAGACGGACCTTTGTTGGCAAAGTAATGTCTCTGCTTTTCAAGATGCTATCTAGGTTGGTCATAACTTTTCTTCCAAGGAGTAAGTGTCTTTTAATTTCATGGCTTCAGTCACCATCTGCAGTGATTTTGGAGCCCAAAAAAATAAAGTCTGACACTGTTTCCACTGTTTCCCCATCTATTTCCCATGAAGTGATGGGACTGGATGCCATGATCTTCATTTTCTGAATGTTGAGCTTTAGGCCAACTTTTTCCCTCTCCTCTTTCAGTTTCATCAAGAGGCTTTTTAGTTCCTCTTCACTTTCTGCCATAAGGGTGGTGTCATCTGCATATCTGAGGTTCTTGATATTTCTCCTGGGAATCTTGATTCCAGCTTGTGTTTCTTCCTGGGCAAGATAGCTAGTATTAATTTCAAATACTGGCAAATAGACTCTACTTCTGAATGGGAAGGCCTGCAAAGTCACAAGACAAGGAACAACACTTGGATTAACTTTCATGAATCTCTGTACAACCATGTAATTCTCCCAGGAGGTGGTACTTGATGATTATGAGTGTTTTAATGCAGTTGCTGATCCCACAAACAGCTTATGCAAGTCCCAGTTTCTCCACATCTTCACTTGTGCTGGATATTTTCATCTTTATTCTCCCACATGCTGGTGTTTTTGCATGTTGATAGCAAGTTATAATTAGATACTCTAAAGGGACTTATCACAAAACATAAGAATATCCTGTGTGTGTGTGTGTGTGTGTGTGTGTGTGTGTGTGTGTGTGTTTAGGTGCTGACTTGTGTCTGATTCCTTGTGGGCCCATGGACTACAAACTGCCAGGCTCCAATGCCCACGGAATTTACCAGGCAGAAATACTGAAGTGGGGTGCCATTTCCTACTCCAGGAAATCTTCTTGACCCAGAGATCGAATGCATGTCTTTTTTTTTATCTCTTGCATTGGCAGGTGGATTCTTTCCCACAAGCACCACCTGGAATTAGATAAACAATAGTAAATTGAAATGTTAAGGTCTGACAATAGGATTTTTTCAGTGTCTGAAATTCTTGTCAATTTACTGCAGACTGAGGAATTCTTGAGTACTTCTGTAAAACTATTTTGGAAAGTAAAGTGACAGCATCTGGCTAATTTCAAGTCATATTATGTAACGAAGGATCCTTCCATTCCAAACTGATGTATAGATGTTACAACAATACACTATATATATGTCCTACACATAGTTGAATGGTTCTACAAAGACCTGAAAGACCTTCTAGAACTAATATCAGAACAAGATATCCTTTTCATCATAGGGTACTGGAATGCAAAAGTAGGAAGACAAGAGATACCTGGAATAAGAGGCAAATTTGGCTTTGGAGTACAAAATTAAGCAGGGCCACACTAACAGAGTTCTGCCAAGAGAATGCATTTGTCATACCAAAGAACCACTTCCAACAACCCAAGAGAGGAGTATACACAGGGATATCACCAGGTGGTCAATGCTGAAATCAGATTGATTATAATGTTTGCACGTGAAGGTGGAGAATCTCTGTACAGTCAGCAAAAAAAAAATGACCTGGAGCTGACTGTGGCTCAGATCATGAACTCCTTTATTCAAAATTCAGACTTAAATTTAAGAAAATAGGAAAAATCATTAGACCATTTAGGTATGACCTAAATAAAATCCTTATGATTGTGCACTGGAAATGACAAATAGATTCAAGGGATGAGAACTGATAGACAGAATGCCAGAAGTATGAATAAAGGTTTGTAACGTTGTACAAGAGGTGGTGACCACAATAATCCCTAAGAAAAAAAAATGCAAAAAGGTAAAATGGTTGTCTCAGGAGGCCTTGAATAAAGAAGAAAAGCCAAAGACAAAGGAGAAAAGGAAAGATATACCCATATGAATGCAGAGTTCTAAAGAATAGCAAGGAGAGATAAGAAAGTCTTCCTAAGTGATCAATGAAAAGAAATAGAGGAAAACAGTAGAATGGGAAGAACTAGAGAGCTCTTCAAGAAAATTAGAGATACCAAGGGAACATTTCATGCAGAGATGGGTACAATATAGGACAGAAACTGTGTGGACCTAACAGAAACAGAAGATATTAAGAAGGGATGACAGGAGTATATAGAAGAACTATACAAAAAAGATCTTAAAGACCCAGATAACCATGATGGTATGATCACTTACCTAGAGTCAGACATCCTGGAATGAGAAGTCAAGTGGGCCTTAGGAAGCATCACTATGAACAAAACTAGTGGAGGTGATTGAATTCCAGTTGACCTATTTCAAATCCTAAAAGATGATGCTGTTATAGTGGTGCACTCAGTATGCCAGCAAATTTGCAAAACTTAGTGGTGGCCACAGGCCTGGAAAAATTCAGTTTTCATTCCAATCCCAAGAAAGGACAATACCAAAGAATGTTGAAACTACTGCACAATTGCACTCATTTCACATGCTAGCAGGTAATGTTCAAATCCTTCAAGCAAGGCTTCAATAGTAAGTGAACTGAGAACTTCCAGATGTACAATATAGATTTAGAAAAGGCAGAGGAAACAGAGATCTAATTGTCAATATCTGTTAGATCATATAAAAAGCAATAGAATTCTAGGGGAAAAAATCTACTTCTGCTTTATTGACTACACTAAAGCCTTTGACTATGTGGATCACAAGAAACTGGATAATTTTTACAAAGATGGAAATACAAGACCACCTTACCTGCCTCTTAGGATACCTGTATGCAGCTCAAGGAGCAACAGGTCGAATGAAACAAGGAGCAATGGACTGGTTCTAAATTGGTAAAGGAGTACATCAAGGCTGTATATTGTCACTATCTTATTTAACTTATATGCAGAGTTGTTTTTCACTTGCTCTGTCATGTCCATCTCTTTGTGACCCCATTGACTGCAGAATGTCAGGCTTCCCTGTCCTTCAGTATCTCCTGGGTTTGTTCAAACTCATGCCCATTGAGTCGGTGATGCCATCCAACCATCTCATCCTCTCTGTCATTCCCTTCTCCTCCTGCCTCAATCTCAACATCAGGGATTTTTCCAGTGAGTTGGCTCTGCCCATTAGGTTCCAAAGTACTGGAGTTTCAGCTTCAGCATCAATTCAATGAATATTCAAGGTTGATTTCCTTTAGGATTGACTGGTTTGATCTCCTTATAGTTCAAGAGTCTTCTCCAATACCCCAGTTCAAAAGCATCAGTTTGTTGATGTTTAGCCTTTTATATTGTCCAGCTCTCACATCCATACATGACTACTGGAAAAACCATAGCTTTGATTATATGGACATTTTTTAGCAAAGTAATGTCTCTGTTTTTCAAAATGCTGTCTATTTTTGTCATTGCTTTTCTTCCATGGAGCAGGCATCTTTCAATTTCATGGCTAATGTCCAAAGTGATCTTAGAGCCAAAGAAAATAAGTCTGTCACTGTTTACATTGTTTTTCTATCTATTTGTCATGAAATGATGGGACCAGATATTATGATCTTCCCTTTTTGAATACTGAGTTTTAAGCCAGCTTTTTCACTGTTCTCTTTCATTTTCATCAAGAGGCTCTTTAGTTTCTCTTCACTTTCTGCCATAAGGGTGGTGTCGTGCATATCTGAGTTTATTGATATTTCTCCTGGCAGTCTTGATTCAGCTTGTGCCTCATCCAGTTCAGCATTTTGCATGATGTACTCTGCATATAAGTTAAATAAGCAAGATGATAATATACAGCCTTGATGAACTCCTTTCCCAAATTTTAACCAGTCCATTGTTTCATGTTCAGTTCTAACTGTTGCTTTTGACCTGCATGCAGAGTTCTCAGGAGGCAGATAGGTTGGTCTGGTATTCCCATAGGTTTGAGTTTTCCATAGTTTTTTTTTTTTTTTTTTGTGATCTACACAGTCAGAGCTTTAATGTAGTCAATGAAACAGAAATATTTGTTCTTCTGGAAATCTCTAGCTTTTTCTGATTCAACTGATGTTGGCAATTGATCTCTGGTTTCTTTGCCTTTTCTAACAGATAGTATATCTGAAAGTTCTCAGTTCATATTCTGCTGAAACCTAGCTTGAAGGATTTTGAGCATTACTTTGGTAGCATGTGCAATGAATGCAATTGTGCAGTAGTTTGAACATTCCTTGGCATTGCCCTTTGGGATTGGAATGAAAATTTAACTTTATTAGTCCTGTAGCCACTGCTGAGTTTTCCAAATTTGTTGGCATATTGAGTGCAACACTTTCACAGCATCTTCTTTTAGGATTTGAAATAACTCAACTGGAATTCCATTACCTCCACTAGCTTTGTTTGTAGTGATGCTTCCTAAGGTCCACTTGACTTCACACTGCAGGATGTCTGGCTCTAGGTGACTAATCACATCATCGTGGTTTTTTTGGGTGGTTAACATTTTTTTTTGTATAGTTCTTTTGTGTATCTTTGCCTTTTCTCTTTAGTATCTTTTGATTCTGTTAGGTCGGAACTGTTTCTGTTTTTTACTGTGCCCATCTTTGCATGAAATATTCCCTTGGTGTCTCTAATTTTCTTGAAGAGATCTTTAGTCCTTCCCATTTTATTGTTTTCCTCCATTTCTTTGCATTGATCACTTAAAAAGATTTTTATAATCTCTCCTTGCTATTCTCTGGGACTCTGCATTCAGATGGATATATCTTTACTTTTCTCACCCGCTTTCACTTGTCTTCTTTTCTCAGCTATTCATAAGACCTCCTTGGAAAACCATTTTGCCTTTTTGCATTTCTTTTTCTTGGAGATGGTTTTGATCACTGCCTCATATACAAAGTTACGTCCATAGTTCTTCAGGCACTCTGTCTATCAGATCTCATTCCTGGAATATATTTGTCACTTCCACTGTATAATCATAAGTGATTTGATTTAGGTCATACATGAATGGCCTACTGGTTTTCTCTACATTCTCCAATTTAAGTCTGAATTTGGCAATAAGGAGTTCATGATCTGAGCCGTTTTCAGTTCTTGGCCTTGTTTTTGCTGCCTGTATATAGCTTCTTCATCTTTGACTATAACAAATATAATTAGTCTGATTTCTGTATTGAACACCTGGTGATGTCCATGTATAGACATCTCTTGTTTTGTTGGAAGAGGGTGTTTGCTATGACTAGTGCATTCTCTTACATCATGCTGAATGCCAGGCTGGATGTAGCTCAAGTTGGAATCAAGATTGCTGGGAGAAATATCAATAATCTTCAATATGCAGATGACAGGAGCCTAATGGCAGAAACTAAAGAATGCTTGATAAAGGTAAAAGAAGACAGTGAAAAAGCTGGATTAAAACTAAACATTCAAAAACTAAGATCATGGCATCTAGTCCCATCACTTCATTGCAAATAAATGGGGAATCAATGGAAACAGTGACAGGCTTTATTTTTGGGGCTCCAAACTCACTGCAGATGATAACTGCAGCCATGAAATTAAAAGAAGGTTGCTCCTTGGAAGAAAAGCTATGATAAACCTAGCATATTAAAAAAGCAGAGATAAGACTGCCAACCAAGTTCCGTATAGTCAAAGTTATCGTTTTTCCAGTAGTCATTTACAGATGTGAGAGCTGGACCATAAAGAAGGCTGAGTGCCATATAATTGATGTTTTCGAACTGTGGTGCTAGAGAAAGATAGGGGATCAAACCAGTCAATCCTGAAGGAAATCAACCCTGATTATTCATTGGAAGGAATGATGCTGATGCTGAAGTACTTTAGCCAGCTGATGCAATAAGCCAACTCGTTAGAAAAGACTGTGATGCTGACAAAGATTAAAGGGAGGAGGAGAAGCAGATGACAGAAATGAGATGATTGGATGGCATCGCTGACTCAACGGATATGAGTTTGATAGAACTCTGGATGATTGTGAAGGATAGAGATGCCTGGTGTGCTGCAGTCCATGTGGTCATAAAAAGTTGGTCAGGACTGGGGGACTGAATAACAACAATGCTAAAAACAACTCATATATTGACCAACTCTAAAAGGGATTAATGGTCTGGGTCTCATCCAATTGAAGATGACAGAAAGCTAAAAATAAATTTAGGGCAGCAGCTCATACATCAAGAATGAATCTTAAAAATTTTGGGGAAAAAAATAAACATGAAAGGTAAAAAATATGCAAGGTTTGATTTTTTTGGTATACATTGAGAAAAGATGAAAAAGACAAACTCTTGAGATTCCATGTTTAAAATTATAAAACAAAATAAGCAAGGAAGTAACTACCACATTATTCAGGATACGGATTCTCTATAGCCTTGAGGGAAATGTCTGTTATTGAATAGGAAACATGGGGCAACATGGAGAAATGGGGGCTTTGGGAGTGTTGGGAATTATCTATCTTGATTGAAGTAGTGTTACACAGGTAATTGATGAAACTTCATTTTATGTTGCATGACTTTTATGTATGTTTTAAAATCTTTCAGTAAAATTAAAAAAAAAAAAACAACAGAATACATAGAAAGCAGAAGATAAAATGATAGAAAAAAATCAAAGTCAAAATACATTAGTAAATCCAAAGGAATGGAATTAATGGTACTAAACATTAGTAAACACAAAGGAATGGAATTAATGGTACTAAACTTCTACATTAAAAAACCAGCTTTATATTTTTTCTTTAAGAGATACTTCAATAAAAATAAACATGAAATATTTGAAATTATGATGTTGGAAAAATATAAAAATTACAAATTATAATAATGTTATAAAATATATTTTTACCTTATGTAAATAGACTTGTAAGACCTAGAGTGAGGCATCCTGGAATGTAAAGTCAAGTGGGCCTTGGAAAGCTTCACTATGAACAAAGCTAGTGGAAGTGATGGAATTCCAGTTGAGCTATTTCAAATCCTGAAAGATGATGCCGTGAAAGTGCTGCAGTCAATATGCCAGCAAACTTGGAAAACTCAGCAGTGGCCACAGGACTGGAAAAGGGCAGTTTTCATTCCAATCCCAAAGAAAGGCAATGCCAAAGAATGCTTGAAGTACCACACAATTGCACTCATCTCACATGCTAGTAAAGTAATGCTCAAAATTCTCCAAGCCAGGCTTTGGCAATATGTGAACCATGAACTTCCAGATGTTCAAGCTGGTTTTAGAAAAATGCAGAGGAACCAGAGATCAAATTGCCAACATCCATTGGATCATGGAAAAAGTAGGAGAGTTCCAGAAAAACATCTATTATTGCTTTATTGACTATGCCAAAGCCTTTGACTGTGTGGATCACAATAAACTGTGGAAAATTCTGAAAGAGATGGGAATACTAGACCACCTGACCTGCCTCTTGAGAAACCTATATGCAGGTCAGGAAGCAACAGTTAGAACTGGACATGGAACAACAGACTGGTTCCAAATAGGAAAAGGAATACGTCAAGGCTGTATATTGTCACCCTGCTTATTTAACTTCTATGCAGAGTACATCATGAGAAACGCTGGGCTGGTGGAAGCACAAGCTGGAATCAAAATTGCTAAGAGAAATATCAATAACCTCAGATATGCAGATGACACCACCCTTATGGCAGAAAGTGAAGAGGAGCTAAAAAGCCTCTTGATGAAAGTGAAAGAGGAGAGTGAAAAAGTTGGTTTTAAGCTCAACATTCAGAAAACGAAGATCATGGCATCCGGTCCCACCACTTCATGGGAAACAGTGGAAACAGTGTCAGACTTTAATTTTTTGGGCTCCAAAATCACTGTAGATGGTGATTGAAGCCATGAAATTAAAAGATGCTTACTCCTTGGAAGAAAAGTTATGACCAACCTAGATAGCATCTTGAAAAGCAGAGACATTACTTTGCCAACAAAGGTCCGTCTAGTCAAGGCTATGGTTTTTCCAGTGGTCATGTATGGATGCGAGCGTTGGACTGTGAAGAAAGCTGAGCGCTGAAGAATTGATGCTTTTGAACTGTGGTGTTGAAGACTCTTGAGAGTCCCTTGGACTGCAAGGAGATCCAGCCAGTCCATTCTGAAGGAGATCAGCCTTGGGATTTCTTTGGAAGAAATGATGCTAAAACTGAAACTCCAGTACTTTGTCCACCTCATGCGAAGAGTTGACTCATTGGAAAGGATTCTGATGCTGGGATGAATTGGAGTGAGGGCAGGAAAAGGGGATGACAGAGGATGAGATGGCTGGATGGCATCACGGACTCGATGGACGTGAGTCTGAGTGAACTCCGGGAGTTGGTAATGGACAGGGAGGCCTTGTGTGCTGTGATTCATGGGGTCCCAAAGAGTCAGACATGACTAAGCGACTGAACTGACTGACTGACTTAAGACCAAAGTATTAGTGATAAATTTATTACTGTGTCAGTTGCTCAGTCATGTTGACTATTTGTGACCCTAGGGACAGTAGCCCACTGGGCTCCTCTGTCCATGGAATTTTTGCAAGAATACTAGAGTGGGTTGTCATTCCCTTTTCCAAGAAATCTTCCCAACCCAACCCAGGAATTGAACCCAGTTCTCCTGCACTGCAGTCAGATTTTTAACCATCTGAGCCACCTATACATTTACAAAATATTTAACTGATAAGAAAGATGTAATAATTCTATTATGAATATAAAAGAAAATCAAATCTAAAAGAGATGAAAACAGACATCTCCCATAAAACAAAGAATTACAATATAGTATGTGATTTTTATAAACTTCTCTCTATCCTTGACATTTTAAGGACAAATACAAGTTAAAAGAAAGACTTAATTTTCCCCTCTCCCTTTTCTTAGAGTTTTTACTTTAGAAAAATATAAGTTCTTTTTCTCTCTCTTTGAAATGTATGTAAATCTTTTTAAGGTAAATAAACCGCTTTCAGCTTTAAGATTCAGGCATGTCTTTCTCAAGGAACTGGAAACTATATCTTTGAAATATAATCATTTTGGGAAGATCTCCTGCAGAAGGGAATGGCAACCCACTGCAGTATTCTTGCCTGGAGAATTTCATGGACAGAGTAGCCTGGCAGTCTACTGTTTATGGGGTCACAAAGAGTTGGTCACAACTGAACAAGTAACACTTTTACTTGTTCAAGCCTCTTCTAGCTTTAAAATTCAGGCATGTCTTTCTCAAGAACCTGGAAGCTATGCCTTTGAAATATAATTATCAAGGAAGAAAATGCCGCTGCCAGACACCTCACTCCCAAAGTACTTCCTGTCATGAAGATGAGAAGTTTGTTTTTCCTTTGGATAAAGTCAGTTAACTAACACAGCTGGTCTCCCAGTTACCAGGTAAATCTAAGGTGACTGTGTGGCACATGGTATTGTCAAGTACTCTTACTTGGGGGACTACTTACTGTTTATCTTGAGAACATATATACAATGGGTTGTGCCTGCTTGACTTATAAAAGGGTTAGATTTTTATGTGTCTTTGCATAGTCTCAGTGAATCCTTGTGATGCACATTGTGTTTCCTATATATTCAATAATAAAGCTGTCTTGTTTCTATTCTACCTTTGTGGAAGGATCCTCTGGACGGAGAGAAGAGTATGTTTTTAATTGCATTTTCCCAGTTATTTGTAAAATATCATAAACCAGTAGAGAAGACTTGAACAAGTTAAGTAATAAATTTGATTTACTGGATACCCTGGTGGCTCAGACGGTAAGAGCGTCTGCCTGCATTGTGGGAGACCCTGGTTCAATCCTTGGGTCGAGAAGATCCTCCTGGAGAAAGAAATGGCAACCCACTCCTGCACTCTTGCCTGGAAAATTCCATAGATGGATGGAGGAGCCTGGTAGGCTATAGTCCACAGCTTCCCAAAGAATTGGGCATGACTGAGAGGTTTCACTTTCACTCTCATAAGTAACTACACCTAACTTCAGAAAGCACATATTTTTCCCATACTAAAGTATCATACTCACAAAATATCTTTACAAATAAGAATAAACAACTACCATGTAGGTGAAGTTCTCTGTCTACAGTGGAATTAATTAAGAAATAAATACCCCAAAATAATTGGATTAAAAATGCTTACAAATTTAGAAACTTATGATGCAACACTTACAAATAACAGGTGAATCAAATAGAGAAGAATTTTAATGAGAACACTTCCTATCAAAACATGAAGTGAAGTGAAGTCGCTCAGTCGTGTCCGACTCTTTACAACCCATGGACTGTACCCCACCAAGCTCCTTCGTCCATGGGATTCTCCAGGCAAGAATACTGGAGTGGGTTGCCATTTACTTCTCCAGGGGATCTTCCTGACCCAGGGATCAAACCTAGGTCTCCTAAATTGCAGGCAGACACTTTAACCTCTGCACCACCAGGGAAGCTCAATGTAATGGATTCTTTTAAAGCGAAATGTATAGCTTGTGAAAGTAAATGAAGCAAACCACATGAGAACAAGCACAGCTTATTTGTTCAGAGCTTGCTGTAGCATTGAAGTCGGCTACTATCACCTGCATTTTGGAAGAGACTCAAACACAGGATTGGGAAAACTTTGTAGTGACCCTATAACCCCTGCCTACTGGCATCCTGAGTTCAAACGGAGACAGGAGAAATATTATGAAATGGGATATCTCCTGCCATATCAATAAACAAAGATATAACAGCCATCAGTGATTTCCAGCTTCCAGATATGGATTTCTGAGCCTAGAGGGCCCCAAGACAATGCCTGTGATCTGGCAGCCATCAGCCACTCCCTACAGTGAGCAAGAACTTAAGGATGTAATAGAATCAAGAAGCAGGATATTGGCCCCAGGTAGCTGAGATACATATGAAAGGAATGGATTCAGTGAACCCAGTTGCTTGCATCTTTACATACATAGAAGAGAGCTAAATTCCTTAACTTGAGATATCTGGTTTCCTTAATGATAATCTTTGATGTCCAGACTATCTGTCCCTCTTCGTTGCAAATTTGTATATAACCTAACTCCCTCTCCTGCCTCAGAGCTGTTTCTCAGGGTCACGTGAGATTCTGCCTCCATGCTTGAAGTCCTAAGAATTCTCACAGAAAAAATATAACTCTCAACTTTCAGGTTGTGACCATATTTTATAGTTGACAACAGAATGACATTAAGTTTATGACAGAAATCCAAGTCAGCTAACAACTATATATTATCTAAATAAAATTAGATGTAAAAACAATATGATCAACTTAAGTAATTATGGAAAGATTGATTAAAAACAAAAATCTTCATTAATGTTATAAGCTGTTCAACAACCAGAGACAGTAGAGAATTTTCTTATCTACCATAAATACACAATGAACATTCTGCTAACCACTACAATATTGTAATTAGCCTACAATTAAAATTTTAAAAAATTTTTTGGAAAAATCACTAATTTACTTTAGTATCCATAATAAGACAAAGTTGCTCACTTTTACTGTCAAATATTGGAATGGAGAAAATCCGTGCAGGTGGCACTGGTGGTAAAGAATCCGCCTGCCAGTGCGGGAGATATAAAAGATGTGGGTTTGACCCTAGGTCTGGATTGTCCCCTGGAGAAGGAAATGGCAACCCACTCCAGTATTCTGGCCTGGAAAATCCCATGGATAGAGGAGCCTGGTAGGTTCCTAGTAGTCCATGTGGTCACAGAGTTGGACACGACTGAGCAACTTCATTTTCACTTTCCATTATTCTTGCTTGGAAAATCCCAGGGACATAGGAGTCTGGCTAGCCAGTCCAAGGCATCACAAAGAGTCAGATACAACTGAGGTGACTTAGCATGCACACATTGGAATGGAGACATAAGAACTGAAAGTATAAAAACCAAACTCATGTATAGAAGCACAGTATAAAAACCAATAGAATATACATAAGTTATCTGTGACTGATTGATGTTGAGGTATGGCAAAAACCATCACAATATTGTAAATACCCTCCTGCCCAAAATTAATTAATTAATTAAAAATAACCTATAGAACAGTAGGGAAAAAAAAGAATGCTTAGGAAATAAAGGAATTACTAGGGTAGGATTATATTAGAAGCAATATATAAAAACAATTACTTTATTCACTGACTACAAATATTTAAAAGCTTAAGTTTTAAAGAGACATTTATTACAGTTGATAGAAATTCAGTTACAACACAAATACAGTAATATAATTTATCTAGGGATGAATGTAACAATAGCTATGTAAAATCTTTATGGAGAAAATTATAAAAATTCATTTAGCAGCATTAAGAAAACATGACAAATCAAATGATATTCCTAGAAAATTTTTCTTTAATGAAAATATTATTTCTCCCAAAATTTATGTGTAGTGATGTCTCATTGTGGTTTTGATTTGCATTTCTCTGATGAGTAGTGATGTTGAAACTCCTTTCATGTACTTGGGGGATATTTGTATGTTGTTTTTGGACAAATGTTTATTCAAACACTTTTTTCTTTTTCTTTTTTTCTCTTGAGTTGTAGAAGTTTCTTATATATTATGGGTATTAGACCCTTATCAAATACATGATTTGCATATGTGTTCACCTGTTCTGTAGGTTGCCTTTTCCTTCTGTTTCTTAATTCTTTCATTTCTTGTTTCATAAATTGTACAAAAGTTTTTTTGGTTTGATGTCATCTCACTTGCCTATTTTTACTTTTCTTGCCTGTGTTTTTTATGTCATTTCCAGGAAATCATTGCTGAGACTAATGTCAAGAAACTTTCTCTGTGATTTGTCTTCTAGGAGTTTTACAGCTTGCATTTAAGTCTTTAATAAATTTTGAGTTGATTTTTGTGTATAGTTTAAGTTAAGGGTCCAAATTTAATCTTTTACATGTAAGTATCCAGTTTTCCCAACACCTTTTGTTGGCGAAGTTGTCCTTCTTCATTTTACGTTCTTAATGCCTTATCAAAGGTCACTTGACCATAGATGTGTGGGCATATTTCTGGGTTACATCTTCTGTTCCATTGGTCGGTATGTCTGTCTTTATGTCATGATCATGTCATTTCAATTACTGTAGTGAAGTGAAGTCACTCAGTCGTGTCCAACTCTTTGCAACCCATGGACTGTATCCTACAAGGCTCCTTTGTCCATGGGATTCTCCAGGCAAGAATACTGGAGTGGGTTGCCATTTCCTTCTCCAGGGGACCTTTCTGACCCAGGGATCGAACCCACGTCTCCCAAATTGCAGGCAGACATGTTAACCTCTGAGCCACCAGGGAAGCTCAATTACTGTAGCTCTGAAATATATTTTAAGGTCAGGAAGTTTGGTCTCTCTGTCTTTATTCTTCTTTCTCAAGATTGCTTTGGTTATTTGTGTGTGTGTGGGTGGTTCCATATAAACTTTGTAAGTTTGTTTTCCTTATCTATAAAAAATACTGTCAAGATTTTGATGGAGATAATATTGAATCTCTAGATGACTTTGTGTAGTGTGTACATTTTACCAATATTAAGTTTTTCATTTCCTGAACATGCATTGTCTCATCATTTTTAATATATTCTTTAATGTTTTCTTTACATTTTGAAGTTTTCAGTGTACAAGTATTTGATCCTCATATTTAAAGTATTTTATTCTTTTATAATCTACCAAGACCATATCATGAAGAAGTAGAAAATCTGAACAAATCAATAATGTGTTGGGGGATTAAATAAGTAATCAAAAGTATCCATTTAAATTATTGTTCAGTGTTATAGATAGTAGAAAAAAATATGTGCTTTAAGGGCATATATATTTAATGTAACTATAGATAACTGATATTAGTATTTAAGGAAAACTATCCATTACTAGTATCATTTATAACAAGTTAAAGTAAAACAAGCTACCAAACTACTGAGGTCGGAGACCATTTTTACTTATCTTGTTATAAAAAGTGGAGATATTGTTTGTTGACTGTTGAAAATATGATGTATATCTATATGAAGATCCTATAGTTTAAATTTGCTTCATCCTCAACAATCTTGTACATCAATCATTTTTGTCCATAAGTTAAACCAAGAAAATCTGAGCTTAGGAAGCTAATAATTTCCAAACTTTGCAGTTTATAAAGTAATACATTTTGGATTCATTCTAGAGCCTCCTGACTACCAACCTGATATTCTTGTCCCCAGCATGGACACCAGGTTTCCTAACACATTTTGAACATTTTCATGACTTTTCTCCCAAATGTGATCCCGATAGATCAGTGAAGTTCATCTTGTTAAAAGCATGAAACTGCAAACTCTCACAGTCTCCTTACCTGTCAGCTTTTCAAAAACTTTCTCAGCTTTGAGCTACATGGATTTGCATTTGGGAAAATAACAAGTTGTGATTCAACAGGGAAGTACTGGAAACAGAAAGCCATTTAATGCTCCACACTTCTGTCTCAGTGCTGGCATGCAAATACATAATCACATCCTCACATTTATGTACCTGATTTTTTTATTTTTTATTTTTATTTATTTACTTATTTTGTTTTTTTTAAATTTTATTTCTTTGAATTGGAGGATAATTAAAATATTGTGAGGGATTTGCTATACATCAATATGAATCAGCCACAGGCATACATGTGTCCACTCCCTCCTGAGCCCCCTCCCACCTCTGGCCCCACCCCTCCCTCCAGGTTGTCATGTCATCCCCTTTGAGATGCAGGGGCCTGCTTTTAGTGGCCTGCATCATACATCCCACTGGCTATCTATTTTACTTATGGGTAATGTATATGTTTCAATGCTCCTCTCTCTAAAAAGATTAGTTCTCTGAAAGATTAATTGAAGGATAGTTGATGTACAATATTGCTTTGATTTCTGCCATACATCAACGTGAATTAGCCATCTGTCTCCTTCTTGAACCTCCCTCCCACCCCTCATCCTTTCCCACCCCTCTAGGTTGTTGCAGAGCCCTGGTTTGAGTTCTCTGAGTCATACAGAAAAAAATTCCTATTGACTATCAGTTTTACATAGGGTAGTATGTATACTTCCATGCTACTTTCTCCATTCATCTCACTCTCTTCTTCCTCCCTACCACCCATGCCCATAAGTGTGTTCTCTATGTCTGTATCTCCATTGCTGCCCTGCAAATAGTACCATCATCAGTACCATCTTTCTAGATTCCATTTATATGTTTTAATATATGATATTTGTTATGTATCTATATTGTACTGTATTAATTTTTACAGCAATTTGTTAGGATAATCAATGTACTGTATTTTAAATCTGGATTATAGATAATATTATCCATAGACTATTTATTTTATAAGGACTGTGGTGATTACTGGAATTAGTACTATTACTAATGCTATTTTAGTACATGTGCTAGGCACTGTAGTAAATTATGCACTTGGTCAATTTATGACAAAGGAGCTAAAAATACACAATGGGGAGTGATAATGTAATAAATGGTGTTGTAAAAACTGGCCAGCAACATGAAAACAAAAAAAGAAAGAAAAAAAATGGACCACTATCTTATACCATACAGAAAAATTAACTCAAAAGATAGTTTTGTTTCAGTTCAGTTCAGTCGCTCAGTCATGTCTGACTGCGACCCCATGAATCACAGCACGCCAGGCCTCCCTGTCCATCACCAACTCCTGGAGTTCACTCAGACTCATGTCCATCAAGTCAGTGATGCCATCCAGCCATCTCATCCTCTGTCGTCCCCTTCTCCTCCTGCCCCCAAGCCCTCCCAGCATCAGAGTCTTTTCCAATGAGTCAACTCTTCGCATGAGGTGGCCAAAGTACTGGAGTTTCAGCTTTAGCATCATTCCCTCCAAAGAAATCCCAAGGCTGATCTCCTTCAGAATGGACTGGTTGGATCTCCTTGCAGTCCAAGGGACTCTCAAGAGTCTTCTCCAACACCACAGTTCAAAAGCATCAATTTTTCGGTGCTCAGCTTTCTTCACAAGCACTTGAATATAATACCTAAAACTACAGATTCGCTTGCAAGGTTTTTCAGTCCATTAAATTCCTCATCACATAATTTGCACTAACTGACTCTAAAAATAACTATAGCACCGAGGAGGGGACAATCAGTAATTGTTGACAGGGCAGGACATTTTTTTTCCCCATCAGATATTGTGCTTGACTATATATAAGTTATTGGAAAAATCCTAAGTGTCTGTGGAAGCAAAAACTTTGAAGAAAATTCTAAATGGCCCTTTCTTTGAAGATAGCCATCATAGGAAATATGATATTACCAACTACATAGATTTTTGTCTACAGTGATGATAAATTCTGTAAAATAAAACAATCAAATTATAAAGTAAAACTTTGAGGTGAAACACCCACTATGATGACTATAATCAAAAGAATGGAAAATAACAGGTGTTGAAAAGTGCATGGAGATATCAGAGTGCTTGTGGAATGCTAGTGGGGATGTAAAGTGATTTTGTTCGCTGCTATCAAAAATAGTTGCTTTTGTGTGTTCTCAATCGTGTCCGACTCCTTACAACCTCGTGGACTGTAGTCCGCCTTACTCCTCTGTCCATGGTATTTCCCATATGCAAATACTTGAGTGGGTTGCTATTTCTTCCTCCAGGAGATCTTTGAGTGTCCTTAAGTTAAAACCAGAATTACTATACGACTAGAAGTTCCACTCCTAAGCTGTGTAAGCCAACATACTGAAAACATATACTCAAACAGTTGTACATTGATGTTTATGGCAACAATATTTGCAGTAGCCAACATGTCAGTATGGACACAGCTCAAATATCAATGGATAAATGAATAGACAAATTGTAGTAAATTTACATACCATGGAATATTACTCAAACAAAAAAGGAATTAAATACTGATATATGCTAAAAACATAGATGAAGGTAGAAAATAGTATGCTCAGTGAGAGTCAAGATGCAAAAAGTCACGTATTCCATGTGTTCATTGAGATTATAAACATCCAGAACCTGTCATCAGTACAGTAGTGACAGAAAGCAGATAGGTGGTTGTCAGGGAATAGGAGGAGACATAAATAGGGAATAACTGCTTAATGAGTACAAAGTTTTATTTTGGGATGAGGAAATGTTTTGTAACTAGTTCAAGCAGTAGTTGTACAACATTGCAAATAAATTAAATGTCACTGAATTATTCACTTTAAAATGTTTAATCTGATGTTATGTGAATCAATTTAAAAAAGGAAAATAATCACGTCAATTAAAAAAGGGAAAATAAAGTTGAAGTAAAAGTAAATTTTGATGAGTTAGGCAAGAATAATTAATGTTCTGGAGGACAAGAAAAGCTGGTAATTGCCCAGAGGCAATAAAATCTAACAAAGAATTGAATATATTGTAAAGAAAAAACACAGCCAAATACATGATATTAATTATTCCCAAAGAAAAAAATTTTTTTAATTTAAATAATATTCAGTGGTATACAGGAAGTACAATTTTCTGAGCTTACAAAAAAATCTAATTTTGCATATACAAATACATTACCACATATAAGAGTCTTTCAAAAAAGTAAATAGTTCTAATAGTACTTCAAAGAATGTAATATAAAAACAAATCCTGTGCACACTTTAGTTATGCAGATGTTCTACAAAGAAGTATGTCTGCATATCAGTCTTCCTTCAGACATTTATTCATTAAATTTAATGTATAAAAAATAAAATTATTATATTGAGAGTCTTGAAATGAACAGTACTAACAAAACTGTATAGCCTGAAAATTTTATTCATACATGAATTTTGTAGACTTCATACATGAATGTTTTAGTTTTACAAGACTGGATAAAACTACACAAAGCTAGACAAAGTAATTGATTTTATTTTCACAGAGGAAAATATTTGAAAGAACACAAAAGTATGAAACATGGAAATACTAGAGAAAATAGGCTAGAGATTCTTCAAAAAACTAAAAATAGCACTATTTGATCCAGTAACTCCAATCCTGGTTATATATCTTAAGAAAAGAGAAACAACATTTAGAAAAGATATATGTACCCCAATGTTCACAGTAGAACTGTTTACAACTGTCAAGAGATGGAAGCAATTTAAAAGTCCATCAACAGAGAAGTACATAAAGAAGATGTAATTTATACCATGTATATTTCATATTTTATATATATTATATATAATTATATATACAGGGCTTCCCAAATGGCTCAGTGGTAAAGAATCCACCTTTAATACAGGAGACATGGGTTCTATCCCTGAGTTGAGAAGATCCCCTGGAGGAGGGTATGGCAACCCACTCCAGTATTCTTGCCTGGAGAATCCCATGGACAGAGGAACCTGGTGGGCTATGGTGCATTGTGTCCCTAAGAGTCGAACATTACTGAAGTGACAGAGCATGCACACATGCATATATTATATATATATTTTGTATATATGATGGGATGTTACTCTCAGAAAAAGAAATCAAATTTGTGGTTACCAGAGGTCACTGGGTTATTGGGAGGAGGAACTGAATGGAGGTGATCAAAAAGTATAAACTTTCTGTTACAAATAAGTACTAGGGATGTATGAAAGTTAAGAGAACAAATCCTAAGATTTTTTATCAAAAGAATTTTTTCTATTTGTTTAAATTTGTATCTATAGAAGATGATGGATGCTCATTAAATGCATTGTGGCCATCGTTTTCTGATATATGTAAGTCATACTCTACACTTTAAACTTTGTCAGTTCTAGGTGTTATATCTCATTGAAACTGGGGAAGAAAGTGCCAAAAAAGAAAAAAACAAAAACAAAAACCCAAATATCTATCCCTCCCCTTAAAATAGACTATTAGGTACATTTCTAAAATTAGCAACTCTACTGTGCCTTAAATATTATCATTAACTGGAAAAAAACAAAAGTATGTTAGAAACTGTTGATATTTCTAATGTCACGAATGATTGGGAGCTTTTGAAATGAAAGTGTTAGTCACTCAGTTGTGTCTGGCTCTTTTGCAATCCCATGGATTGTAGCCCGCCAGGCTCCTTTGTCTATGGAATTCTCCAGGCCAGAATACTGGAGTGGTTAGCCATTCCCTTCTCCAAGGGATGTTAGAAACCGAGGGATCGAACCCAGGTCTCCTGCACTGCACATGGACCCTTTCCAATTTGAGTCACCAGGGAAGCCTATATCTATGTATGAAGTGAAGTGAAGTGAAAGTCGATCAGTCGTGTCCAACTCTTTGTGACCCCCATGGACTATACAGTACATGGAATTTTCCAGGCCAGAATACTGAAGTGGGTAGCGTTTCCCTTCTCCAGAGGATCTTCCCAACCCATATACACAAATAAATATATGTAATATATATATTCCAGTTATAAGTTTTGCATGGTAAAAAGTTTTACAGCATTTTGAGTATGACAATAGAAATTATGTATATGTAACTATTATAATGTATACATATATATGTATATATTCTTTTCGCAAAAGGGTCAATAAAGTGTATATCATTCTATAACTTATGCTTTGCAGAGCATAGCATAGTTAAACATGGCAGAGCATCTCGAACACTATCCTTATATTCTAATTGGTGGTAGCCTTTAGAAAGCAGGATTAATCATGGAGGTATTTATATCATTTTGTTTTAGAGAAAGCATTGATATTATAATTTAATTTATGTGAGGAAGAGAGAAGTGCTTCCCTGGTACTGGCTCAGATGGCAAAGAATTCACCTGCAATGCAAGAGATCCTGTTTCACTCCCTGCATGGAGATTTCCTGGAAAATAGAATGGAATTGACTCCAGTATTCCTTTCTGGAGAATCCCATGGACAGAGGAGCCTGCCAGGCTATAGTCCATGGAGTCTCAAAGTGTCAGACAAAACTGAACAACTAAGGACACACACAAACACACAGGAGGAGAGAAAATAAAATTTTAATTAAGCATAAATTGTTATCTGAATGATTTTTATAAGATAATTCAAGTGTCAAAAGAGCTTTTTAAAAATCCACGTACTATAAAGGCAATTAAGAATAAAAATATACAGAAGTACTAATAATATGTACACAAAAATCATGATAGAAAGGGAAAATATGAAGGTATAAGAAGAATGATTTCCTAATTTTACTAGATATAATTAGATTTTGGATGTTGATAATTAAATAAATGTTTTAAATAAGGCACAATCAGAACAAATATCTCTATTACAACAAAGATAATGCATCTGTGAAATTTTAAGGATAGATTTAAAAAATTTTGTATTCAGGAAACAATTTATTTTAATTAGGTTGATTCTTCTGAAATTTAGTTTATATTTCAAAAATTTGAACTTTATTTCACAAAACCTAATGAACACTTAACAGAAAGAAAGAGAGTATTTTGAGTCCTCCCAGAGGGAGATAGGGCTTCCCAGGTCATACTAGTGGTAAAGAACCGCCCTGCCAATGCAGGAGATGCAAGAGATGTGGGTTCGATCCCTGGGTTGGGAAGATCCCCTGAAAGAAGGCATGGCAACCCTATTCAGTATGTTTGCCTGGAGAATCTCATTAATAGAGGAGCCTGGTAGGTTACAATCCATAGGGTCACAAAAAAGAACACAAATGAAGCGACTTAGCACACACACATAGAGGGAGATAAAAATTATACTGAAGTAGTGATAAAACTGTCAATTATGGCTTATTACTAAAATAAATGTGATTTAATATGAGGTTTTATTTACACATATATCATGTGCCAAAGGTCCACAAGTGAACACTTTTCCTAAAATGTCAGTATCACTAAACTCATGATACAGTTAGTAAGACCATTATAAAACTGCTGCTGTCAATTCTGTGATAACAGTAATGTTAATCTTGGTATTATGACTGGCTAACGAAAACCTTCAAGATTCTAATAGCAATCTGTATATAGCACGATTTGAGATAGAAATGTATGTTGTGGCTGTTATTCAAAATCCATTGTTCAACACCTTCTGGTAGAACTGAATGTTTATTTACTAGAGGAGATGACTAGGAGCAGAGGGCTCTTTTAGGAGAGGCTAAATATGTATCTCTCTTAAGGCCCTAGAAGAGAAAGTTGTGTGGACAAAGAAAACATGGACAACTCTGAGATAAAAAAGTTTCAGAATAAGTTGACTCTGACTGAAGACGTTTTAGAAACATTTATCCAATTTATTTACCCCTATTTTCTTCCTAAGTTCTCTGGTAGCTCAGCTGGTAAAGAATCTGCCTGCATTACAGGAGACCCCGGTTCAATTCCTGGATTAGGAAGATTCCCTAGAGAAAGGATAGGCTACCCACTCCGTATTCTTGGGCTTCCCTGGTGGCCCAGATGATAAAGAATCTCCCTGCAATGTGGGAGACCTGGGTATGATCCCCGGATTGATAAGATCCTCTGGAGGAGGGCATGGTAACCCACTGAAATATTCTTGCCTGGAGAATTCCATAGACAGAGGACCCTGGCAGGCTACAGTCTATGAGGTCACAGAGTCGGACATGACTGAGTGACTAAACACACATATGTAAGTTGTGTCATGAAAATTAAAGCAATCTGTTTCTATATTACAGTGTTCTTTTAAGTTTTCAGGTAAATTTTGTAAGTGTTAAGAAAGATAGAGTTACATATCTAAAAAATAAATAATCTTCCAGTAGATATAAGCTGAATTTATAAAGTATGACTGCTTAGTGATAGTGGTATATTAAAATGGATATTTTTAAAATTATATTTTAAATCATATGTTAATTAAATTTCAGAGAAACTTCAAAAGGAAAATAGTGATCATATGAACAGGTGCCCCAAATATATACAATGAAGTCATATACTATGCAGTTATATATATATATCTAAACATGAATAATTAATGTCTATTTACATTGTAGACTTAAAATTAATATGGGAATACAGGCTGAAGGTTTGCATAGGAAATAAGCCCAGATCAGTATTGTGAGATAGAAGATGAAAAAAAACAAATTTCAGAATTTGAGACAGCAAAGTGAGTTGGTCTTCCATATTTCTAAAATGACTTACAAAAAAATATATAGATAAAATGGGCAAAGTACACATTCTATCATGATAGAGAATATTTTCCTAGAGATTAGTAATAATTTTAATTTTGAAAAATTATACTAAGTCCTGAGCAAGATGAATCTTGTACCAAATGAATATAATAAAATGGTAGGACGTCAAAAAATAAAGAAACATGCCAACTCATACTATTGGAAACAAAACAGTAGGAAATATCACAATTCTGGCATTAGAATTTGTCCTAAAGATAATACTAGCTTACTTTGTTTTTGTGTGTATATGTGTATGTGTTTTGTGTGATTTTTTTTCCTGTTTATTTTTTTTAATTAGTTGAGACACTGACATGTATCACTATGCAAATTTAAGGTGTAAAAATTGTTGATTTGTTACACTTATACAATATATGATTAGCACTCAGCTTTAGCTAACCACTGTGTCACTTCACATCACTATCATCTCATTTTTGCGGTGAGAAAAATTAAGTTCTGGTCTCTTTTCAACTTTAAAGATAAAGTTTTAATTTGGCCTGATTGAATCCATTGACCTAAACTTCATGCTCTGTGTGTATGTGTATGATGTCAATAAGAAAAATATTCCTATGTAACAGAAAAAGCTTAGTGTCTCTAAATTTAGACTTCATAAAAACTCATTTTCCAATCTTCGTTCCTTGAGTAAAGTAGAAGTGATTAAAATGTTCAATTATACAATCAACTGACAAATAACAATCTACACGACACATTCAAGAAAGGAATTAAAATCAACATAGCTCAAAGATACTAAAATTAGCCTACTTCTGAGTAATTGTTTAAAATCTTGTAAATACAAATGCAATTACTAATTTTCCCTGACCTTTCATTATGGGCTTTGAATAAAGACATTTCAACCTTCTATTAGAGAAAAATGCTCTTCATTTTGGATTTTGAGTGACATTTTAAAATTATAATGTTAGAATTTTTTAACAAGTGATAAATGCTCATTTTAAAAATAAACTCACATGATAGAGAATAATGCAAAGAATAAAGTATCACTTTAAATCTCACCATCAGGAATATTTGTTAGCATTTGTCAAATACTTTATAAATTAATAAAATATATATTTCATAAATTGGCATGAGTTACAAAAAGAAGTATGAGTGAATTGATAAGAAAAGATCAATTAAATTTTAGCAAAATTAAGAAATCATAAAAATGAAAAAACAATCTATGAAATGGGAGAAAATATTTGCAAACCTCATATCAATCTGATAAGGGTGATCATCCAAAGTATATAAGAAACTCATAAAGGTCAATAGCAAGAAAACAATGATTAATTAATGGACAGAGTATTGTATAAACAAATTTCCAAAGAAGACATACAGTTGGTCAAAAAATATATTAAGACGTGCTCAACATCAAAAATAACATCAACAGTCATCAGGAAAGTACATATCCAAATAACAATGAGTTTCACTTTATACTTGTTAGAAATGTAAAGTTACACTTATTAGAATGGCTACTGTCAATAAGACAAGAGATAGGATGTGGGAAAGGAACTCTAGTGCACTGAAGGTAGGACTGTGAGATGTTCCAGCCAGTATGGAAAACACTTCATGCTGGAGGTTCATTCTCGAGTGAAAAGTAGAACCACCATATGATTCAGTAATCCCACTTCTGGGTGTATAACAAAGAAAATGAAACCATTAACAGATATCTGCACTCCCATGTTGGCTGCAGAGTTACTCACAGTAACCAAGATATGGAAACGAAGGGTCTCTCTACAGATGAATAAAAGAGATATTTTGCACACATAATGGGATATTATTCAGCCATGAGGAAGAAGGAAATCTTGCCATTTGTGATGATACGGATGGGCTTTGAGGGCATTATATTAAGTTAAATTGTATGCTATCACTTTAAAAATCCAAGTCACAGTCATACAAATTGAAGCAGAAGGAAGGAAGGAAGGATGGGGGTCACCAGGGGCTGAGGGATGGAGGAAATGGGAGATGTTGACCAAAGGATACACATTTTTGGTTATAAGTTGTATCAGTTCTGGGATCTAAAATACAGCCTGGTGTCTATAGTTAAAATAATATTGATATTATATAATTGAAACCTTCTGAGAGGTTAGGTCTTAAATGTTCTCATCACACACACACGTGGACATACACACACACACACACAAAAAAAACAGTAAATACACAGGTGATGGAAATCTTAACTAACCCTATTGTGATAATCATTTCACAACATTTAAGTATCAAATCTTCAGTTTTTACCGCTTGAACTTACAAAATATTGTATGTCAGTTATATCTTGGTATAGATGTGGTAATATTTCATTTTTTAAAATTTATTTATTTTAATTGGAGGTTAATTACTTTACAATATTGTATTGGTTTTGCCGTACATCAACATGAATCCGCCATGGGTATACACATGTTCCCCATCCCTGAACCCCCCTCTCACCTCCCTCCCCATACCATCCCTCTGGGTCATCCCAGTGCACCAGCCCCAAGCATCCAGTATCATGCATCAAACCTGGACTGGCGATTTGTTTCACATATGATATTATACATGTTTCAATGCCATTCTCCCATATCATCCCACCCTCCCCCTCTCCCTCTCCCACAGAGTCCAAAGGACTGTTCTATACATCTGTGTCTCTTTTGCTATCTCACATACAGGGTTATTGTTACCATCTTTCTAAATTCCATATATATGTGTTAGTATACTGTATTGGTATTTTTCTTTCTGGGTTACTTCACTCTGTATAATAGGCTCCAGCTTCATCCACCTCATTAGAACTGATTCAAATGTATTCTTTTTAATGGCTGAGTAATACTCCATTGTGTATGTGTACCACAGCTTTCTTATCCATTCATCTGATGATGGACAACTAGGTTGCTTCTATGTCCTGGCTATTATAAACAGTGCTGCAATGAACATTGGGGTACACATGTCTTTTTCCATTCTGGTTTCCTCAGTGTGTATGCCCAGCAGTGGGATTGCTGGGTCATAAGACAGTTCTACTTCCAGTTTTTTAAGGAATCTCCACACTGTTCTTCATAGTGGCTATACTAGTTTGCATTCCCACCAACAGTGTAAGAGGGTTCCCTTTTCTCCACACCCTCTCCAGCATTTATTGGTTGTAGACTTTTGGATAGCAGCCATTCTGACTGGTGTGAAATGGTACCTCATTGTGGGTTTGATTTGCATTTCTCTGATAATGAATAATGTTGAGCATCTTTTCATGTGTTTGTTAGCCATCTGTATATCTTCTTTGGAGAGATGTCTGTTTAGTTCTTTGGCCCATTTTTTGATTGGGTCATTAATTTTTCTGAAATTGAGCTGCAGGTGTTGCTTGTATATTTTTGAGATTAATTCTTTGTCCATTGCTTCATTTGCTGTTATTTTCTCCCATTCCGAAGGCTGTCTTTTCACCTTGCTTATAGTTTCCTTTGTTGTGCAGAAGCTTTTAATTTTAATTATGTCTCATTTGTTTATTTTTGCTTTTATTTCCAATAATCTGGGAGGTGGGTCATAGAGGATCCTGCTGTGATTTATGTCAGAGAGTTTTGCCTATGTTCTCCTCTAGGAGTTTTATAGTTTCTGGTCTTATGTTTAGATCTTTTATCCATTTTGAGTTTATTTTTGTGTATGGTGTTAGAAAGTGTTCTAGTTTCATTCTTTTACAAGTGGTTGACCAGTTTTCCCAGTACCACTTGTTAAAGGGATTGTCTTTTCTCCATTGTATATTCTTGCCTCCTTTGTCAAAGATAATGTGTCCATATGTGTGTGGATTTATCTCTGGGCTTTCTATTTTGTTCCATTGGTCTATATTTCTCTCTTCTTGCCTGTACCATACTGTCTTGATTACTGTGGCTTTGTAGTAGAGCCTGAAGTCAGGCAGGTTGTTTCGTCAAGTTCCATTTTTCTTTCTCAAGATTGCTTTGGCTATTTGAGATCTTTTGTATTTCCATACAAATTGTGAAATTATTTGTTCTAGCCCTGTGGTAATATTTTAAATACAAATACCAACTAAGATAAATTATTGAATAAATAAACAAATTAAAGTTAAAAAAAAAAAAAAGGACACATCTTCTTTGCAGGAGAATTCAAAATAGCATATTTAGGTGCTTCTCCCTTCAGGAGACATGCTTAACTACCAGGCCCTCCACCTTCTGCTCCACCCACACCCCAGCCCACCCCTGGGTGAGGTAGATTTAAAGACTTGCTTCCCAAGGAGAGGTTATGTAAAGAGAAAAATAGTAACTTTAGAACTCAGAAATCTGGCAAAGATTATCTTAAACATATCAAATGTGGGATCTTGTAAAAGATCCTGAAACAAAAAGACTTTAATAGAAAAGTGAAATCTGCATAATATCTGCAGTTCAGTTAATACTAATGTGTTAATGCCAGCTTCTTTATTTTGACAGATGCACCATGTTAATATAAGATATTAACAACAGGAGAAACTAGTTTTCTGCTATCGTTTGCAACTACTGCTATCTTTACAACTTTTCTATAAATCTTAACAAAATAAGTTTTTAAAGTGTGTTTAAATATTTTTGCCTTCATGCTCTTCTATTTGCTATGGATTTTATGATTCATTAATCAATTAAATTATCTGTTCTAGGATAAATCCGAACTTCTCTTAAAGCAATGAATGTCAGCTTGCTTGAGTAGGAGAATGCTAGGAGAAGAAAATAATAATATTTGAAAGAAAAATGATTTTGTCTTCAGAATTGTTAAAGCACAGCACTTATTCCTGCATGGTTAACATGAAACTTCCTAAACTGTGTAACCACCTAAGATATATGATATCAGGAAGAAGCCATTCAATATGGCTGACATTTTTGAGTATGAAAAATTTATGAAAATTAACATTCTCCTTGTATTCTAATGTCCTCTAGTTGTGCAACTTTGATTAACACATGAATCATTCCCTAAATGTCTATTCATTTGTGAATTCTGTGTTGAAATCAGTTTATGTAAAGTTAAAACTGATAATTAGACCCTGAAATAGTGTGATTCCACACAGAACTACAACACTATAGAGATTCTTCTCTATCACATATGGTTTTAAGTGCAATGTTCTATGCTTAATTTAAAACTATGGCCCCTTACTTACATTTAGGTCTTTAATCCATTTTGAGTTTATTTTTGTGTACAGTGTATAGTATTCAAAAATAAACTCAAAATGGATTAAAGACTTAAATAATAAGCAAAAGTTTTAAAATAAGTTATGCTATAAATATTTTTATGGAGTACATAATTTCATTCTTTTACACGAAGCTGTCCATTTTTCCCAGCACCATTTATTTAAGAGACAAGTCTTTTCTCCATTGTATATTCTTGCCTCCTTTGTTGTGCATTAGGTGACAGAGAAGAGCACTCACAGTGCTATAGTTCCTGTTGTGTTGACTCACACTATTTCATGGTCTTAATTTTCAGCTTTAACTTTACAGAAACCGAGTGGATAAAGAAGATGTGGTACATGTATGGCTTTCTAGGTGGCTCAGTGGTAAAATTTTGTCTGCCAATGCAGGAGATAGAGAAGATATGGATTTTTATCCGTGGGTCACGAAGATCCCCTGGCAGAGGAAATGGCAATCCACTTCAGTACTCTTGCCTGGAAAATTCTATGGACAGAGAAGCCTGGTGGGCTACAGTCCAAAGAGTCACAAAGAATAAGACACAATTGAGCAACTAAGTATCTGAGTATGTGCACATGTTTCATATATTCAGTGAAATATTGCTCAGCCATAAAAGGAATAAATTGGGTTATTTGTAGAACTGTGGATGGAGCTAGAGTCTGTCATAGAGTGGAAAAAATTAGAAAAGTAAAACAAATATCATATATCAGCATATATATGTGGAATCAAGAAAAATGGTACAGATGAACCTATTTGCGGGCAGGAGTAGAGATTCAGACATAGAGAAAAGATGGGTGGACACATTGGGGAAAGAATGGGATGAACTGAGAGAGTCGCATTGACATACATACCCTACCATATGTAAAAGAGAACGCTAGTGGAAACCTGCTATACAGCACAGGGATCTCAGTCTGGTGCTCTGTGGAGGCCTATTCTGGGGATATGAGGGAGAGGGAGTGAAGCTCAAGAAGGAGGGGAGATATGTACTGTTGTTGCTCTTCAGTTTCCCAGTTATGTCTGACTATCTGTGACCCCATGGACTGCAGCACCCCAGGCCTCCCTGTCCTTCACCATCTCCCGAATTTGCCCAATTTCATGTTCATTGCATCGGTGACGATGTTCAGCCATCTCATCCTCTGATGCCCTCTTCTCCTTCTGCCCTCAATCTTTCTCAGCATCGGAGATTTCACCAACGAGTTGTCTGCTCACATCAGATACCCAAAATACTGGAGCTTTAGCTTCAACATCAGTCCTTCCAGTGAATATTCAGGGTTGATATCCCTTAAGATTGACTGGTTTGAGCCCCTTGCTGTCCAAGGGACTTTCAGAAGTCTTCTTCAGCACCACAGTTCCAAGGCATCGATTTTTTGGCATTTTGCCTTCTTTACAGTCCAGCTCTCACAACCCTAAGTGATCACTGGGAAGACTATAGCCTTGACTATACGGACCTTTGTCAGTGGAGTAATGTCTCTGCTTTTCAACGCAGTCTAGGTTTGTCATCACTTTCCTGCCAAGAAGCAATTGTCTTCTGATTTCATGACTGCAGTCACTGTCTGCAGTTATTTTGGAGCCCAAGAGGAGGAAATCTTTCACTACTTCCACTTTTCCCCTTCTATTTGTGATACAAATAGATGCTGGATGCCATGATCTTAGTTTTTTCCTAATATTTAGTCTTTCACCCTCGGCCTTTTCACCCTCCTCCTTCACCCTCATCAAGAAACACTTTAGTTCCTCTTCACTATCTGCCATAAGAGTGGTATCATCTGCATACCTGAGGCTGTTAATGTTTCTCCCACCTATCCTGATTCTAGCGTGTAACTCATCCAGTCCAGCATTTCTCATGATGTGCTCAGGGTGACAGCAGACAGCCCTCTAATATGCCTTTCTCAATCTTGAATCAATCAATTGTTCCATACAGGGTTCTGTTGCTTCTTGACCTGTATACAGGTTTCTCAGGAGACAGGTAAGAGGTCTGGTAGAGTTCCCATCTCTCTAAGAACTTTCCACAGTTTGTCATGATCCACACAGTCAAAGGCTTTAGTGTAGTCGATGAAACAGAGGTAGATGTTTTTCTGGAATTCCCTTGCTTTCTCTGTGATCCAGCAAATGTTAGCAATTTAATGTCTAGTTCCTCTTCCTTTTCTAAACCCATCTTGGACATCTGCAAGTTCTTGGTTCCCATAATGCTACAGCCTAGCATGCAAGCTTTTAAGCATGATATTACTAGCATGGGAGATGAGTGCAATTGTCCAATGGTTGGCATGTTCTTTTGTACTCCCCTTCCTGAGCTTTGGGATGAGGATTGACCTTTTCCAGTCTTGTGGCCATTGCTGGGTCTTCCAGATTTGCTGACATAATGAATGCAAAACCTTAATAAAGGCAGCATCCTTTAGGGATTTGAAAAGTTCTGCTGGAATTTCATTATATCCTTTATGTGTGTGTGTGTGTGTATATATATATATATCTTATTCACTGTTTTACAGCAGAAACTAGCACAACAATGTAAAGCACCATTCTCCAATTAAACCAAGGGGGAGGGGAAAACTGTTGCCTTAATAAATCATAATAAAAGTAGTTTTCCTTTTAATTAGATAATACTGTAAACACCATGGTTATATTCCTACCCCGTTCTGTTCTTACTTTGGGTTGGAATAATCATAACTGATTGTAAAATGATTGGTGTGGAAAATGATGCATCATAAAAAATTTGACAGTATTTATATTTTATTGTTTATAATATTTAATTTTAGTTTTGTGGCATAGCACAAAAAGTAATTTGATAAAATAGTTCCAGTGTTTATTCCCCATGTGGTATGAATGTTCACAACATGCTGATGTGTATTTTTTTCTATTATCAGTGAAATTTTGAGTTATAGGAGAATGATCTTTATCTTGGTAAGTGCTTTGTCTGAAAAGTATTCATTGACTAACTCAAATTTACACATTAAAATACTTATAAAACAGTTGCTATTTTTCAAGTCTTAAACCCTTAATTTACCTTAAATAGTAACAGATTTTACAGTGTTATACCAGATAAATTTTGTTCAGGCTATGTTTTTTAAAATGCTTCCTTCTCCTAAATTTAACATTATTATTTAAAACATTTACTATGACAAAAAACACTGTAGAAAAAATAATATTAGTATTTTAATTCTGTCATTAATTGAGTTTATATTCAGATTTTATAGTATAATTGCCTTATTGATGATTAAATATACTCAATTTTATATAATATTTATTATGTTTTGGTCTCTGCCCTATGTGCAGTGGCTATAAAGAAAATTTATGAATATAAAGAGGACTTAGATTTGTGACTTACCCTCAAGAACTTCAAAACTTGGACAATTGTGATGTAAAGAAATAAGTATAAGACTATATAATACATATTAAAAACAATGTGAAATATAAATATATTGTACTGGAAAGAATATAAATACTTCTACCTAGTTTAACAACAGCAGGCATTTCTACTTTCCAGAAGTTATCTTTATGTCTCAAATTTTAAAATTGAGATGTGAAGTGTGTAATTTGCCCCACTGCTGATGGGTTGAATGAGAAAGGCCCTGGGGCCACTGCCCTGTCTCCAGAACCCTTGTGGCTGCCACAGGCAGACAGCTGCTAAGAGCTGGTTACTGAGGAAATGTTAACCGCCTCTTATCAAAGAGGGTCATCTATGCCTTTTGAACTGCTCTTTACAAAATCTCCATCTGGCTTCTACTGCTAACACTGTTATCCATCCACTGGAAGTAAAATTTAAGGAGTACAAAGGATCACTTCTTTCCTCCTCACCATTTAACAAGGACAAGGGTTGGTTGGGAATGAGGTCAGTATTGCAGGTTTACATAGTGAGTAAAATAGTTTAAATGATCAACAGAGCACTAAATCTTCTCCATGAAAAATATATTCATGTGGTTTTTAAATTCAAATTTGATTTTTTCATACTCGTACTTATTTTTTAAAATACATTTCTCATTTGATCCCAGATTTTTTATTAAATTGCAAATGGAAATGCTAATGATTTTATAATAAAGTATCATGTAGTACAAAACCAATTGTGCAATAAAAATATATATAAATTAAATTTGAAGATGGTTTCCTGAGAATAGAATCATATTTTAAAGATAAGGCTATATAGTTGTTCCTTTTTTTTTTTTTTACAAAAATAAGTATTATCCTGCTATACTTGCTTATGTAATTTTAGTTGCACTTTTGCCCCAGTACTCCATATTTTAATAACTAGAGGATGTTACATAAAGGAGAGAATTCCTAGGAAATTTGTTTCACAATTCTATTTACAAAAGAAGATGTGAATAGGATGATAAAATATTATATTAGATTGGAATGTCTTATAGAACACTTTGTTAAATGTGCAGAGGTGGAAATTGGTATAGATCAATATCAACATAAGAATTTTATTTTTGGTGTATTTTTCCATTTATGTTTGTAAATAAATCTTCATTAGTATACAGAGGTGCATTGTACAAATTTAAATGTTTTAAGTATATACTTTTGTTATTTATTTTTTCAGTTGCTCAGCTGAGTCTGATTATTTTGACCCCATGGACCAGAGAGGACCAGGTTCTTCTGCCCATGGAATTTTCCAGACAAGAATACCAGAGTGGGGTGCCATTTCCTGCTCCATAGGTTACTGTTCCTGTTCAGTTGCTAAGTCGTGTCTGATTCTGCGACCCCATGAACTGCAGCACTCCAGGCCTCCCTGTCCATCACTTTCTCCTGGAGTTTGCCCAAGTTCATGCCCATTGAGTCGGTGATACTATCCAAACATCTCCATATGTATATATTGCATAACATATATATATATATATCCTATGCTCATTAATATATTCTTTAATATATGTATATATTTATCTGCATTTTTGTCACCATTGGAATTGTTTGCAAAGCTTTTTGGCAGTTGCTTCCTGATTAAAGAGAAAATATCACACAAAGGTGCAGGGAACATGATCATGGGAAGAAGAAAATAAATTAAGTCACCAACTCTTGAGAATTTATTCAGTTCAATTAAGTTCAGATGTATTGTCCTGCCCAATCCTTTGTAACCCTGTTGCCTGAAGCAAGCCAGGCTTCCCTGTCCTTCACCAACTCACAGAGCTTGCTCAAACTCATGTCACCAAGTCAGTTATGCCATCCAACCATCTTATTCACTGTTGTCCCCTTCTACTCCTTCTTTCAATCTTTCACCAAGGTCTTCTCCAATGAGTCAGTTCTGTGCAACAAGGGGCCAAAATATTGGAGCTTCAGCTTCAGCATCAGTCCTTCCAGTGAATGTTCAGGACTGATTTCCTCTAGGATTGAAATATTTGATTTCCTTGAAGTCCGAGGGACTCTCAAGAGTCTTCTCCAACACCATAGTTACAAAGCATCAATTATTTGGTGCTCAGCTTTCTTTATAGTCCAACTCTCACATGCATTCAAGACAACTGAAAAAACCATAGCTTTGACTAGACAGACCTTTGTTGGCAAACTAATGTCTCTGCTTTTTAATATGCTGTCTAGATGGGTCACAACTTTTCTTCCAAGGAACAAGTATCTTTTCATGGCTGCATTCACCATCTGCAGTGATTTTGGAGCCCAAAAAAATAAAGTCTGACACTGTTTCCACTGATTCCCCATCTATTTCCCATCTATGAAGTGATGGGACCAGATGCCATGATCTTTGTTTTCTGAATGTTGAGCTTTAAGCCAACATTTTTACTCTCCTCTTTCACTTTCATCAAGAGGCTTTTTAGTTCCTCTTCACTTTTTGCCATAAGGGTGGTGTCATTTGCATATCTGAGGTTATTGATATTTCTCCCAGCTATCTTGGTTCCAGTTTGTGCTTCTTCCAGCCCAGCGTTTCTCATGATGTACTCTGTGTATAAGTTAAACAATCAGGGAGACAATACACAGCCTTGATGTACTGCTTTTCCTATTTGGAACCAGTCTGTTGTTCCATATCCAGTTCTAACTTGCTTCCTCACCTGCATATAGGTTTCTCAACAAGCAGGTCAGGTGATCTGGTATTTCCATCTCTTTCAGAATTTTCCACAGTTTATTGTGATCCACACAGTCAAAGGCTTTGGCATAGTCAATAAAGCAAAAATAAATATTTTTTTCTGGAACTCTCTTGCTTTCTCAATGATCCATTCGGATGTTGGCAATTTGATCTCTGGTTCCTCTGCATTTTTCTAAAACTGGCTTGAACATCTGGAAATTCACAGTTCACATACTGCTGAAGCCTGGCTTGGAGAATTTTAAGCATTACTTTACTAGCATGTGAGATGAGTGCAATTGTGTGGTAGTTTGAGCATTCTTTGCCATTGCCTTTCTTTGGGATTGGAATGAAAACACCTTTTCCAGTCCTGTGGCCACTGCTGAGTTTTCCAAGTTTGCTGGCATATTGAGTGAAGCACTTTCACAGCATCATCTTTCAGGATTTGAAATAGCTCACCTGGAAGTTCATCACCTCCACTAGCTTTTTTTTGCAGTGATGCTTTCTAAGGCCCACTTGACTTCATATTCCAGGATGTCTGGCTCTCGGTGAGTCATCACACCATCGTGATTATCTGGGTAGTGAATCTCCCTTTTGTACAGTTCTGTATATTCTTGCCCCCTCTTCTTAATATCTTCGGCTTCTGTTAGGTCCATACCATTTCTGCCCTTTATTGAGCCCATCTTTGCATGAAATGTTCCCTTGGTATCTCTAATTTTCTTGAAGAGAACTCTAGTCTTTCCCATTCTGTAAATAGATGGGAAAACAGTGGAAACAGTCTCCAACTTTATTTTGGGGGGCTCCAAAATCACTGCAGATGGTGATTGCAGCCATGAAATTAAAAGATGCTTACTCCTTGGAAGAAAAGTTATGATCATTCTAGATAGTATATTGGAAAGCAGAGATATTACTTTGTCAACAAAGGTCTGTCTAGGTTATGGTTTTTCCAGTGGTTATTGATATTTCTCCTGGCAATCTTGCTTTCAACTGGTGCTTCATCTAGCCCAGTGTTTTGCATGATGTACTCTGCATGTGTTAAATAAGTAGGGTGACAGTATACAGCCTTGTTGTACTCCTTTCCCATTTGGAACCAGTCTGTTGTTCCAGGTCCAGTTCTAACTGTTGCTCCCTGACAACATACAGATTCTCAAGAGGCAGGTAACATGGTCTAGTATTTTGGAGAAGGAAATGGCAACTCACTCCAGTGTTCTTGCCTAGAGAATCCCAGGGATGGCAGAGCCTGGTGGGCTGCCATTTATGGAGTCGCACAGAGTCAGACACGACTGAAGCGACTTAGCAGCAGCAGCAGCATACCCATCTCTTTAAGAATTTTCAACAGTTTCTTGTGATCCACATGGTCAATGGTTTTGACATAGTCAATAAAGAAGTAGATGTCTTTTAGGAACTATCTTGCTTTTTCTATGATACAAAGGAGGTTGGTATTTGATCTCTGGTTCCTCTTCCTTTTCTAAATCCAGCTTAAACAACTGGACGTTCACAGTTCACATACTGTTGAAGCCTTGCTTGAAGAATTTTGAGCATTATTTTGCTACTTGTGAGATGAGTGCAATTGTATGACAGTTTGAACATTCTTTGGCTTTGCTTTTCTTTAGGATTGGGATGAAAACTGACCTTTTCCAGTCCTGTGGCCACTGCTGAGTTTTCCAAATTGGCTGGCATATTGAGTGCAGCACTTTCACAGCATCATCTTTCAGGATTTGAAATAGTTCAACTGGAATTCCCTCACCTCCACTAACTTTGTTTGTAGTGATGCTTCGTAAGGCCCACTTGACTTCACATTCCAGGATGTCTGACTCTAGGTGAGTGATCACAAGGTCATGGTTATCTGGATCGTTAACTCTGTTAGCCTTTGCCCTGCCTCATTTTTTACTTCAAGGCCAAATTTGCCTGTTTCTTTAGGTATCTCTTGACTTCCTATTTTTGCATTCCAGTTTCCCTATGATGAGAAGAACATCTTTTTTGGATGTTATTTCTAGGAGATCGTATAAGTGTTCATAGAACAGTTCAACCTCAGCTTCTTTGGTGTTAGTGGTTGGGGCATAGGCTTGGATTAATGTGATACTGAGTGGTATGCCTTGGAAACAGAGATCATTCTCTAATTTTTGAGATTGCACCCAAATACTACATTTTGGATTCTTTTGTTGACTATGGCAGTTACTGCATTTATAAGGGAGTCTTGCCCACAGTAGTAGATATAATGGTCATCTGAATTAATCTTGCCCATTCCAGTCCATTTTAGTTCACTGTTTCCTAAAATGTCATTATTCATTCTTGCCATCTCCTGTTTGACCCCTTCCAATTTATGTTGATTCATGGACCTAACATTCTAGTTCCAATGCAATACTGTTCTTTACAACATCAGACTTTACTTCTGTCACCAGTTACATCCACAACTAAGTGTTTCTTTCTCTTTGGATCTGTCTCTTCATTCTTTCTGGATTAATTTCTCCACTTTTCTCCATTAGCATATTGGGCACCTGCTGATCTGGGGAGTTCCTCTTTCAGTGTCATTTCTTTTTGCCACTTCCCTAATAGCTCAGTTGTTAAAGAATCTGCCTGCAATCCAGGGGCACACACTTCAATTCCTGGGTCACAAAGATCCATATGAGAAGGGATAGGCTATCCATTCTAGTATTCCTGGGCTCCCCTTGTGGCTCAGCATTTAAAGAATCTGCCTGCAATGCAAGGGACCTGGGTTTAATCCCTGGCTTGTGAAGATACCATCAAAAAGTGAAAGACTGCCCACTCCAATATTCTTACCAGGAGAATTCCATGGACTGTATAGTCCAGAGGGTTGCAAAGAGTTGGACACAACTGAGTGACTTTCACTTTTCTCATCTAGTTAATAAATAACTAATAAGTTGGAAAACAGAAGTGTTCAGTGTATATGACTATTTATTTCCTTTTTTAAAGCTAGGTACTAATTCATATATTATGTTGAAGGACTGGAGAAATTAAGGACAAAGTTTTGTAAATCTTTGTTGCTAAGCCAGATGGCATAATAAATCTCAAAATTACAAGGGAGCAAAAATTGTCAACAAGTAATTGGCAAAAAGTCTGAAATAAATTAGGCCGACTAATAAAAATGTTGGAGATGTTCAGTTTTAAGATAACCGAACAATACTGTACATATTTTCATTTTCTATCCTGGATGTGTTCTAGGTTCAGTTCAGTCACTCAGTCATGCCTGATTCTTTGTGACATCATGGATTTAAGCACGCCAGGCTGAAAGCTTGCTCAAACTCATGTCCATCGAGTTAGTGGTGCCATTCAACCATTTTATCCCCTGTCATCCCCTTACCCTCCAGCCTTCAACCTTTCCTAGCATCAGGGTCTTTTCCAAAGAGTCAGTTCTCCACAATATGGAGCCATAATATTGGAGCTTCAGCTTCAGCATCAGTCCTTCCAATGAATATTCAGGACTGATTTCCTTTAGGATTGACTTGTTTGATCTCCTTGCAGTCCAAGGGACTCTCAGGAGACTTTTCCAACACCACAGTTCAAAAGTATCAATTCTTTGATGCTTAGCTTTCTTTATAGCCCAACTCTTACATCCATACATGACTACTGGAAAAACCATAGCTTAGACTAGATGGACCTTTGTCGACAAAGTAATGTTAATATGCTGTCTAAGATTGCCATAGTTTTTCTTCCAAGGACCAAGCATCTTTTAAGTTCATGGCTACAGTCACCATCTACAGTGATTTTGGAGCCTTCAAAAATAAAGTCTATCACTGTTTCCCCATCTATTTGCCATGAAGTGATGGGACTGGATACCATGATTTTTGTTTTTTGAATGTTGAGTTTTAGTCCAGCTTCTTCACTCTCCTCTTTCACTTTCATCAAAAGGCTGTTTAGTTCCTCTTCGCTTTCTGCCTTAAGGGAGATGTCATCTGCTTATCTGAGGTTGTTGATATTTCTCCCAGCAATATTGATTCCAACTTTTGCTTCATTCAGCCTGGCATTTTACATGATATACTCTGCATATAACTTAAATAAGCAGGGTGACAATATGCAGTCTTGACCTACTCATTTCCCAGTACGGAACCAGTCTGTTATTCCATGTCCAGTTCTAACTTATGCTTCTTGACCGGCACACATTTCTCTGGAGGATGGTAAGGTGATCTCGTACACCCATCACTTTAAGAATTTTCCACAGTTTGTTATGAGGCACAGTCAAAGGCTTTGACATAGTCAATAAAGCAGAAGTAAATGAGTTTTTTGGAACTGTCTTGTTTTTTTAGGTGATCCAACGGATGTTGGCAATTTGATCTTTTGTTCCTCTTCCTGTTTTAAATCCAGCTTGAACATCTGGAATTTCATGGTTCATGTACTTTTGAAGCATGGCTTGGATAATTTTGAGTATTACTTTGCTAGTGTATGAGATGAGTACAATTGTGTGGTAGTTTAAACATTATTTGGCATTGCCTTTTTTGGGTATTGGAATGAAAATGACCTTTTCAGTCCTGTGCCCACTGCTGAGTTTTCCAAATTTTCTGGAATATTGAGTGAAGCAGTTTAACAGCATCATCTTTTAGGACTTGAAAGAGCTCAACTGGAATTCCTTCACCTCCACTAGCTTTGTTCGTAGTGATGCTTGTGGACCTAAGGGGTTCACTTGACTTTGAATTCCAGGATATCTTGTTCTAGTTGAGTGATCACACCATCATGGTTATCTGAGTCAGGAAGATCTTTTTTGTAAAGTCTGTGTGTGTTTTTGCTACCTCTTCTTAATATCTTCTACTTCTGTTAGGTCCATAACATTTTGTCCTTAGTTGTGCCTATCTTTGCATGAAATGTTCCCTTGGTATTTCTAATTTTCTTGAAGAGATCTCTAGTTTTTCCCATCCTCTTGTTTTTCTCTGTTTCTTTACATTGATCACTGAGGAAGGCTTTGTTATCTCTCCTTTTTATTTTTTGGAACTATCCATTCAAATGGTTATATCTTTCTTTTTCTCCTTTGCCTTTAGCTTCTCTTCTTTTCTCAGCTATTTTTAAGGCCTCCTCAGACACCCATTTTGCCTTTTTGCATTTCTTTTTCTTGGGGATGGTTTTGATAACTGCTTCTTGTACATGTCATGAGCCTACATCTATCGTCTTGTTCTTTAGTGGCTCTATTAGGTCTAATCCCTTGAATCTGTCACTTCCACTGTATACTTTTGAGGGATTTGATTTAGGCCATACCTGAATGGTCTAGTGGTTTTCCCTATTTTCTTCAATGTAAGTTTGAATTTTGCCATAAGGAGTTCATGATCTGCACCATAGTAAGCTCCTGGTCTTGTTGTTGCTGACTGTATAGAGCTTCTCCATCCCCAGCTGCAAAGAAGATAATCAATCTGATTTTGTATTGACCATTGATCATGGTATTGACCATCTTGTGATATCCAAGTGTATAATCTTCACTTCTCTTGTGTTGTTGGAAGAGGGTGTTTCCTGTGACCAACGTGTTCTCTTGCCTAAACTCTGTTAGCCATTTCCCTGCTTCCTTTTGTACTCTAAGGCCAAATTTCCCAGTTTCTTAAGGTATCTCTTGACTTCCTACTTTTGCATTCCAGTCTCCTAAAATGAAAAGATCATCTTTTTTGGGTGGTAGTTTTAGAAGGTCTGTAAATCATTCACCTAAAATGTGAGATCGTGAACTGAGCATGAGAGATCAATAAGAAACACATTAGTTCAGACCAAAGAGAGGCAATTATATCAACAGGTGGCTCTGTAGCATTTTTTTCTAGAATGTGTGCTCAGTCACTTCACTTGTGTCCAACTCCTTGCTAGCCTATGGATCATAGCTGCCAGGCTTCTCTGTCTATGGATTTTTTTTCAAGCACGAATGCTGTAGTGTTTACCGTGCCTTACTCCAGGGGATTTTCCCAACCCAGGTAGTGAACCCATGTCTTTTGTGTCTCCTGCATGCTTGTGGATTCTTTACCCTCAGTAACTGTGACTAGAATAGTAAGTGCCAATTTATGCTGGGTGTGTTGGCCAAACTGTAATAGAGCACAGCCCTATATAGACCTTAGTATTGGGACATTATTGCAGGCTATTACCCCATCCACCTCACCCTGTTACCAGGCAATGGTTACTGAGAAGACCATTAATGGTCCCTTAGTGCTTCAGTGGTAAAGAATCTGCCTGCCAATGTAGGAGACACAGGATACATGAATTCTATCCATATATTGGGAAGATTTCCTGGAATAGGAAATGGCAATCCACTCCAATATTCTTGCCTAGAAAATTCTATGGACAGAGGAGCCTGGCAGGCTACAGTCCATGGGGTCACAAAGAGTTGAACATGAGTGAGCCTTCACGTGTGTCTTAAAGCTATTGGTCAGGCACCGTGGGCCCTGCCCCCAAATTAGTAATCTTGTTCAGCCATTGGTCCACATGGCAGTGAGCTTCTTCCCCAGGTGAGCAACTGTCTGTTAGCAACTGTTAGAGGTTCCATTGGTGCCAGGGTCCAGCCCCAGTGGATCTAGGGAATTCAAAGGTGGGGACGGCATCAGCGTCTTTGGAAATAACTAATAACTTATTTAATTACAGATAGAGAGGGATTAGAAGATTAGCAGAGAAAAAGAGGCCAAATAACTTGGTTCACGTGGGATACCAATTAAATTCCAAGACAAGGAATTTGCACCATCTACATTGGGCCGCCGGTGCCACTTGAATATCGGAAGGTGCCCCTCCTTGGGCTCCTTCTCGCGTGGGCTTGAAAACCGGGGCAAATAAGTAGACTTGGAGGGCACCCATGATCCAGATGGGAATTCAGCCAGAAAAACGGGGAGCAGAAAAGGACGACATGAGGGAATCAGGCTTTCCGGAAACTGATCCGATTTCTTTATTTTGGGGTTTGCTTATATACCTTTTGTTACACATAGGGATGAATACAGAGTCACGCAGGGGTCAGCAGTCCTGACCTTTATCAAAATCAGGTGCTTCACATAAATGTATAACAAAAAAAGGTCTTATCATCTTCTGGCCATGAGTGAGACCTGCTGACATTCTATGGTCCTTTCTTTCTGATAACCAAAAACCTTATTTCTTCCAAGGGTGTTTTTTCTTAAACCAGGCACCACCCTCCAGATAAAGTTGCATTCCTATAGGGTGAGGGTGTAGTGAGTTACAATCAAGAAAGGAATTTATTTAACCCAAGGTTAACAGGATTAATCTTAAAGGTTAATACTTATTTCTCCTATATGTTTAAAGGTTAATACTTATTTCTCCTATATGTTTAAAGGTTAATACTTATTTCTCCTATATGTTAGTTATATTCATTATACGGGCAGGGAATATGGAGATTTAGCAGCAAACATCAGCCCAACAAGTGAAAATCCTTTCATCAATGCTCCCCTTAAGATCTATTTAGTCTTAAGATAGTGATAAAGTTACATTTTTACATAACAAAGACACAGTGATTTATAACAAAGCACAGTGATCTATTACAAAAGAGAAAATCCATTAACTCAAAAAGTCTAGTATTGCTAACATCAAAAACTACTATATGTCCTTTTCTATATTCCAAATACATTGATTAATATATTCCCAGGTGCCTAAGGATATGGAGGCCTGGTGGCAATCATTGACTCAATGATAAGAAAAAGCCGTATGCTAATTAAGACTCTCAAAATACTCCAAAACTCTCTGTGCTGTTTATGTTTAAGAGGTAGTAAACAATCATGTGGCAGGAGTATGGATAATCCTGTCACACAAGCTAGTCTGTCAGCAGAGAGGTTTGACCTGAAACACCCTTGTCCCACCCAGAGCAGGGAATTAGCAGCAATTATTGACACAACAAATGAAAAACCTTTCACTGATATAATTCCTAACCAACCCACTATACTAATAATTTCTAACTCCCCAAAAGAATTTTGCCTTTAGTAAGTCTAAAACATCCCATGCCTCTCAGATTGGGAGGCTGTAAACAATCACATGTGGCCAGATGAACCTATACAGGCAGGCCAGATAACCTTCAGAGGAGTCCATAAGCTGAAACACTCTTGTCACACCCAGGAATTTTTATTGCCTTGGAGCTGCACGTTTACTCCTTCTCCGAGAGAAACGGTTATGGGGGAGAGCCCCCCGTAAAGTCAGAGGTGTAGGTGAGAGCATAAAACAGACTCTGGTTTTGGGGTTAGATGCTTGGGAACAGGGGGTTTCCTGAGGCTTGATCACACCTTTGCGTATGCCAAGCCTCCTTCCTCATGACCTTTGCCATGGGCAGAGTTCCTCACACTGGTTCCCGGCACATTAGATCAGTGGTCAGTGGAGCGGTGATCATAAGCAAGAGGAGACTGAGGTCAGAGGTGGATCCCAGCCTTCTCCTCATGGCCCTCCATCTCATGTAGCCCTTGGTAAGTGGGTGAGCTGGGGGCCCAGGTTACAGGTGGAGGACTGTGTTCTGCTGGTCTCCAGAACTCTCATCAAGGTCACCCACTGGCCAGTCCTAGGCCTTGAGGAAGTTGTGACCCCCGCCCCATCCCCACCTCTGCCTCCTCATGGCAGCAACCATCTGGTTGGGGCAAGTTTTGTGGAACTTACCTCCTTCCAAACCCCCCAGTTCCCTGCCATATGGGCAACCTAGGGGCCTAAGGGCCAGTTGGTCTGGGTGCCTGGTTCCCTCAGCAATGACAGCTGAGCAGGGTCTGAGGACCCTGCCCTGGGGGTGCTACCAGAGAAGGCTGGCCTTACCTCAGCAGGACCAGACTTTGGAGGGGAAAGTCATGCCTTGAGACCTTCCTTTTCTTGTCAGGACAGAGGATAACACTTGTTCGAGATTTATAAGAACATGTTACCTGACCATGACCTGACCTCCAGAATGAGGGATCTGACACTAAGATTTTTAGAACCACTTCTCATGCCCCTCTCTCCTCTCTCCTTGAAAAGGGTTTTGCTGAGAGTCTGAGGTGTTTTTAATGCAAAAGCCACCCCTCTCCTTGCATGGTCTTCAGTAAATATTTCTCTGCTCTAAACTCTGATATTTTGGTATTATTTCGCCTCACTGTGTATGCCGGCCCATAAACTTGCATTTTGGTGACAAAACTAAGTCCCATAATAAATACTTAAGTCATTATCTATAGTAAAACTAAGCATATTTCCACTCCATGAATAGTTTTCCTATCAAAAAATGCTGAAATTAACTTCTATACATTTTATTAATTTATTAAGTATATTTTGAATTTTACACTCATTCTTTTTCTACTTGTTTGAACATTGGCTTTATTTTCAAATAGGAAGGAATAGGTTTAAAAGCTAAAAAATATGGCTAATAAGAGTTTTAAACAACCAAAATGAGGAACTTTGTATCTTATAATACCATAAAGATCTTATAGAGGAGGCCACACATGCCCCTCAGAGGAGGCAATGGCAACCCACTCCAGTGTTCTTGCCTGGAGAATCCCAGGGACGGAGGAGCCTGGTGGGCTGCTGTCTATGAGGTCGCACAGAGTCGAACATGACTGAAGTGACTTAGCATCAGCAGTATATGCCCCTATTTAAGTCTGACTCCTTGAAATTATTGCAGAACTGTTTATAGTTTTTTTCCTTTTAAAGTTAACATTGATGCAAGTCATCAAAGTAAAGAAATCTGTCTCAACATTAATGATTTACTGGCAGAATCACCATAGCTAATTATAAATTAATGAGAAAATTACTTTGGGAACAAAAATCAGTGACTAAAGCATTTTCTAAAACAGCTGTATGAAGGCATTTAAAAATAACTAGGAGATTCTAAGCAGATGGAGATTACAGCATAGTTTTCTAAATCCTGATAAAAAGCAGGAGAGCAGTTATATATCCGCATTATGAAACCTATGAATACCATTTTTGCAGTAAAATTCGGAGATGAGCTGTCCCCACAAATCTCAAAACTAAATAAAGGCAAACAGATGCAAAAAGTTCACGTTAATACTATATTTGCAGAAAAGAACCAGTGGAACTCAGTACAGCATGTGAAAGTGCTAGTTTCACATGATTCGATCTATACCATTACAAGAACTCTCAAAACTGACCAGCTAACCATATGTTGTAGGATCAGATAGCACACTAAAAAGGAACTTCTGGATGTGGCACAAAAATAAACAATGTAGAGACCAAAACGGGAAAAAAAAAAGAAGGGAAAGGTCCAGATAAAAGTGGAGGAGGGAAGCTGGCCCAGAAAAGCAAAGCAAAGCCACCATATTTGTGAACACTATTATAGCTCAGTTGGTAAAGAATCTGCCTGCAGTACACGAGATTGAGGTTCAATGCCTGGGTTGGGAAGATCCCCTGGAGACGGAAATGACAATCCACTCCAGTATCCTTGCCTGGAAAATCTCATGGACAGAGGAGCCTGGTGGGCTGCAGTCCATGGATCACAAAGAGTCGGGCATGACTGAGTGACTAACACTAACACTAACATATGGCAAAAACAGAACAATAGAATCTGGAGCTCTGTGTCATTAGAAAATTTATCCTGAATCTTACCTGCTTCAGCTTAGGAACAGTTCACATAAAGAACAGTTAAGTAGTGGGCTTTCATTCCATGTGGAGACACAGGGGACATGGGTTCAACCCTTAGGTGGGGAAGATACCCCAGAGGAGGAAATGGCAACCCACTCCAGTATTCTTGCCTGGAGAATCCCATGGACAGAGGAGCCTGGTTGATTGTAGTTCATGGGGTTGCAAAGACTGAGAGACTGAGAATAGAAACTTACTATAAGGGGGGGAACAAAAAAATAAAAACCAGAAAAACATACTTTCAGAAAATGAAAGCAATGCAAAAAGACTTGCTGAGAGAATTTATCAGAACTATAGCTTTTTAAATTTTGTGCATGTTTATATAAGACTTGAACATAAAATTTTCATAATAGCTTTCTAAAAGGCACACTCAAATGCTATTAACTCATGAATAGATAAACACATTTTGGTATAGTCTACAATGGAATCAATCAAATTGATTGCATTCTTTGTAGCCAAAGATGGAGAAGCTGTATTCAGTCAGTAAAAACAAAACCTGGAGCTGACTGTGGCTCATATCATCTGCTTTTCATAGCAAAATTCAGGCTGAAAAAAAAAAAATCAGAAAAACAGTTGGCCAGCCAGGTATGATTTAATCAAATCCCATATAAATTTGCAGTAGATATAATGAATAGATTCAAGGGACTAGAGCTAGTTAACAGTGTGCCTGAAGAACTGTGGACAGAGGTCCATAATATTGTACAGGAGGCAGCAAACAAAACCATCCCAAAGCAAAAAAGAAGAAAGAAGGAAAAGTGGTTATCTGAGGTGGCTTTACAAGTAGCAGAAGAAGAAGAGATACGAACAGCAAGAGAAAGAGGGAAACGTACATCCAATTAAATGCAGAGTTCCAAAAAATGGCTAGAAGAGACAAGACCTAGTAGACACTGAAGAAATCAAGAAGAGATGGAAATAATACATGCAAGAACTGTGTAAGAAAGAATTTAATGAACCGGGTTACTACAATTAGTCATCCAGAGCCATTACTGGAATGTGAAGTCAAGTGGGCCTTAAGAAGCATTGTTGTTAGTAAATCTAGTGGATGCGATAAAATTCCAGTATAATTATTCAAATCCTTAAAGGACGCTTCCACTATCAAGGTTTTGCATTCATTATGTCAACAAATCTGTAAGACCCAGCAGTGTCCACAGGACTGGAAAAGGTCAATCCTCATCCCAAAGCCCAGGAAGGGTAGTACTAAAGAACATGCTAACCATTGGACAGTTTCACTCATCTCCCATTCTAGTAAGGTCATGTTTAAAAGCTTGCATGCTAAGCTGTAGCATTATGGGAACCATGAAATTCCAGATGTCCAAGGTGAGTTTAGAAAAGGAAGAAGAATTAGACATCAAATTGCCAACATTAGCTGGCTCATAGAAAAAGCAAAGGAATTCCAGAAAAAATGTCTACCTCTTTTTATCAAGTACACTAAAGCTTTTGACTGGGTGGATCATGACAAACTGTGGAAAGTTCTTATAGAGATGCTGCTGCTGCTAAGTCACTTCGGTCGTGTCTGACTCTGTGTGACCCCATAGACGGCAGCCCACCAGGCTTCCCCATCTCTGGGATTCTCCAGGCAAGAACACTGGAGTGGGTTGCCATTTCCTTCTCCAATGCATGAAAGTGAAAAGTGAAAGTGAAGTCACTCAGTCGTGTCGGACCCTCAGCGACCCCATGGACTGCAGCCTTCCAGGCTCCTCCATCCATGGGATTTTCCAGGCAAGAGTACTGGAGTGGGGTGTCATTGCCTTCTCCACTTAGAGAGATGGGAATACCAGAAAATCTTACCTGTCTCCTAAGAAACCTGTATATGGGTCAAGAAACAACAGTTAGAACCCTGTATGGAACAACTGATTGGTTCAAGATCCAGAAAGGAGTATGAGAGGGCTGTCTGCTGTCACCTTGAGCACATCATGAGAAATGTCGGACTGGATGAGTTACAAGTTGGAATCAAGAAAAGTGGGAGAAACATCAATAACCTCAGATATGCAGATGATACCACGCTTATGACAGAAAGCAAAGAGGAACTAAAGAGTTTCTTGATGAGGGTGAAGGAGGAGGGTGAAGGAGGAGTGTGAAAGAGCCAGCTTTAGACTAAATATTAGAAAAAAACTAAGATCATGCCATCTGGCATCTATTTGCATTACAAATGGAAGGGGAAAAGGTGGAAGTAGTGACAGATTTCCTCCTCTTGGGCTCCAAAATCACTGCAGATGGTGACTACATCCATGAAATCAGAAGACAATTGCTTCTTGGCAGGAAAGCGATGACAAACCTAGTCAGTGTGTTGAAAATCAGAGACATTACTTTGCTGACAAAGGTCCATATAGTCAAGGCTATGGTCTTCCCTGTGATCATGTAGGGTTGTGAGAGCTGGACTGTAGTCAGAATGCCAAAAAATTGATGGCTTGGAACTGTGGTGCTGAAAAATACTCCTGAAATTCTTGGAGCCAGACATCCTGGAATGTGAAGTCAAGTGGGCCTTAGGAAGCATCACTACAAACAAACCTAGTGGAGGTGATGGAATTCTAGTTGAGCTATTTCAAATCCTGGAAGATGATGCTGTGAAAGTGCTGCACTCAATATGCCAGCAAATTTGGAAAACTCAGCAGTGGCCACAGGACTGGAAAATGTCAGTTTTCATTCCAATCCCAAACAAAGGCAAAGCCAAAGGATGCTCAAACTAGTGCACAAATGCACTTGTCTCAGACGCTAGTAAAGTAATGCTCAAAATTCTCCAAGCCAGGCTTCAGCAATATGTGAATTGTGAACTTCCAGATGTTCAAGCTGTTTTTAAAAAAAGGCAGAGGAACCAGAGATCAAATAGCCAACATCTGTTTGATCTTCGAGAAAGCAAAAGAGTTCCAGAAAAACATCTATTTCTGCTTTATTGACCATGCCAAAGCCTTTGACCGTGTGGATCACAATAAACCGTGGAAAATTCTGAAATAACGGGAATACCAGAACACCCGACCTGTCTCCTGAGAAACCTGTACGCAGGTGAGGAAGCAACAGTTAGAACTGGACATGGAACAACAGACTGGTTCCAAATAAGAAAAGGAGTACATCAAGGCTGTATGTTGTCACCCTGCTTATTTTATTTATATGCAGAGTACAGCATGAGAAACCCTAGGCTGGAGGAAGCACAAGCTGGAAGCAAGTTTGCCAAGAGAAATATCAATAACCTCAGATATGCAGATGACAGCACCTTTATGGCAGAAAGTGAAGAGGAACTAAAGAGCTTCTTGATGAAAGTGAAAGAGAAGAGTGAAAAGGTTGACTTAAATCTCAGCATTCAGAAAACTAAGATCATAGCATCCAGTTCCATCACTTCATGGCAAATAGATGGGGAAACAGTGGCTGACTTTATTTTTCTGGACTCCAAAATTACTGCAGATGGTGATTGCAGCCATGAAATTAAAAGACACTTACTCCTTGGAAGGAAAGTTATGACCAACCTAGACAGCATATTCAAAAGCAGAGACATTATTTTGCCAACAAAGGTCCGTCTAGTCAAGGTTATGGTTTTCCCAGTGGTCATGTATGGATGTGAGAGTTGGACTGTGAAGAAAGCTGAGCACCGAAGAATTGATGCTTTTAAACTGTGGTGTTGGAGAAGACTCTTGAGAGTCCCTTGAACTGCAAGGAGATCCAGCCAGTCCACCCTAAAAGAGATCAGTCCTGGATGTTCATTGGTAGGACTGATGTTGAACCTGAAATTCCAGTACTTTGGCCACCTGATGAGAAGAGCTGACTCAGTTGAAAAGACCCTGATTCTGGGAAAGATTGAGGGCAGGAGGAGAAGGGGAAGACAGAGGATGAGATGGTTGGAGGGCATCACCAACTCAATGGACATGGGTTTGGGTAGACTCTGGGAGTTGGTGATGGACAGGGAGGCCTGGTGTGCTGCAGTCCTTGGGGTTGCAAAGAGTCAGACATGACTGAGCGGCTGAAATGAACTGAACTGAACTGAAAGATGAACTCCCCAGATCAGTGGGTGCCCAATATGCTAGTGTAGAAAAGCAGAGAAATAGGTCAGGAAAAAATGTAGAGGCTGAGCCAAAGCAAAACAACACCCAGTTGTGGTGATGGAAGGAACGTCCTCTGTTGTAAAAAAAAAAATAATGCATAGGAACCTAGAATGTTACATCCATGAATCAAGGTAAATTGGAAGCAGTCAAATAGGAGATGGCAAGAGGGAACATTGACATTTTAGGAATCAGTGAACTAAAATGGACTGGAACAGAAAAATTTAATTCAGATGACAGTTACATCTACTATAGTGGGCAAGAATCCCTTAGAAGTAGTTGAGTAGACCTCATAGGCAACAAATGAGTCCAAAATGCGGTACTTGGGTGAAATCTCAAAAGTGAGAGAATGATCTCTATTTGTTTCCAAGGCAAACAATTCAATATCACAGTTATCCAAGTCTGTGTCCCAACCACTAATGCAGAAGAAGTGGAAGTTGAACTGTTCTATGAACACTTACAAGGCCTTCTAGAAATAACACACAAAAAAAGATGTCATTTTCATCATAGTGGACTGGAATGCAAAAGTAGGTGGTCAAGAGATACCTAGAATAACAGGCAAGTTTGCCCCGGTGTACAAAATGAAACAGGGCAAAAGCTAACAGAGATTTGCTGAGAATGCACTGGTCACAGCAAACACCCTTTTCCAACAACACAAGAGACAACTCTACATATGAACATCACCAGATGGTCAATACCAAAATCAAGTTGATTATATTCTTTGAAGCTGAGAATGGAGAAGCTCTATACAGCCAAAAAAAATCAAGACTGGGAGCTGACACTGGCTCAGATCATGAATTCCTTATTGCAAAATTCAGACTTAAATTGAAGAAAATGTGTTAAACCATTAGATCAGTCAGGTATGACCTAAATCAAATGCCTTATGATTACACAAGAAGTGACAGATTCAGGGTATCAGATCTGATAGAGTGTCTAAAGAACTATGGGTGGAGGTCCGTGACATTGTACTGGAGGCAAAAATCAAAACCATCCCCAAGAGAAGGAAATGCAAGAAAGCAAAATGGTTGTCTGAGGAGGCCTTGAAAATAGCTAAGACAAAGAAGAGAAGTAAAAATCATAACAAAAAAAGAAAGTTATATCCATATGAATGCAGAGTTCCAAAGAATAGCAAGGAGAGATAAGAATGCCTTCCTATGTGGTCAATGTAAATAAATAGAGGAACACAGTAAAATGGGAAAGACTAGAGATCTCTTCAAGAAAATTAGAGATACCAAGGGAACATTTCATGCAGTTCAGTTCAGTTCAGTTCAGTCGCTCAGTCGTGTCCGACTCTTTGTGACCCCACGAATCACAGCACGCCAGGCCTCCCTGTCCATCACCATCTCCCGGAGTTCACTCAGACTCACGTCCATCGAGTCCGTGATGCCATCCAGCCATCTCATCCTCGGTCATCCCCTTCTCCTCCTGCCCCAAATCTCTCCCAGCATCAGAGTCTTTTCCAATGAGTCAATTCTTTGCATGAGGTGGCCAAAGTACTGGAGTTTCAGCTTTAGCATCATTCCTTCCAAAGAAATCCCAGGGCTGATCTCCTTCAGAATGGACTGGTTGGATCTCCTTGCAGTCCAAGGGACTCTCAAGAGTCTTCTGCAACACCACAGTTCAAAAGCATCAATTCTTCGGCGCTCAGCCTTCTTCACAGTCCAACTCTCACATCCATACATGACCACAGAAATGGACACAATAAAAGACAGAAGCAGTACGGACCTGAGAAGCATAGAATATTGAGAAGAGATGGCAAGTATACACAGAAGAACCATACAAAAAAAGAACTTAATGACCCAGTAACCACGATGGTGTGAGCACTCACCTGGAGCCAGATATCCTGCAGTCCAAAGTCAAGTGGGCCTTAGGAAACATCGCTAGAAACAAATGCTGTGCTGGAAGAAGCACAAACTGGAATCAAAAATGCTGAGAGAAATATCAATAACCTCAGATATGCAGATGATGCCACCCTTATGGCAGATAGCAAAGAGGAACTAAAGAACCTCTTGATAAAAGTGAAAGAGGAGAGTGAAAAAGGTGGCTTAAAACTCAACATTCAAAAAACTAAGATCATGGCATCCAGTCCCATCCCTTCATGCCAAATAGATGGGGAAACAATGGAAACTTTGACAGACTTTATTTTCTTGGGCTCCAAAATCACTATGGTGACTGTAGCCATGAAATTACAAGATGTTTGTTCCTTAGAAGAAAAGCTATGACCAGCCTAGACAGCATATTAAAAAGTAGAGACATTATTTGCTGATAAATGTCCATATAGTCAAAACTATGTTTTTTCCAGGAATGTTTGGATGTGAGAGTTAGACCATAAAGAAAGCTGAGTGCTGAGGAACTGATGCTTTTTAAGTCTGGTCTTGGAGAAGACTCTTGCCAGTCCCTTGGACAGCAAGAAGATCCAACCAGTCAATCCTAAAGGAAATCAGTCCTGAATATTCATAGGAGGGACTGATACTAGACCTGACACTCCAAACCTTTGGCCACCTGATGCAATTAACTGACTCATTGGAAAAAAACCCTAATGCTGGGCAAGTTTGAAGGCAGAAGGAGAAGTGGATGACAGAGAATGAGATGGGTGGTTGGCGTCACTGACTCTACGGGCATGAGTTTGAGCAAGCTCTGAGAGTTGGTGATGGACAGAGAAGCCTGGCATGCTGCAAACATGAGTTTACAAACAATCAGAAATGACTAGGTGAATGAACTGAATTGATTTACATGAAGTGATTGGACCAGTAGCTATACTCTTAGTTTTTACTTTCATCTGCTCTATCTGTTCATTCTTCATTTCCCCTACCAACATGGAAACCACTGAAATTACACTGCTTGCATAGTTTTGCCTAGGTGTTATATAATGGAATTATACAGTATGCAGTCTTCATATTAGCTTGTTTTCACTTTTTAACATGCTTATATGTTTCCTGTACGTTTTCATGGCTTGATGCATTATTTCTTTTTAGTAATAAATGATATTCCAGTATGTAGATTCTCCACAGTTTGTCTGTTCACCTAAAGAACATATTAACTGATTCCAAATTTTGACAATTACAAGTAAAGCTGTTATAAACATCTTTGCGCAGATTTATGTGTATACACAAATTTACAAGTTCTTTGGGTAAGTGCTTTAAGAAGCATGGTTGCTGGGTCATATGGTAAAGATATGCTTATTTTTGCAAGAAACCAACAAATTGGCTTCCAAAGTGCCTGAACTCTTTTGCATTCCCACCAGCAATGAATGAGAGGTTTTGCCGCTGCCCCATCTTTGCCAAAATTTGATGATGTTAGTGTTCTGAATTTGAGTTTTTATAGTAAGTGTGTAGTGGCATTTCATTGTTTTAATCTGAATTTCCCTGATGACATATGATGGGAGCATCATTTTTATACTCTGTCATCCATATATCTTTTTTTTTTCTTTTGGTTGGATGACTGTGGAGACCTTTGGTTCTTTTTTTAGCTAGGCTTAAACTTTTAAGAGTTATTTTTATAGTTCAGATGACAGTCTCCTATCAGGTGTGCCTTTCACAAATATTTTTCTGTCTGTCATGCCTTCTAATTTGCTTCATAACAGTAGTTTTTAAGTGAACCCTAGACTCTAAAATTAGCTCCAGTGAATATGTTGTAATTTTTTCTTCAAAGAAACAAGCATCCATTTTTTATCCACTGTGAGTTGATTGTGCTAATTAGTACTCAATTTGCAGGAGTTTCTTATCATTCAAGGAAAGCATCTCTATGGATAAAATTCCGTGCTATTTATCAAAGAAAATTGATTTCATTAATTTTAATCTATTAAACATGAATTTCATTGTGTGAAGTATCATAGTTGTAATGATTTTAGCATCACAAAATAAATAGCAACTTTGTACAGTGAAAACCAATCAAATTTTCTTCAAAAAATTCCTCTTTAATCACTCTATGGCCTCCACTGGCCGTGGTGCTGAACCCAGAAGACGCGTTTCAGTTCTCTTTTCATGCGACATATGGCAGCATCTGAGTCAGGCCCGCCTTGAAGAAATATTATTTTCCCTTGCCCACCAAAATGAACATATCCACAGTTCCTCTGTTATATCTCTGGATGCTCTGTCTCAGTATCCTTATTGAATCTTTTTTAAAACGCCTTCATTTTCACCAGTATTTTAGTATACTCATGTCTGTCTGTCCTGCTCTGGATGATTTCCACCTTCCCCAAGCCAGTCTTTATCACTGTTCTCAATCCCACTGTGCTATAGAATGAATGTTTCAGTTACTCAAATTTCCAATGGTGAAACCCTAAACAATAGTGTGGCTGTATTTGAAGATGGTCCCGTTAAGGAAATAGTTTAAGGAGGTCATCAGGGTAGATAGAGTTCTAATAATATAGAACTAGTGCCTACATGAAAGAGACCAAATAATTCTTTTTCTCACTCTTCACATGCATGCACTAAAGAAAGGCCAAATGAGATATAGCAAAAAGGGAGCCTTCTGCAAGCCATAGAATTTCTAAACTCTAAGCACCATGATGCCACTTTGATTTTTGGGCTTTCAGGCCCCAGAACATGAGAAAATTATGTTTTATTTTTTAAATATTAAAAAATTATTTAATCTGTCTGGGAGAAATATTAATAACCTCAGATATGCAGATGACACCACTCATGGCAGAAAGTGAAGAGGAACTAAAAAGCCTCTTGATGAAAGTGAAAGAGGAGAGTGAAAAAGTTGACTTAAAGCTCAACATTCAGAAAAGGAAGATCATGGCATCTGGTCCCATCACTTCATGGGAAATAGATGGGGAAACAGTGGAAACAGTATCAGACTTTATTTTTCTGGGTTCCAAAATCACTGCAGATGGTGACTGCAGCCATGAAATTAAAAGACGCTTACTCCTTGGAAGAAAAGTTATGACCAACCTAGATAGTATATTGAAAAGCAGAGACATTACTTTGCCAACAAAGGGCCATCTAGTCAAGGCTATGGCTTTTTCAGTGGTCATGTATGGATGTGAGAGTTGGACTGTGAAGAAAGCTGAGTGCCAAAGAATTGATGCTTTTGAACTGTGGTGTTGGAGAAGACTCTTGAGAGTCCCTTGGACTTCAAGAAGATCCAACCAGTCCCTTTTAAAGGAGATCAGGCAGTCCTAAGATGGTGGAGGAATAGGATGGGGAGACCACTTTCTCCCTCACAAATTCATCAAAAGAACATTTCAATGCTGAGCAAATTCCACAAAACAACTTCTGAATGCTGTCAGAGGACATCAGGCACCCAGAAAAGCAGATCATTGTCTTCAAAAACAGGTAGGAAAAAATATAAAAGATGAAACAAGAGACAAAGGAGGTAGGGAGAGAGCTCCGTCCCAGGAAGGGAATCCCGTCCCAGGAAGGGAATCTTAAGAAGAGAGGTTTCTAAACACCAGAAAATACTCTCACTGCCAAGTCTATGGCAAGCCTTGGAAGCACAGAGGGCAACATAACAGGAAGGAAAAATAAATAAATAATTAAAACCAACAGATTACAAGCCCAAGAGTAACTCCCCCAGTGGAAAAGCAGTGCAGACACCTGCATCCACCACTAGCAAGTAGGGGCAGGGCAGGGAGGCATGGGAGGTGCAGGCTGCAGTGCTTTTTAAGAATCGGGCAGGAATGCCCCCCCACATAACCAGAATGAACTAACTTGGGCTAGCAAATCAGACTCTGGGATGGCTACCACATGAAAAGCTCAAACATAAGGCACCACCAGGACCACACACAGAACAAAGGATGGAACAGAAATAGCCGGCTGCAGACCATCCCCCACTGGTGACAAGCAGCCAGAACCATAAGGGCTGGAAGGGGGCAATTGCAACCCTGGAGAGACTTTACCTACCAAACTGCAAGCAGGCTTCTTTGCTAAGACTTCTGGGGGTTCTGGACAGTCACCATCTGCCTGACAAGGAGCACCAGCGGTACATCCAGAAAACTGAGCAGCAGAGACAGGAAAGGCAATAAGTCACAGCGACCGTGCTTGCCAAACACCTGAGCTACTCGGATCTGGGAAGGGCACAAAACGCAGTCCCAACTGAATCTGCACCTCTGAGGGCTACCTGAGTGCCAAGCCTGAGCAGCTTAGACCAGGGAGGTGCATGCAGCCTAGGGCCGACCTCAGACGGTTCCCGGCAGAGGAATGTAGAACCTGAGCAGTGTGTGCCACGAGCAGGGGCAGGCCCAGTGGGGCTGAGACACTGCAATCACACGCCAGTGTCATTTGTTTGCAGCATCCCTCCCTCCCCACAGCGCGACTGAACAAGTGAGCCTAAAAAAAAAATAGTGTCCACCACTGCCCCCCTGTGTCAGGATGGAAATCAGACACTGAAGAGACCAGCACACAGAAGAAGTTAAACAGAGGGAACCACCTTGGAAGTGACCCCACACTGCCCACAACACCAGAAAAAAGGCCAGATATATCGTTACTACTTTTATGATCATTCTTTTTTTTTCTTTTTCTTTTTTTTTTGTTGTTGTGTGTTTTTTTCTTCCTTTTTTTTAACTTTTTAAAACTTTTAAGTCCTCTATTTCTCCTTTAATTTTTATTTTTATAACCTACCATTACTATTCAAAAAAAAAAAGACCCTATTTTTTAAAGCAAATGCTATATATAGTCTTTTTGTGGTTGTTGTTGTTGTTTTTATAATAATTCTTGTGGCTTTTTCTTCTTCTTCTTCTTCTTTTCTTTAATATTGTATATTTGAAAATCCAACCTCTACTCTAGATTTTTAATCTTTGCTTTTTGGTATTTGTTGCCAATTTTGTACATTTAAAAACCCAAATTTCAGTACCCAATTTTACCTGAGAGTGAGATTACTAGCTTGACCCCACTCTCCTCCTTTGGACTCTCCTTTTTCTCCACCAGGTGGCCTCTGTCTCTTCCCTCCCCCTTCTCTTCTCTATCCAACTCTGGGAATCTCTTTGTGTTCCAGACGGTGGAGAACACCTAAGGAACTGGTTACTGGCTGGATCTGTCTCTCTCCTTTTCGTTTCCCTCTTTTATCCTCCTGGCCACCTCTGTCTACTTCCTCCCTCTCCTCTTCCCTGTATAACACCGTGAACACCTCTGAGCGGTCCAGACTGAGGAGTGCACATAAAGAAGTGACTACTGACTAGCTTGCTCTCTCCTCTTTTGATCCCACCTCATCTCATTCCAGTCACCTCTAATTACCCCCTCCCTCTTCTCTTCTCCATGTAACTCAGTGAACATCTCTGGGTGTCCCTCAATGTGGAGAAACTTTTCATCTTTAACCTAGATGTTTTATCATAGGTGCTGTATAGATGGAGAAGTTTTGAGGCTACTGTAAAAATAAAACTGAAAACCAGAAGCAGGAGGCTTAAGTCCAAATCCTGAGAACATCAGAGAACTCCTGAATCCAGGGAACATTTATCGATAGGAGCTCATCAAATGCCTCCATACCTACACTGAAACCAAGCACCACCCAAGGGCCAACAAGTTCCAGAGCAAGCCACACCACACAAATTCTCCAGCAACACAGGAACACACCCCTGAGCTTCAATATACAGGAAGCTCAAGTTGCTCCAAAACCACTGATGTTTCATAACCCCTTACTCATCACTTTGTTGCACTCCAGAGAGAAGAAATCCAGCTCCACCCACCAGAACTCCAACACAAGCCTCCCTAACCAAGAAACCTTGACAAGCCACTGATACAACCCCAACCACAGTGAAGAAACTCCATAATAAAGAGAACTCCACAAATTCCCAGAATATAGAAAGGCCACCCCAAATGCAGCAATATAACCAAGATGAAGAGACAGAGGAATACTCAGCAGGTAAAGGAACAGGAGAAATGCCCAACAAACCAAACAAAAGAGGAAGAGATAGGGAATCTACCTGAGAAAGAATTCCAAATAATGATAGTGAAAATGATCCAAAATCTTAAAATCAAAATGGAATCACAGATAAATAGCCTGAAGACAAGGATTGAGAAGATGCAAGAAAGGTTTAACAAGGACCTAGAAGAAATAAAAAAGAGTCAATATATAATGAATAATGCAATAAATGAGATCAGAAACACTCTGGAGGCCACAAATAGTAGAATAACGGAGGCAGAAGATAGGATTAGTGAAATAGAAGATAGAATGGTAGAAATAAATGAATCAGAGAGGAAAAAAGAAAAACGAATTAAAAAAAAAATCAGGACAATCTCAGAGACCTCCAGGACAATATGAAACACTCCAACATTCGAATTATAGGAGTCCCAGAAGAAGAAGACAAAAAGAAAGACCATGAGAAAATCCTTGAGGAGATAATAGTTGAAAACTTCCCCAAAATGGGGAAGGAAATAATCACCCAAGTCCACGAAACCCAGAGAGTTCCAAATAGGATAAACCCAAGGCAAAACACCTCAAGACACATATTAATCAAATTAACACAGATCAAGCACAAAGAACAAATGTTAAAAGCAGCAAGGGAAAAACAACAAATAACACACAAGGGGATTCCCATAAGGATAACCGCTGATCTTTCAATAGAAACTCTTCAGGCCAGGAGGGAATGTCAAGACATACTTAAAGTGATGAAAGAAAATAGCCTACAGCCCAGATTACTGTACCCAGCAAGGATCTCATTCAAATATGAAGGAGAAATCAAAAGCTTTACAGACAAGCAAAAGCTGAGAGAAATTCAGCACCCCCAAACCAGCTCTCCAACAAATGCTAAAAGATCTTCTCTAGACAGGAAACACAAAAAGGGAGTATTAACCTGAACCCAAAACAATAAAGTAAATGGCAATGGGATCATACTTATCGATAATTACTTTAAACGTAAATGCGTTGAATGCCCCAACCAAAAGGTAAAGACTGGCTGAATGGATACAAAAACAAGATCCCTATATAAGCTGCCTACAAGAGACCCACCTCAAAACAAGGGACACATTCAGACTGAAAGTGAAGACTGGAAAAAGATATATCATGCAAATAGAGACCAAAAGAAAGCAGGAGTAGCAATACTCATATCCAATAAAATAGACTTTAAAACAAAGGCTGTGAAAAGAGACAAAGAAGGCCACTACATAATGATCAAAGGATCAATCCAAGAAGAAGATATAACAATTATAAATATATATGCACCCAACATAGGAGCATCGCAATATGTAAGACAAATGCTAACAAGTATGAAAGGAGAAATTAACAAAAGCACAATAATAGCGGGAGACTTTAATACCCCACTCACACCTATGGACAGATCAACTAAACAGAAAATTAACAAAGAAACGCAAACTTTAAATGATACAATAGGCCAGTTAGACCTAATTGATATCTATAGGACATTTCACCCCAAAATAATGAATTTCACCTTTTTCTCAAGTGCTCACGAAAGCTTCTCCAGGATAGATCACATCCTGGGCCATAAAACTAACCTTGATAAATTCAAAAAAATCAAAATCATTCCAAACATCTTTTCTGACCATAATGCATTAAGATTAGATCTCAATTGCAGGAGAAAATCTATTAAAAATTCCAACATATGGAGGCTGAACAACACGCTTCTGAATAACCAACAAATCACAGAAGAAATCAAAACAGAAATCAAAATATGCATAGAAATGAATGAAAATGAAAACACAACAACCCAAAACCTGTGGGACACTATAAAAGCAGAGCTAAGAGGAAAGTTCACAGAAGTACAGGCATACCTCAAGAAACAAGAAAAAAGTTAAAGAACCTAACTCTACATCTAAAGCAACTAGAAAAGGAAGAAATGGAGAACCTCAGAGTTAGTAGAAGGAAATAAATCTTAAAAATTAGGGCAGAAATAAATGCAAAAGAAACCATAGCAAAAATTAACAAAGCTAAAAGCTGGTTCTTTGAAAGGATAAATAAAATTGACAGACCATTAGCCAGACTCATCAAGAAATAAAGGGAGAAAAATCAAATCAATAAAATTAGAAATGAAAATGGAGAGATCACAACAGACAACACAGAAATACAAAGGATCATAAGAGACTACTATCAGCAATTATATGCCAATAAAATGGACAACATGGAAGAAATGGACAAATTCTTAGAAAAGTACAATTTTCCAAAACTGAACCAGGAAGAAATAGAAAATCTTAACAGACCCATCACAAGCACGCAAATTGAAACTGTAATCAGAAATCTTCCACCAAACAAAAGCCCGGGTCCAGACGGCTTCACAGCTGAATTCTACCAAAAATTTTAAGAGTTAACACCTATCCTACTCAAACTCTTCCAAAAAATTGCAGAGGAAGGGAAACTTCCAAACTCATTCTATGAGACCACCATCACCCTAATACCAAAACCTGACAAAGATGCTACAGAAAAAGAAAACTACAGGCCAATATCACTGATGAACATAGATGCAAAAATCCTCAACAAAATTCTAGCAATCAGAATCCAACAACACATTAAAAAGATCATACACCATGACCAAGTGGGCTTTATCCCAGGGATGCAAGGATTCTTCAATATCTGCAAATCAATCAATGTAACTCACCACATTAACAAATTGAAAAATAAAAGCCATATGATTATCTCAATAGATGTAGACAATGCCTTTGACAAAATTCAACATCCATTTATGATAAAAACTCTCCAGAAAGCAGGAATAGAAGGAACATACCTCAACATAATAAAAGCTATATATGACAAACCCACAGCAAACATTATCCTCAATGGTGAAAAATTGAAAGCATTTCCCCTAATGTCAGGAACAAGACAAGGGTGCCTACTTTCCCTGCTAGTATTCAACATAGTTCTGGAAGTTTTGGTCACAGCAATCAGAGCAGAAAAAGAAATAAAAGGAATCCAAATTGGAAAAGAAGAAGTAAAACTCACTGTTTGCAGATGACATGATCCTCTACATAGAAAACCCTAAAGACTCCACCAGAAAATTACTAGAGCTAATCAATGAATATAGTAAAGTTGCAGGATATAATATCAACACACAGAAATCCCTTGCATTCCTATACACTAACAATGAGAAAGTAGAAAAAGAAATTAAGGGAATAATTCCATTCACCATTGCAATGAAAAGAATAAAATACTTAGGAATATATCTACCTATATATAGAGACCTATATATAGAAAACTATAAAACTCTGGTGAAAGAAATAAAAAATGACACAAATAAATGGAGAAATATACCATGTTCATGGATCAGAAGAATCAATATAGTGAAAATGAGTATACTACCCAAAGCAATCTACAGATTCAATGCAATCCCTATCAAGCTACCAGCAGTATTTTTCACAGAACTAGAACAAATAATTTCAAGATTTGTATGGAAATACAAAAAACCTCGAATAGCCAAAGCAATCTTGAGAAAGAAGAATGGAACTGGAGCAATCAACTTGCCTGACTTCAGGCTCTACTACAAAGCCACAGTCATCAAGACACTATGGTACTGGCACAAAGACAGAAATATAGATCAACGGAACAAAATAGAAAGCCCAGAGATAAACCCACACACATATGGACACCTTATCTTTGACAAAGGAGGCAAGAATATACAAGGAAGTAAAGACAATCTCTTTAACAAGTGGTGATGGGAAAACTGGTCAACCACTTGTAAAAGAATGAAACTAGATAACTTTCTAACACCACACACAAAAATAAACTCAAAATGGATTAAAGATCTAAACATAAGACCAGAAACTATAAAACTCCTAGAGGAGAACATAGGAAAACACTCTCCGACATAAATCACAGCAGGATCCTCTATGACCCACCTCCCAGTATACTGGAAATAAAAGCAAAAATAAACAAATGGGATCTAATTATATTTAGAAGCTTCTGCACAACAAAGGAAACTATAAGCAAGGTGAAAAGACAGCCTTTGGAATGGGAGAAAATAATAGCAAATGAAGCAACTGACAACTAATCTCAAAAATATACAAGCAACTTATACAGCTCAAGTCTAGAAAAATAAATGATCCAATCAAAAAATGGGCCAAGAACTAAATAGAGATTTCTCCAAAGAAGACATACTGATGGCTAACAAACACATGAAAAGATGCTCAACATCACTCATTATTAGAGAAATGCAAATCAAAACCACGATGAGGTACCGCTTCAAACCAGAATGGCTGCGATCCAAAAGTCTGCAAGCGATAAATGCTGGAGAGGGTGTGGAGAAAAGGGAACCCTCTTACACTGTTGGTGAGAATGCAAAGTAGTACAGTCACTATGGAGAACAGTGTGGAGATTCCTTAAAAAATTGCAAATAGAACTGCCTTATGACTCAGCAATCCCACTGCTGGGCATACACACCAAGGAAACCAGAATTGAAAGAGACATGTGTACCCCAATGTTCATTGCAGCACTGTTTATAATAGCCAGGACATGGAAACAACCTAGATGTCCGTCAGCAGATGAATGGATAAGAAAGCTGTGGTACATATACACAGTGGAGTATTACTCAGCCATTAAAAAGAATACATTTGAATCAGTTCTAATGAGATGGATGAAACTGGAGCCAATTATACAGAGTGAAGTAAGCCAGAAAGAAAAATACCAATACAGTATACTAACACATATATATGGAATTTAGAATGATGGTAATGATGACCCTGTATGTGAGGCAGCAAAGGAGACACAGATGTGTAGAATGGACTTTTTGACTCTGAGGGAGAGGGAGAGGGTGGGATGATTTGGGAGAATGGCATTGAAACATGTATACTATCATGTAAGAAAAGAATCGCCAGTCTACATTCAATACAGGATACCGGATGCTTGGGGCTGGTGCACGGGGATGATCCAGAGAGATGATATGGGGTGGGAGGTGGGAGGGGAGTTCATGATTGGGAACTCATGTACACCTGTGGTGGATTCATGTCAATGTATGGCAAAATCAATACAGTATTGTAAAGTAAAATAAAGTAAAAATAAAAATAAAAATTAAAAAAGGAGATCAGCCCTGGGTGTTCCTTGGACAGAATGATGCTAAAGCTGAAATTCCATTACTTTGGCCACCTCATGTGAAGAGTTGACTCATCGGAAAAGACTCTGATGCTGGGAGGGATTGGTGGCAGGAGGAAAATGGGATGACAGAGGATGAGATGGCTGGATGGCAACACTGCCTCAATGGACGTGAGTTTGATTGAACTCCGGGAGATGGTGATGGACAAGGAGGCCTGGTGTGCTGAGATTCATGGGGTTGCAAAGAGTCGGACATGACCAAGTGACTGAACTGAACTGAACTGAGCCTGCAATATTTTATTAGGACAGTCTGAACTAAGACAAGGTATGGTGCCAGAAGAATGAACAAATGAAGAAGAGAAATAAAGAATTAAATAAATCACAGAGCTATTGAGTATCTTCTTTATGTTACAGGAACTTAGAGTTTTCAAAATAACACTTTCTGGTGTAAAATAGGGATTGCTGTTGTGTAACTATATAGGTAAACCATATACTTTAACAGTTTGGAAAATGATGACAGACATATTCAAGCATGACAGGCAAACTACACTAGCTAATCAAATATTTAGCTATTAAAAGCTCTTCCAAAATTTAAGAAGAGGAGAAGACCTATGGAATAAAACTGTGTCTGCTCTCTTTTACTGTTATAAAGAGGGACTAGTGGAAAAGACTACTGTGTCTTTTCCATTCAGAAGCAAGGAATAGAGTGCGAGCTGCAGAGGTACCATGCCTGTCTTTTCACTGATTAGTTCTAAGCAATAACAGAGGTATTTCAATCAACATTTTTGTATTAATCATGCAAAAGTAACTTTTTTTCATAATTAAGATAAATATTTTACATGCAAACATATGATACAAAAATATAGCAGAAGGAACACAAACCTGCCATGTAGTGTGCTATTTTTGTCAGAATATATAAACAAAATTGACATATACATTCAGTTCAGTCACGCAGTCATGTCCGACTCTTTGCAACCCCATGAACCGCAGCACGCCAGGCCTCCCAGTCCATCACCATCTCCCGGAGTTCACTCACACTCATGTCCATCGAGTCAGTGATGCCATCCAGCCATCTCATCCTCGGTCGTCCTCTTCTCCTCCTGCCCCCAATCTCTCCCAGCATCAGAATCTTTTCCAACTCTTCGCATGAGGTGGCCAAAGTACTGGAGCTTCAGCTTTAGCATCATTCCCTCCAAAGAAATCCCGGGGTTGATCTCCTTCAGAATGGACTGGTTGGATCTCCTTGCAGTCCAAGGGACTCTCAAGAGTCTTTTCCAACACCACAGTTCAAAAGCATCAATTCTTCAGCGCTCGGCCTTCTTCACAGTCTAACTCTAACATCCATATATGACTACAGGAAAAACCATAGCCTTGACTAGACAGACCTTAGTCGGCAAAGTAATGTCTCTGCTTTTGAATATACCATCTAGGTTGGTCATAACTTTTCTTCCAAGGAGTAAGCGTCTTTTAATTCCATGGCTGCAGTCACCATCTACAATGATTTTGGAGCCCCCAAAAAAGTCTGACACTGTTGCCACTGTTTCCCCATCTATTTCACATGAAGTGGTGGGACCGGATGCCATGATCTTCATTTTCTGAATGTTGAGCTTTAAGCCAACTTTTTCACTCTCCTCTTTCACTTTCATCAAGAGGCTTTTTAGCTCCTCTTCACTTTCTGCCATAAGGGTGGTGTCATCTGCATATCTGAGGTTATTGATATTTCTCCCTGCAATCTTGATTCCAGCTTGTGTTTCTTTCAGTCCAGCATTTCTCATGATGTACTCTGCATATAAGTTAAATAAGCAGGGTGACAGTATACAGCTTTGACATACTCCTTTTCCAATTTGGAACCAGTCTGTTCAACTAGACATATAAGTAGGAGGTAATAATCACAGTCCAACTCTCACATCTGTACATGACTACTGAAAAAACCATAGCCTTGACTAGACAGACCTTTGTTGGCAAAGTCATGTCTCTGCTAACTAGGTATTTCAGAAAAAGGTGTATGGAAATATCATATTCCATTGGTTTAATATATATTTCTATGTCATTTAAGTGTGTAAACTTGCATTTTTAAAATAGTTTTTGTCCTTGTGGTAATTGATGAAGCATATTTTGAATTTTACAGTAAGAAATAATTTATCTCTCCTCTTTAATTTATAAAATATTCACCTTGAATCAAACCAGAAAAGTTGAGTATGTGTTTTATAAAAAAAGTATTTGTGTATCTATATTCTTACTATGAGATTTTTTATAAACCTTAACTAAACATAGGTAAAACCCTTTACAAATCATAGTTGAAATAGTTATTAGGCTCTAGCTGCACATTGCAGGACAGAAAAGAAGACAAGAGATGTCACTGAGGACCAAGTTAGATGCAATATAAAAATATCAATGCATAGTTCCTTTACAAATGTTCAGGCTACATGTTCAGGCTATATTTTTAACCTTATCAATTATTTTCTTGAGTTTTTAAATATATTTTTGTCTTGTTTTTTCAGCATTAGGTACTTATTGAAAATAAGATAGCTTTTAAAAATCCTCCATCATGTTTTATGGTTCATTTTACCTCTATATACTACCTTTTTTTTTTTTTTATCAATTTAGAATACACACACACACATCATGGACAAAACAAAGCTATTTTATATTCAGAGATTTGTCTCATGAAAATTATAGAAAAAGTAATTAAATTTTAGATAAACTTTATTTTGAAGATTTCACTGGCTTGAACAAATTTGGTGAAATAACTAAACATAAGTGAAATCCAGTTTGAGGCATGAATGTAAGTATACAACCTTAAAAAATTTCATCCCTCAAAATGTTTCTGTGCTGTGTAAAGATACTAGTCTAAGCAATGGTCAGATATCCTGATTTACTTATAGAGGACAGCAGTGGGTCTATAGTCAATGCAGTTCAGTTACAGTGCCAACCAGACAGTGGCCAAATGTAAATTCTTTACATTTTCTTTTATAATCTATAATATTATGGTATTGAGGTAAGTGTTACTAAGTGCTCTCCAGACATACAATTCCCTCATCTTTTTATTACTTCCTTAATTAAGTGATTTGGTTACACTTCTAGAGGGGCTTCCCAGGTGGCACTTGTGGTAAGGAACTTGCCTGCCAACGCAGGAGACATGAGGGACATGAGTTCAGTCCCAGGATGGGGAAGATCCCATGGAGGAGGGCATGGCAACCCACTCCAGTATTCTTGTGTGGAGAATTCCATGGGCAGAGGAGCCTGGCAGGCTATGGTCCATGGGGGTTGCAAAGAGTTAGACGTGACTGAAGTGACAGCATGAGTGCGTGTATACTTCTAGAATATCAGGCGTCCAGTATGTTCCCTGGTGGCTCAGATGGTAAAGAATCTGGCCCTTGGGGAAGACCCTGGTTCAATTCCTGGGTTGAGAAGATCCCCTGGATAAGGGAACTGCAGTGCATTCCAGTATTCTTGTCTGGGGAATTCCATGTACAGAGGACTCCATGGGGTCACAAAGAGTCAGAAATGACACTTTCACTTTCATGTGATAAAATGATATAGTAATAGAAAGCGCTGCTACCAACTCTTAGTGTGGGAAAAACCTGAAGTAAAAGTTGAAGAAATAGCATTAAAGAGTTAAAACTAAAATTCCAATTTAATAAAAATAACAAGAAAATCAAATGACTATGTATGTGTCTCCTCTCCCAACTTCTCAATGAAAGTGTGTGAAATATTGTAAGTTTTCAAATATGTATATTTGGGCCAAATTTTCTTTATATACATCTTTACTAATTTTAGCATATTTGATTTGGGTTTTTATTTGAGACTCAGGCATAAGTGACTTTTGTTGAACATTTTATTTGTTGAGCCTCTAAGTTATGGAAACTTAATGAGCATCCCTAACATGCATTTACCTGCCTGAACCCATGTTTCTGTCTTATTGAATTATGCTAACTTTTAAATGTTGAATCAGCCTTGCATTTCTCAGATAAAACCCATCAGTTATGATAATATTTTTCTTTTAATATATTGCTATATTTCATTCACTAATACTTTGTTGTTTCTATTTTCATTAGTGATTGTTGTCTCCAGTTTACATCTGTTGTAATGTCTATATCTAATTTTTATATCAGAAACAAGCAGTCCTTATACAAGGAATAGAAAGTTTTAGATACACTTTTACTTTATGAAAATGTTTGAATACAATTGGGATTATTTCTTCTATACATGATTTGTAGGAATCTCCACTAAAGTCAACTTGACCTGGAAAGGTTGATGTTTCTGGAAAGTTTTCAACTATGAATTAAATTTATTAAACCTATATAGGGCCACATAATTCTAATACATATTGTAATCATTGCAATATATATTTGATGTGTTATGATATCGTCTATGTTTTAATTTATGTTTTTCCTTTTTTTTTTTTCCCCTTGATCATTCTGGTTTGGTTTATCAGTTACATTGTTCTTTTCAAGCAACTGCCTAGTCAGGTTTCATTAATTTCCTCTATTGTTTTTATATTTTAATTTCTGCTTTTGTCTTATTATTTATTTCTTTTTTTTAAGGTTTATTTTCCTCTATTTCTCTTTACTCTTTTCTATTAAGTCCCTTTCTAAATAGTACTATTTGCATCTTAAAAAAATTTATGCATTGTGGTTTCATTTCCAATCAGTATAAAATATTTTTTTAATTTCTAATTGATATTTTCCCTTTTGATGTGTATGCTAGTTTTAAGAGTGATATTTGTTCTACATATTTAGGAAGTTTCCAGGCATTTTTCTGTTCTATGATTCATTCTTAATATAATTTCATTTTGACTACAAAATATACTTTATATGATTTCAGTTACTTGACCATGACTCAGAATTGGGCCTATCTTTGTTAAAGTCCTATGTCCACTTAAAAATAAAGTGTATTATTTTGCTGTTTGGTGGGAAGTCATACAAATATAAATCATATCTAATTGTTTGATAGTTTTGATTGTATCTTCCAAATTACTCCTGATTTTATTGCTTCTATTGACTGAAACAGAAATCTTAAAGTCTACAACTGTAGTTGTATTTTTATTATATTTATGTGAATTTCCTGTAGACAGCATATAATTAGTCTTTCTTTTTTTTTAAATCCAATATACCAAACTTTATATTTTAGTTTGCATATTTAGATTATTTATGTTTCCTTAAATTATTTACATGCTTAGATTAACATGTATAAACTTTTTTTTTTTTTTTAATCCTGGGGGATTCCTTTATTGTATTCCTTCAGTCTCATTACTGAGCAGGCCTTTTCTCTCTGAGTAGGGAGTGGATTTTCTCAGTGATTTCTACCCTCTTTCTCCTGACACTCTGCAGCTTCCTTCTGGGAAGATTTCAGCTCTCTAGAAAACCCTCTGGTACCCTGCCCAGCTCTCAGTGTCATTTGTGAGCACCCGTTGAGGCCAGTGGAGAAGAAAGCATTAGTGAGGCCAAACTCCCCCTCACAACTACCAGAGTCAATAGGTTCTCCCTTCAGCTCATACTCGACTTTTAAAAATCCCTTTAAAGTGTAGCTGAAACCTCCTTATTGTTTTCTAAGAGAGCCTTGGTTTAATTTTGTTTTCTGTTCCCAGGAGGCTTTTATCATTGTCTGTCCTTCAAGGCTTGGTCTTTGCTTCTATGTCAAACTAATTGATTATCCTGTGACTTTAGATTTTTAATGAGCTCAAGAAAAAAAAAAAAGTGACCTTATAGAGTATATGTTTTTCCTTGGTGAAATGTTGGAAACAATGTCTTTTCCAGCTTTCCGTATACTAAGCAGAAGTTAGAAATCTCGGGACATCTTCTTGTCACCAGCATTCCATTGCCATTCCCCTCAAGTGTTTTGAATACTTATAGATCATGCAATGATTTACTTTTAAACCACATTTTATATATTTTTTAGCTGAATTGGAAGTAGAAGTTACTTTCAAATCATCCTCTTTAACCTCTGAACTAGAAATTATCATGAATTTACAAGGCAAATATAAATTTTAGAAGCTTTATTTCTGAAGAAATGGACTCAATTCGACGCTATTTTTCCTTAAGACTGAGCTATCAGTTGGTCATACCATCTAAAATAAGACTTTAATAAAAAGATTTACCTCCAATAATGTAATTGCCACAAACTTTTTAAGTGTAGTACAAAACTAAAACTATAAAAATGCCAAGAACTTACCAAAATTTTCAGAATCTTGAACCAGAAGCAATTGAAATATTAACTGGATTTAAAAAACTATTCACTTTTCCTTTCTTATATAAGTATTACTTGTATTTAGTGATCACAAGCTCCTTATTGCCAAATTCAGACTTAAACTGAAGAAAGTAAGGAAAGCCACTAAACCATTCAGGTATGACCTAAATCAAATCCCTTATGACTATACAGTGGAAGTGATAAATAAATTCAGGGGATTAGATCTGATAGACAGAGTGCCAAAGAACTATAGACAGAAGTTCATGACATTGTACAAGCATCAGTGATCAAGACCATCCCCAAAAAAAACAATAGAATGGGAAAGACTAGAGATCTCTTCAAGAAAATTAGAGATACCAAGGGAATATTTCATGCAAAGATGGGCACAATAAAGGACAGAAGTGGTATGGACCTAACAGAAGCAGAAGATACTAAGAAGAGGTTACAAGAATACACAGAAGAACTATGCAAAAAAGATCTTCATGACCCAGATAACTGTGATGGTGTGATCACTCACCTAGAGCCAGACATCCTGGAATGGGAAGTCAAGTGGGCCTTAGGAAGGATCATTATGAACAAACCTAGTAGAGGTGATGGAATTCCAGTTGAGCTATTTCAAATCCTAAAAGATGATGCTCTGAAAGTATTTCACTCAATATGCCATAAAATTTGGAAAACTCAGCAGTGACGACAGGACTGGAAAAGGTGAGTTTTCATTCCAATCCCAAAGAAAGGCAATGCCAAAAAATGTTCAAACTATTGCACACTTACATTCATCTCACAAGCTAGCACATTAATGCACAAAATTCTCCAAGCCACGCTTCAATAATATGTGAACCATGAAATTCCAGATGTGCAAGCTGGGTTTAGAAAAGGCAAAGGAAAGAGAGATCAAATTGCCAACATCTGTTGGATCATCAAAAAATCAAGAGAGTTCCAGAAAAACATCTACTTCTGCTTTTTTGACTATGTCAAAGCCTTTGTGTGGATCACAGCAAACTGTGGAAAGTTCCTAAAGTGATGTGAATACCAAACCAACTTACCTGCCTCCTGAGAAATCTTCATGCTGGTCAAGAAGCAACAGATAGAATCAGACATGGAACAACAGACTAGTTGCAAATTGGGAAAGGAGTACATCAAGACTGTATATTGTCAACATGATTATTAAATTTATATGTGAAATGCTGGGCTGGATGAAGCACAAGCTGGAATCAAGATTACCAGGAGAAATAACAATAACTTCAGACACACAGATGACACCATACTTATGGCAGAAAGGAAGAAGAACTAAAGATCCCCTGATGGAAGTGAAAGAGGAGAGTGAAATAGTTGCCTTAAAACTCAACATTCAAAAAACTAAGATCATGGCAACCACTATCATCACTTTATGAGAAATCTATGGGGAAACAATGAAAATAGTGAGAAATTCTATTTTCTTGGGCTCCAAAATCACTGCAGATGGCGACTGCAGCCATGAAATTAAAGGACACTTGCTCCTTGGAAGAAAAGCCATGACCTACGTAGACAGCATATTAAAAAGCAGAGACATTACTCTGCCAACAAAGGTCCATCTAATCAAAGCTATGGTTTTTTTTCAGTAGTCATGTATGGGTGTGAGAGTTGGACTATAAAGAAAGCTAAGCATGGAAGAATTGATACTTTTGAACTGTAGTGTTGGAGAAGATTCTTGAGAGTCCTTGAACTGTAAGGATATCAAACCAGTCAATCCTAAAGGAAATCAATCCCAAATATTCATTGTAAGTACTGGTGCTGAAGCTGAAATTCCAACACTTTGGCCACAAGTTGAGAAGAACTGACTCATTGGAAAAGATCCTGATGGTGCGAAAGATTGAAGGCATGACAAGAAGGGGACGACAGAGGATGAGATTGTTGGATGGCATCACTGACTCAAAGGACATGAGTTTGAGCAAGCCCAGAGAGTTGGTGATAGTCAGGGAAGCCTGGTATGCTATAGTCTATGGGATTGCAAAGAGTCAGAAACTACTGAGCGACTGAGCTGAACTTGATAATGTGATTTAACATATTTTGGTAACTCTCTTCGTTTTTTTAGTTTAAGCTTGAAGTCATCTTTTAATTTGGAAATTTATTTTGTTTCCAAATTTCTCCCTAAGAGTTAATTAGCACATTGATGCTGCTGCTAAGTCGCTTCAGTTGTGTCTGACTCCGTGAGACCCCTTAGACGACAGCCCACCAGGCTCCTCTGTCCCTGGGATTCTCCAGGCAAGAATACTAGTGGGTTTCCATTTCCTTCTCCAATGCATGTGTGCATGCATGCCAAGTCACTTCAGTCATGTCCGACTCTGTGTTACCCTATTGACAGCAGCCCACCAGGCTCCTGTATCCACAGGATTCTCTAGGCAAGAATCCTGGAGGGGCTGCCATTTCCTTCTCTATATAATTAGCACATTAGTAAATGTTTTTGTGTATTCTTTGAATTTGTAAATATGAACTTGAAAATGGGCTTTTCTTACCATTCCTTTGAGTAAATCAATGGCTAACTAAGCAGAAGGCTGGGATCTACTGTATATCAAGCTTGTTTTAATAAACTCAAGCAGGCTAGTTTCAGAGACTGCAGTCTTAATCATCATACTATCAGACTCTTTTAATACATGTTAATGGAATTCACTTTTTTAAAAAATTTTTGATTTGTTGTTGTTGTTAGCTGTGGTGATTTCACATAGAACCGTAAAAAAAAAAAAATGTAAATATACATAGATAGAAATAATGATAACATCTCTTTCTGAAGCAGGGTAGAGGCCCTGGTATCTGAGAATGTGACCTTCTCTTGCATTTACTTACTCTTCTTGTTGTTCATTGTCTGGTCACTCAGTCGTGTTTGATTCTTTGTGACCCCATGGACTGTAGCACTCCAGGCTTCCCTGCCCTTCACCATCTCCTGGCGCTTGCTCAACTCATATCCATCGAGTCTGTGATGCCATCCAACCATCTCATTCTCTGTTGTCCCCTCTTCTCCTCCTTCCTTCAATCTTTCCCAGCATCAGGGTCTTTTCTAATGAGTTGAGTCTTTGCATCAGGTGGCCAAAGTACTGCAACTTCAGTTTCAGCCTCAGTGCTTCCAGTCAACATTCAGGGTTAATTTCTTTTAGGATTGCCTAGTTTGATCTCCTTGATGTCCAAGGGGCACTCATGAGTCTTCTAAGTTCAAAATCATCAATTATTTGGTGCTCAGCACATTTTATCATCCAGCTTTCACATCCACACATGACTACTGGACAAACCATAGCTTGGCTATATGGACCTTTGTAGGCAAAGTATTGTCTCTGCTCTTAGTGTTGTACAGACCATGAAGGGGAAATGTAAAATGCCACATTTTGAAAATGCTATTCAGATGAAAATGATTTTTTGGAAAAAAAATTGAAAGAGTATCTATACGTGTATTGTTGCTGTCTTTCAATCACTAAGTCATGTCTGACTCTGCAACCCTATGGACTGAAGCATGTCAGGCTTCCCTGTCCTTCACTGTCTCCCAGAGTTTGCTCAAATCCATGTCCATTGAGTTGGTAATGCCATCCAAGTATTTCATTCTCTGTGACCCCCTTCTCCTCCTTCTCTCAAACTTTCCCATCAATCTATCTATATTATATTAATTACAGCATATATCAATGATTTTTTCACCAAAATGTATGTTTCGGTCTAAGGAATGGATAGACATTGACAAGTCCACCAAATATTCTCTGTTTTAAGTAGTCAGTTCTCAGTAGCATTGATAACTGATTATGAAAGAACAAGTATTATTGTTCTTTCTATTATCAGATATTGCACCCAGTGTTTGCCAACTTGCCAAGACCTCTGTGGCATATAAGTTTTCCATCATCTCTAAGATGTTGCTTTGGTTAAATTGCCCATTTGGTTTCTCCAGACCAGTGAGAGAGTAAACATATTTAATGTCAAGGAAAATAAGAAAACAAGATAGAACTCAGTAAAACAAGAAAGTTACCAGGAAGCACTGCTATGTTCTCATGTTCTCTTTCTAACACTGATGGGCTTGTGTACATTCTACTTCCCACTTGAGGGACCAATGGTGAAAGAAAGGTAAATAAAACTCTACTGCTGGGAAGTCTTCCAAAATGACCTTAAACTTCTCTCTTCCATCCAACATAGACTCCAGAATAAACAGAATAATTGCCATAATATTTTACCTAAGCTACTTTCCTTAGGTCATTTTCTTGACCACCTCTCAAGTTTGAAGTAAAGGTTAGTATTAGATTGCATGTTACAATGATTAGTATTCCTCTCAGCTGTGTTTCACTCCCATCACCCTTGAAAATGGTTTCCTGTCTTCAGTCAAGAGTAAGTGAGCAGGATTAAAATATGTTACTTCTGGGTAGAAGTTTCTAGAGCCTGCACATGCAGCCACATCCTCTCTTTTTCTTCTTCAGCTTCCATCAGTGTTCAGAGAATGTTTAAGTCCCGAGTGAGAACAAGATCAGTGCAGAAAAATTGTGAAGAGCCTGAACATGAGTGAAGAATAAGCTTTTTTTTTTTTTTTTGAGTTGCTGTTACTAAATTGTAAACTAGCTCATCCAAACCAGTACAGGAATATGGTATTATCATCTTGCTTTATGAGCAAAGAAACCCTGGGCAAATAAGATTTCATCCCTGACCATCAGAGGATACTGCTTCCTTTAATTCAGTGGTTTTCCATTTTGGTTGGCAAATCTCCAGAATTTTTTAGGGAATAAACAGGATAGCATGAGTGGGAGAGGTTACAGGTTGGAAAAAGGGAGACCTCAAGTCCATTTCAACCACATATTTTAAAATTTATTTATATTTGGTGTGCTGGGTCTTCTCTAGTTGCAGCAAGCCAGGGCTATGCTTTGTTAAGTGCTTAGGCTTCTCATTTCAGTGGCTTCTCTTGTTGTGGAGCACAGGCTCTAGGCACTCTGGCTCAGCAGTTGTGACTGAAGGGCCCTGGAACATGGGCTTAGTAGCTATGGAACATGGGCTTAGTTGCTCTGCAGCATGTGGAATCCTCCCAGACCACAAATTGAACCTGTGTCCCCTGTATTTGCAGACAGATTCTTAACCACTGGACAACAAGGGCAATCCTCAACTCCTGGAGTTGTAGTGATCAGCTACACTACCCACACTCCCTATATCAAGACTCCATGTAAGAGTTAAATTAACTAAACTTGCTTCCTCTCAATTTATTTTAATATACCATGACTAAAAGAAGGCTGTATGAATAGAAAGGAAATAGCAGCCATATTATCTTTAAGACTCAAAAGAGTACAGATGTTTTATTAGGTTTTTAGCTGTGTCCATTAGAACAGACCTGCTCAGCAAATGCGATCCTAAGTGATAATTATTTCCATGAACCAACTATAACATTTTTGTGCTTTTCATGAGGATTTTTCCACTAGGAGCATCTTCCCAAATAAAGGAAATGAATGTTATACTCTCCTTGAGAGTCACGTTTCTCTTTATACATCAATGGTTTGTCACTTTATATTTCTCTCAACATATTAATAATTTGTCATTTTGCATTCCTCTTTACACATTAGTGGTTTGTCATTTGGTCAGTAGGTTAGTCTCTTGTGAATTTGGTTAATGTGAGCTATTTCCACTAAGGTCACACACCTTCAAGCATATGCAAATATTATAAACAGATGGTGGAATTTACAACCACATCTGAGTTTGCAGCCTGAGGCTCTGTCTGGACAGGGAGTCAGACTCTTCATATGACAAGTATCATCTCTCCCACACACATCTGTACCTTTAACATTAGACAGCTCAGTCTATCCTTTATTTGTTAACTTTTTCTCTACTTTTAGCACAGTAAAAAGAATTGAGGAGCTTAACCAGCTCTGGTCTCATACTCAAATATAAATTTAATCAAGAGAGTAAGTATTGGACCTGGAGAATATCTGTTTTTATTTCCAGAGTACTAAGTTACACTCCAGGAGAGATTGACAGTGTCTTTGTGCCCTGAACAACTACTGGGAGTTCTCAATGTCCATAAGCTTCCAAGAAAGCAAATTTAGCATCAAGAATGCTAGTTGCCTACCTCCAAAGTTTCAACTTGCTAGAACATTTTATTAAAATTAGTATTTGAAATACTATGAGTGTTGTTATGACTTCCTGCAGCACTACACCTAAATAAACCATTCAGTTCAGTTCAGTTCAGTTGCTCATTCGTGTCCGACTCTTTGCGACCCCATGAATCGCAGCACGCCAGGCCTCCCTGTCCATCACCATCTCCCAGAGTTCACTCAGACTCACGGCCATCGAGTCCGTGATGCCATCCAGCCATCTCATCCTCGGTCGTCCCCTTCTTCTCCTGCCCCCAATCCCTCCCAGCATCAGAGTCTTTTCCAATGAGTCAACTCTTTGCATGAGGTGGCCAAAGTACTGGACCTTCTGCTTTAGCATCATTCCTTCCAAAGAAATCCCAGGGTTGATCTCCTTCAGAATGGACTGGTTGGATCTCCTTGCAGTCCAAGGGACTCTCAAGAGTCTTCTCCAACACCACAGTTCAAAAGCATCAATTCTTCGGCGCTCAGCCTTCTTCACAGTCCAACTCTCACATCCATACATGACCACAGGAAAAACCATAGCCTTGACTAGATGGACCTTAGTCGGCAAAGTAATGTCTCTGCTTTTGAATATATAGGTAAGTATAAACTAGTACACATTATGGGGTGGCAATTTTTCACAGCAAAATTCCAGCCATGGAGCTTTTCTGTAAAAAACATAGTTGTATGACTACTGTTTCTCCGTCTCTTTCAGCTGAGTTTTCTAAAGGGGAGTTGAAATCAGAAACTTAAATATCCCTAGCCTAAAACTGCAACCAAATCCCAATTTCAACTTTTTCTAAATTAAAATACAAGCCATCATTTAAAAGACTTTGGAGAGGCTCAACTGAACAAGTTGCAATTGAAGTTTATAAAACAAAACAAAAGCATAAATACCCTATTTTTTATAAGAAGCTTTTATTATCATTTATTTAAACTGATTTCTAGACTAAAAAAATTATCACAGCAATGTATAAGAAGGAAAGACACCCTTTGGTAAATTTGAACTGAAATAGATTTGGGATTTTTTTTTTTTTTAAATATCTTTATTTTCCAATTAGGCTTCTTTTTTTCTCAAATATGCTGAAGTTGGAGAGACCTTCGAGATGATGCTGTATAAAATATTTCTCTAAGAGGGCATGTTTTGTCACCGTTACCCATATCCTTAGCTGATAGACAAGTAGCACTAGATTTTATCTAAAAAAATCAAGACAACAACCATAATGAAATCACTTGTCCAGTCTTTTCCTGGATTATGACTTTTTAATACTTTTATCTTTTATTTTTTCAGTTCTCTGTTATATGATGAAAAAGAGGTGTTTCCTTTTTTTTCTTTCTTTCTTTCTTTCTTTTTTTTTTTTCGCCTGTGAGATCTTTTATTGTCACTTTGGCTGAGTTTCACAGTGACCTATGGCCTTGCTGTATTTTATTTTATTTGTTTTTTTTTTTTAAAGAAAACAAACTTAAAATATAATTTAATTCACAGTAAGTAAAGGGAAAAACACATAAAGAAGTTTGTGAACAGCATAAGCTAATTACTAGAAAATATGTTGATGTATGACAAAACCAATACTATATATATATATATATATTACTTTATTTTACTTTACAATACTGTATTGGTTTTGCCATACACACTGAGGAAACCAGAATTGAAAGAGACACGTGTACCCCAATGTTCATCGTAGCACTGTTTATAATAGCCAGGACATGGAAGCAACCTGGATGTCCATCAGCAGATGAATGGATAAGAAAGCTGTGGTACATATACACAGTGGAGTATTACTCAGCCATTAAAAAGAATACATTTGAATCAGTTCTAATGAGGTGGATGAAACTGGAGCCAATTATACAGAGTGAAGTAAGCGAGAAAGAAAATACCAATACAGTATACTAACACATATATATGGAATTTAGAAAGATTCTAACAATAACCTTGTATGCAAGACAGCAAAAGAGACACAGATGTATAGAACAGTCTTTTGGACTCTGTGGGAGAGGTAGAGGGTTGGGTGATTTGGGAGAATGGCACTGAAACATGTATAATATCATATAAGAAACGAATTGCCAGTCTAGGTTCAATGCAGGGTACAGGATGCTTGGGGCTGGTGCACTGGGATGACCCAGACAGATATATGGGGAGGGAGGTGGGAGAGGGGTTCAGTATTGGGAACACATGTACACTCATGGTGGATTCATGTTGATGTATGGAAAAAGAGTTTTAATTGGCCCAGTCAATTAGAATTTTCCAAATTTATTTCTCTTTTTTTAATGTTAGCTATTCATTTTTAAGACAAATCCTAATCAAATAAGTGAAATATATGCCACATAATTAGAATACACACACACACACACATATGCATTCACAGCTCTAACATATTCTGCTTATGGGGTAGTTCTTAAAGGGATATAGAAAACCATAATCTATTTAAATCTTTCTTTAAAACTTGAAAATAATCCCATTTTTTCCCATTGTTTTGAATTCACCTATATCTCTATTTTAAGTCATTTGACTTGTACTTGACTCTTGAATCCTGATGTTGGGAAAGATTGAAGCCAAAAGGAGAAGAGGGCAGCAGGGATGCTTGGATGGCATCACTGACTCAATGGACATGAGTTTGAGCAAACTCAGGGAGATGGTGAAAGACAGGGAAGCCTGGCATACTGCAGTCCATGGGGTTGCAAAGTGTCAGACATGACTTAGCAACTGAACAATAACAAATTTGACTCTTGGACCCAGATTTTCTCATTTTTCTGATATGGACTGTTCCATTGACTTTAATTATATTACTTATATCTTAGTTAGAAAGGTAAATTCTTCTTTTCTCATTGAAGGATAGAATAAACTTTGCATACAAAATATGGCATATTTCAGTAGTGTTTTTCCAGATATGAATTTGAAATGGAACAAGCTCTTTGTACAACTCTCTGATGAGAATTGCAGCCTGTAAGGCAGTACACTGCAATCCTCTATTTTCAAAAGAGAACAAGAATGATTGCATTTGCAAGTCAATGAAGAGAATGACATGGGAAATTCTTTGTTATTAATGTTCTGCTAGATAGCCATTTACCTTAAAGCAGGAAAGTTTTAGGAAAATTGAAACAGTAAAAATGCTACTCAAAAGAATGACTATTTCATCCAAAAGTTGCTCAGGAATGTATTTATTTGTAGAGCCCAGGGATATGTGAAAAAATGCACACTCCTTCTAATAGAAAAAAAAAATCAAATACTCCAAACCATGTGCAAAAATTATGTTTCCCTCTGTATATAATAATCTTTTTGTTTTATCAGGCTGTATTTGATAGCTTTAATGACTAGACTTAAGTACCCATATTTCACTGGTATAAATAAGCATGTATGACCACAGAAGTCCCCTTAGTTCTCTTCTAAGCATTAGTGCAATAACTGATTCCAGAATATCTTGTTCACAAGAATTACAGGTGAGAAGAACACAATGCATTTGGATGTCTGGCAGAGGAAGAAGATGAATGCTTCCACCTCAAACATTTCAAAAACTTTAAATAAAAGGTCTACAAAAATATGTATTTGTAGTCTCAAACATTGGATATTTATATAAATTTTAACAAAATAAAATTCTGAAAGAGTTTATGTTCAGAACATTTAAACTTCTCATTGGAGCTTCTTGAAGTCTTGGGGAAAGATTCACATTCAATGTAATTGTTGTTCAATCATCAAGTTGTGTCCAACTCTTCACGACCCCATGAACTGCAGCATGCTAGGCTTCCATATCCCTTCAGTATTTCCCAGAGTTTGCACAAGTTCATGTCCATTGAATCAGTGATGCCATCCAATCATCTCATCCTTTGTCATTGTCTTCTCCTTCTGCCTTAATCTCCCAGCATCAGGGTTTTTTCCAATGCATCAGTTCTTCACATCAGGAGATGCAGCTTCCAGATCAATCTTTCCAAAGAGTGTTCTGGGTTGATTTCTTTTGAGATTGACTGATTTGATCTGCTTGCTTTCCAAGGGACTCTGAAGAGTCATCCCAATTGGAAAGTATCAATTCTCTGATGCTCTGCCATCTTTATTGTCCAGCTGTCACATCTGTACAAGACTACTGAATAGACCAGAGCCTTGAACCTGGAATGTTAGGTCCATGAATCAAGGTAAGTTTGACATGGTCAAGCAGGAGATGGGAAGAGTAAACATCAACATCCCAGGAATCAGTGAACTGAAATGGACAGGAATAGGTGAATTTAAATAAAATGGCCATTATATCTACTACTGTGGGCAAGAATCGCATAGAAGAAATTGAGTTGCCCTCATAATCAACAAGAGTTCAAAATGCAGTACTTGGATGTAACCTTAAGAATGACAGAATGATCTCAATTCTTTTCAAAAGCAAACCATTCAACATCACAGTAATCCAAGTCTATGTCCCAACCACCAATGCTGAAGAAGCTGAAGTTAACCAGTTCTATGAAGACCTAGAAAACTTCCTAGGACTAACACCAAAAATAGATGCCCTATTCACCATAGGGGATATGAATGCAAAAGTGGGAAGTCAAGAGATTCCTGGGGTAACCAGAAAGTTTGGCCTTGGAGTACAAAATGAAGCAGGGCAAAGACTAATAGAATTCTGCAAAGAGACTGCACTAGTCACAGAAAACACCCTTTTTCAACAACACAAGAGATGACATTTACACATGGACATAACCAAATGGTCAATATATTAAAAAAAATGTTCTTGATTATATTCTTTGTAGCTGAAGATGGAGGAGCTGTATACAGTCAGCCAAAACAAGACCTAGAGCTGACTGTGGCTTAGATCATCAGCTCCTCATGGGAAAATTCAGTCTTAATGTAAATATGTTTGGTCTATTTCAACAGAAAATATAAACTATCCTTTTTAAAAGACTCTTTTTTTTTTTTTTTTTTGCTTTTTACACATAGCCAGTATTCCTAAAATTTTTTACACTTGCAAGTACGAAGTGATTAAAAGGTGTTCTGACAATTGTCATTTCCACAGTGTGATGATGTGTATTGAGTCCTTCCTACTTGCAAGTCTGTTTAGTTGGACTGACCTTTGGCCCAAGGCAATCTGTGCATGCATATAAATATAGAATATATCATTGACCTAGGATGGGGAAGGATTTCTTAAGTATAAATTGAGTGAAATAAGCCACTTGTAGTAAGACAGATTCTGCATGATTCCATTTATATGAAGTAGCAAACATAGTCAAATTCATAGACATCAAGTGTGAAATGCTGGTTCTAGGAGCTAAGGGGAAAGAAGAAGAGGACTTATTAATCAAAAGTTACAGTTTCAGCTCAGCAAGATGAACATGTTTATAGATCTGCTGCAACTATACTGTACTGTACACTTAAAATGTATTTATGATAGAACATCTCATGCTGTGTTTTACCACACAACAAAATAAAACTAAAAAACAAATTTTCAAAAGCCAAAGACAATACAGAATACTAACATATGAAGTTATAATAGAATTAAAGATTTCTATTTAGTAAAGCATATCACAAAATTAATAGAAAGATAACATTAAGAAGATATTCCACTATGTTTAAAACTGAAAAATGATTAATGTCTATAATATACAAAGACTTTTGCATATCACTAAGAAGAGGACAACTCAAGAGAAAAATTGGTAAGTAGTATAAATAGGCAATTTAAATAAAGGAAACTTTACATGAAAACGATATTCGAATTAGAATTCAGACATAGAAATTAAAATAAAAAGATAAAATAATATTCTACTAGACTGGCAAAAAAAGAAAAAAGAAAGTAAAACATGTAATTGTTGGTAAATAATGGGAATAGGGTCCCTAATGTGTTGGTGGCTGGAAGGAGAGCAGAGAACAGCTATTCTGAGATTAAGCTAGCAGCACTTAGGCAAGTGATATACAGGCATATTTATTATCTAGCTAAATAGCACAAACAAAGCCCTATAGTGTTCCAAAGGGAATATGTACAAATATGCTCACTGAAAATTATTTGTCATGTAAGGATTTGGAGGTGATGTTATTTTCCATTATTGTAAGCTGGGTACATACTGTGATCTACTTTCCAGTAATTTGAAAAAGTATTAGATATAACAATAGAGAGTTTTAAAACCAGACTTCTCTATAAAAATGAGATATTAAAAATGTGGAATTTAATACATTCCCATTAAATATAAAAACACACTTTGTAAGAACATACCTAGATGTATATATAATTGTTGGTTGTTGTTTTTAGTCACTAAGTTGTGTCCGACTTTTTAAAGACCCCATGGACTATAGCCCACCAGGCTCCTCTGTTCATGGGATTTCCTAGGCATGAATACTGGAATGGGTTAGCATTCCCTTTCTGGGGGATCTTCCTGACCCAGTGATAAAATCCTCATCTCCTCCATTTGCAGGTGGATTCTGAGAGAGCTAATTCTTAGGTAGGTTGATAAGGAGACCAGGCCCCTTGAGGAAGAGGAAAGGACAAACTTTTTTCTATATTCCTTCATCTTAGTCACATAAGACTTTTTTTCTTAAGCTCTGAGTTGTTATGGGAACAATCTATTTTGCCTGAGATTAAACTTCTTTAAGCCCAGAGTTAATGATTGCACAACAAAACAACTCTTCTTGTTCAAGGGTATATTTTTCCTTAAACTCTGTACTAATAATTATATAACAGCAATGTGTCTTGCTTGAGGACATGTTTCTCCTTCTTAAGAACCTCTGACTAACCCTGCTATCTTAGGATGTGTGTTGTGGGAGTGGGTCTGGTAAGACCTTTCTATTGTTAGTAATCAATTGAAAAAGCATATAAGACCCTTGAAGAGTAGCAAGTGGGGCACTCTCTGCCCTCTTCTGATGTCAATGTCAGAAGCTTTCTCTGTCCCTTTTTCACTGTGATAAAGCTTTTGCCACATAAAGCTCTGAGCGACTGAAGTCATGTCTTTGGTTCTGAAGCAAAATTCTCTCCTTTGCAGATCATGAATCCAATACTCTTCACCATAAGTTATCAATTCTTTATCACCGAGCCACCAGGGAAGCCCTGAATATACAATTAACACAAGATAAAGGTGGCCTATTATAATAGGGAAAGAATTGAGTGTAATAGATGGGAATGAAGGGGAATAGATGAAATTAAATAATAGAGGAACTGTACAAATTCCAACAATGATAAATTGACATAGTTGAAGTAAAAAATAAAAGACAAAATTGAACATGTACCAAAATCTTTAATACAGAAATTTAGGACATGTTCAGTTCCTATGATTGCCTTCTTTTAATCTACATTACAATATAATTCTGCTATGTTAAGTTTTCTATGTATTTTATGTTTTGATTGCTATTATAAATAGGATTTATGTTCATTATGCTAGCTTGCCAAAAACACCATATGTAGAAAACAATTTATTCTCTCTTTAAGGATATTTTAATCAAAAGTATAAAGAATTGCCTTATTAATCCTAAGAATGATCATATAATTTTCCTGGATTTTGCAGGCAAATAAACATTTCTTATGTAGGAAACAATAATTTGTGTTCTTATTTTCTTTGTAACTGAACCATTTTTGAAATGTCAGAGCTGTTTTGAGCAAGCCATTACCATCTTGTTACTCGTTCTCATTTTCAATATTTATTATTGTTTTTCTTTATAACTGAATTGTTGGAACATAAAAGCCATTTTAAACAAAAGTGGTCATTTCTGCCATCAGTATTTTGTTATTCTACTGTCAGTTTTACATATGATTTTTGCTTTAATGTGTGATAGATATTATTTGTCATATTATAAAAGTTTCCTTTCATTCTTAGTTTATTCATAGATTTTCCTTGTTTGTATTATTTTCTTAACATTAATTTGATATTATAAAAAGACCTAAGAAAACATAGGAACTACACATTTGAGCTTCCCTGGTGGTTTACATGGTAAAGAATCTGCATGCAATCCAGGACACCCCACTTTGATCCCTGGGTCAGGAAGATCCCCTGGAGAAGGAAATGGCGACCCACTCCAGTATTCTTGCCTGGGAAATATCATGGACATAGGAGCCTGGCAGGCTACGGTCCAAGGAGTAGCAAAGAGTCCAACAAGACTGAGAGACTGATACATATATTTTTAATTAAAAAATCCCCCAAATTATGAATAATATTACATAAATTGGACTATTATACAGCACCTTCCAATCATGGATAAGTGCTGAAGAACTGATGCTTTTGAACTGTGGTGTTGGAGAAGACTCTTGAGAGTCCCTTGGACTGCAAGGAGATCCAACCAGTCCATTCTGAAGATCAACCCTGGGATTTCTTTGGAAGGAATGATGCTAAAGCTGAAACTCCAGTACTTTGGCCACCTCATGCAAAGAGTTGACTCATTGGAAAAGACTCTGATGCTGGGAGGGATTGGGGGCAGGAGGAGAAGGGGACAACAGAGGATGAGATGGCTGGATGGCATCACTGACTTGATGGACGTGAGTCTGAGTGAACTCCGGGAGATGGTGATGGACAGGGAGGCCTGGTGTGCTGCAATTCACTGGTGATGGACAGGGAGGCCTGGTGTGCTGCAATTCATGGGGTTGCAAAGAGTCGGACACGACTGAGAGACTGAAGCGAACCGATTCACTGGAAAGACTGTTGCTGAAGCTGAAGCTCTAATACTCTGGCCACCTAATGTGAAGAACCAACTCATTGGAACAGATGCTGATGCGGGGAAAGATGGAGGGCAGGAGAATGGGCAACTGGGGATGACAGAGGATGAGATGGTTGGATGGCATTACCGACTCAATGGACAGGAGTTTGAGCAAACTACTGGAGATAGTGAAGGACAAGAAAGCCTGGAATGCTGCAGTTTGTGGAGTCATAAAGAGTCAAACAGGACGTAACAACTGAACAACAACAACATACCGTAGTCTCATAAACAACAGTGATTTATCTGACAGTTCTGGAAGCTGGAAAGTCCAAGATCAAGACACTGTTAGATTCAGTGTCTGGTGAGAACCCCATTCCTGGGTCAGAGATAGTAGGCTTTTCACTGTGTCCTCACATTGCAAAAGGTGGGAGAGCTTTCTGCTGCTTTTATAAGGCACTAATCCCAATCATGAGAGGCCCATCCTCATAATCTAATCACCTTCCAATGGCCCCACTATCAAATTACTCATGTTGGGGATTAGGTTTCAAAATATAAATTTGGGGGGGGCACAATTAGTCTATTGCATACTGTTAATAAAAAAACAACATATCTATTTGAAAGAGAAACTTCATGGAAAGGAAAAAATATATAATTTCTTTTATTAAAAAAATGTTTTCTTTTTCTTGAACAAGATTCCTCCATGTTTAACATGGCCACCTGCAATTTATAGGAATCCACAAATCACACAGTAGGCTGTGTCATTTTAAAATATCCCCATTCCTCTACCTTTATTTTTTTCTTTCCTTTGGTACTTTACATTCTGACATTGATGTATGCTCTTAACTTTTCTTGTTCATCCCCTGCTACCTGGTTATATCTTCTTTGTAGAAAAATTGTTTATCCTGCCTTGATTTTTACAGTTATATTCTTAGTAGGATTCTATTTTTAGGCTAAAATTAATGAAGAGGCATAACATTTGACAGTCAATTAGCTGTATGTAATAGGATGTTTACTTAGAAATGCTTAAATAATGGAGGTTTCATTTTCTTAAAGTGAATATAATTTTCAGATTATCTTCTCTGAGAGGTTCCATGGTTTTGAGGCTCAAAGTCAGCTCTTCTGTGAATCTTTTATTTTCTCATCCCTGTCTCCAGCACCCAACCATTCTTTTCTGTTTGCTTACATTTTTATTGGACAATAGGTGATTTATAAGCTGTGCTACTTTCTGCTGTAATGCAAAGTGAAATAGTTATGTTCATACATATACCCAGTCTTTTTTAGATTATTTTCCCACATAGGCCATGACAGAGTATTGAGTAGAGTTCCCTGTGCTATATAGTAGGTCTTTATTAGCATCCAGCCATTCTTCAACAATACTCAAACCTTAAGAAAAGGGAGAACTTTCTTTTGACATATCTCTCATTTTATCAGCAGATTTCTCTTCAGGGGCCATAAACCAGGGTCAGTCTGTAGCCTAATTGAATTGGAGCTGCAGAAATGTTTACTATTTTCAGCTTGCATTGTGAGAGGTAAGCTCTGATAGCAAGAAGAAACACAGAGGAGACACAGGGAAGAGGTAGAGGGCAGGTAGGGACAGCATGCACTGAAACATGTAACAGACTCAGTGGAGGCTCAGAGCATCTGAGGACTCAAGGAAGCTGGAAGCAAGACCTTCCATGTGAGAAGTCTTTTGCTTTCTCTCTCTTTCCATCCAACTTTTACTGCTTATTATGCATTCCTGATTTTTATTCTCAGAGCAGAGATGCCCTTGTTCAATGATTAATAGAGACAGAAGCAACCATCTTTGCTTTCTAAATATGGTTGCTTTTCTCTTTCTTACTTACTTCACCCTGTATAATAGGCTCTAGCGTCATCCACCTCATTAGAACTGATTCAAATATGTTCCCTTTATGGCTGGGTAATATTCCATTGCATGTATGTACCACAATTTCTATATCCATTCAACTGTTGATGGACATCTTGGTAACTTCTATGTCCTAGCTATTGTAAATAGTGCTACAATGGATATTGGGGTGCATGTGTCTTTTTCAATTTTGTTTTTATTAGGATATATGCCTGGTAGTTGGATTGTTGGGTCATATGATAGTTTTATCCCTAGTTTTTAAAAGAATCTCCATAGTGTTCTCCACAATGGAGATGCAGACATAGAGAACAGACTTTGGACACAGAGGGGGAAGGAAAGGGTGAGGTGAATTGAGAGAGTAATATTGAAATATATACATTACCATAGATAAAATAGTCAGCAGGAATTTGCTGTATAATGCAGGGAGCTAAAACCTGGTGCTCTGTGACAACCTAGTCTGGTGGGATGGGGAGGGAGGTGGGAGGGAGATTCAAGAGGGAGAGACATAAGTACACCTATGGCTATTCATGTGGAAGTATGGTACAAACCAATGGAGTATTGTAAGGCAATTGTCCTCTAATTAAAAGTAAATACATTTTTTAAATGTTAATAAATAAATGTAGTTGCATTTATTTTTTTTTTGTCTCTAAACTTCTGAATGAGAATTCCAAAGAAGACCTTTATTCATGAATGACATTTGCAGGATTTGTAGCATTCATTATTGCTAGACTGCAGTGTTATTATTGACTAGGCCTAAGAACATTCTTATCACATGCTTATATAACTGTGGGTTCATGGGACAGGATGGTGAGCTGTAGCAGAGAAACCAAAGAATGAAATCTGTAACTTTATCAGAGGGGTTGACAAGGGTGAGAGTGTTTTTCCACAAATAATTTTTTCTAATACACTATTGATTGAATTTTGTGAGCTTCAGCTGTTAATTGCATGTTTTAAGCATTAGATGTTTAGTTGTATTACATTCTCTTTATCTCATTCAGCCTTCTCTTTGATCTGTTTTAAATTATTATATAAAATGTATTACTATTTAAATTATCATTTATTATTATTTCTCTTTTTCAAGTCACCTGTCACAGTTGTCTTACATGACAGCTTTTTTCACCAAGTATGCAAAGATATATTTTGAAGGCAACACAATGCAAATATATAATAAAATTATATTCAGTTATCTCTTTAAATACTTTATAACCCATGTCCTTCTTATCACATCTTGAGCACAACATTCTCTATTGCTTTATATTTCAAACTGCTTTCATCAATCTTATAATGTATTTTCAATTTTGACTCTCTCTTTTTAAATGAGGAGAGTTCTGACACTAACAGATTTGGTGTGTTTCCACTGTCTCTGCATGACAGCATTTAAAATCTACTTCAGGTTAAAACAATTAGAAGGCTAGCAAAATATTGCACACCTGGGGAGAGTGGGTGGGGAGCCCAGAGGAAGTGCTAGATATGGAGCAATGAGGAGCACATCTTCATAGGAGGGCTGCTGCAAACCTCATGTGGAGACGGGAGATCACAGACCACAGACCAAGGACAGAGGCATCCTGGCAAGGATGCCATGGAAGGAGGAAACCTGGCAGAAAGAACATGGACAGGATGGAGCCAGCCGGGCAGAAGTGGCAGAAGCCAAGCAGGTAAAAAGGAGATTGGGATGGGGGCAAGGAGCTTGAACTGAGTGTGGTGAAGAAGTGAAAGTGGACATAGGCTGTTGGCTGCATACAGTAGGATTTATCTTTTAATGTATATTAAGCAAATGGGAGTCAAGTATCTATCATTTTCAGAAAAGGAAGTTTAAAATATGGGAAATGGAGCTTGCTAGTCACCTAGAGCTTCAGCATCAGTTCTTCAAACGGATATTCAGGACTGATTTCTTTTAGGATGGACTAGTTGGATCTCCTTGCTGTCCAAGGGACTCTCAAGAGTCTTCTCCAACACCACAGTTCAAAAGCATCAATTCTTCAGCGTTTAACTTTATAGTCCAACTCTCGTAACTACTGGGAAGACCATAGCTTTGACGAGATGGACCTTTGTTGGTAATGTCTCTGCTTTTTAATATGCTGCCTAGGTTGGTCATAACTTTTCTTCCAAGGAGCAAGTATGTTTTAATTCCATGGCTGCAGCCACCATTTGCAGTGATTTTGGAGCCCCCCAAAATAAAGTCTGTCACTGTTTCCATTGTTTCACTATCTATTTATCATGAAATGATGGGACCAGATGCCACGAACTTAGTTATCTAAATGTTGAGTTTTAAGCCAACTTTTTCACTCTCTTAGTGATACTGAAAAGACTGTAACTTGATGAGTGCAATATCAAATTGCTTCAAAAAGATTCAGTTCAGTCACTGATTCGTGTCTGACTCTTTGTGACCCCATGGACTGCAACATGCCAGGCTTCACTGTCTGTCACCAACTCCCGGAGCTTACTCAAACTCATGTCCATCTACTTGGTGATGCTATCCAACCATCTTATCCTTTGTCATCCCCTTTTCCTCCTGCTTTCAATCTTTCCCAGCATCAGGGTCTTTTCAATTGAGTTGATTCTTTGCATCAGGTAGCCAAAGTATTAGAGTTTCAACTTCAGCATCAGTCCTTCCAATGAATATTCAGGACTGAGGATGAGGTGTTTGCATGTATGAGAGGGATGTTAACTTAAATGGGTTAATTTAAAATTCAATCAACTGGTCCACTGGGTAAAATAATGAATTAACCACTTCTTTTTCCTGAATTAGTAATTTACTGAAAAGGATACAATCTAATCTTTTAAAATAGTCTTTTCTCTTGAGACACAAGGGAAAAGGGAAGAGGTATGTTCTTACTTTAGCAAAATCTTAATAAATTCCTCTCCAATACTAACATAATCACCAAAAATATACTAAACTTGAAATTCTGTGAAATGTCTACCTAATGTAATACTAATGTTTTATAATTATTTCTTGTTCCTTCATATGGTGTTCATTTATTAATTGGTTTTATATTAGTTTGTTTAATAAAGTTTATAACCAGAAATAAACTATAGAATATCTTTTAAATAATTGATTACAATGATTACAGTAACAATTATAAAAATAATGAAACCCTTTCCATGTTGAAAAACAATTGTTATTTAATAAATATCATTTCTAAATGAATCTATATAAAACTAAAGGCAGTTCTTATACTCTTGAATAATAAAGCATGAATATAGGATCTTAAACTTTTTATTGATGTAAAGATACACTCAGAGATGCATAACTATACTAAGTATGAAATTGTAAATGCAAACAGAATGAGGGCTTCCCAGGTGGCACAACTCTTAAACAATCCACCTGCCAATGCAGGAGACACAAGAGACCACAGTACAATCCTTGGGTTGGGATGATCACTTGGAGTAGGAAATGGCAACCCACTCCAGTATTCTTGCCTGGAAAATCCCATGAAGAGAAGGGCCTAGTGGGCTATAGTCTGTGGGATACCAAAGAGTTTGAAAGGAATGAGTACACAGAATTTGCCTCCTTAAAGTCTTGTCTAGTAATCTTATCCAGTCACTCTCTATCCCCTAACCCTCAAAGATACTTACTATTCTGACTTCTAACAAAATATTATTATATAGCATAATTTTAAATGAATCACTCAAAGAAAACTTCTATTATTGAATTTCCCAATAATAGCATGCTACCACTGGTTTGTAAATCCTAATATTTATAGACTGGCACTCAAGGTTCAATGATTGGTCTACAGACATGACTTATTTTTAGCTATCCTGTATCTGGACACTTAACCAGTAACTTTACTTTCTGTCTGCAGTTTGCTCATGAGGCCACCCACCTTCTACCTCTTCATGGTTCTACAATCAGAATGATGTGAAAATTTTCAAAAAAATAGCCAAGAATTAAAAAAAAAAGGAGAAAAAATATGTCTTTAAGTACATTTAAGGCTATGAAATACTGTAGATAGAGATGAAGAGAGAATTTTTTTTTTTTTCCTTAACTCTAAGAAGAAAGATCCGATACTCAGTAGATGAGGAACATTGGCATTTACAACCATCAGTAATACACTAGGCAGCAGAGACCTGGAGGGGAACTGTCAATATTCATCCATAATATAATATTTAATGAAAATAACTATTAGTCAGTAATTCAAACTAATATCAAATATATACATTTCATTAATGTAAACAAATATACCTCATTTGTGTGTACATTAAATTTATGTTGATGTATGGCAAAACCAATGCAATATTGTAAAGTAATTAGCATCCAATTAAAATAAATAAATTTATGTTAAAATAGTAAATTGAATTTATTAACAGTTTTTTTTAATCAACTGACCTTAATAAATCTAAAGTTTATTAAGTAATTTTTATTGAAGTATCATTTATTTACAGTGCGTATTAGTTTCAGGTATACAGCAAAGTGATTCAGATATATATAGATATAAATACATCTCATCCATACATGCTAAGTTTCTTCAGCCATGTCTAACTCTGTGACCCTATGGACTGTAGCCCATCAGGGCCTCTCTTAATGCTATTTTCCAGCCAAGAACACTGGAGTGAGTTGTTATGCCCTTCTTGAGGGGATCTTCCCAACCCAGGGATTGAACCCACATTTCTTATGTTCCTGCATTGGCAGGTGGGTTATTTACCACAATCACCACCTGGTAAGCCCAAATATATCTATATTTATATCTATATATTATTTATTTTTACTTATACTAAGGTTATTTTTCCTTATACTAAAAAATATTGATTATAGTTCTCTGCATTATAAAGTAGGTCCTTGTTGGTTACTTTTTTAAAAGATAATAGTATGTATATATTAATTCCAAACTCCTAATTTATAGCTCCCTCCTTGCCTTTCCCTTTTGGAAACTATGAGTTTGTTTTCTATGTCTGTGAGAGTATTTTTATTTTGTATGTAAGTTCATTTTTATCCCATCTTTTAGATTCCACATATAAAAAATATCATATGATATTTGTCTTTGGCTTACTTTACATAGCATGATAATCTCTATGTCCATTCATATTGCTGAAAAACACATTATTTCATTATGTTTTATGGCTGAGTAGTTTTCCAATATGTATGTATACCACATATTCTCTATCCCTTCATCTGTAGATGGACATTTAGGTTGCTTCCAAGTTTGGCTATTGTAAATAGTGCTGCAATGAACATTGGGGTGCATATGTCTTTTTAGAATATGCTTTTCTCTGTATATATGCTAAGGAGTGGGATTGCAGGATCACATAGTAGCTCTATTCTTAGTTTTTTTAAAGAACCTCCATATTGTTCACCATAGTGGCTGTACCAATTTGTATTCTCACCAGCATTCTTTTTTTTTTTCCCCATACCATTTCGAACATTTATTATTTGTAGACTTTTTGGTGATGGACCTTCTGAACAATGTGAGATGATGTTTCAGGATAATTTCATTTGTATTTCCCTATTTACTAGCGATATTCAGCATCTTTTCATGTGCCTCTTGACCATCGGTGTGTCTTCTTTGGAAAAATATCTAACTAGATTTTATGCCTATTATTTGATTGGGTTGTTTTCATATTGAGTTATACAAACTGTTTCTATATTTTGGTAATTGATTCACTGCCAATTATTGTATCATTGGTAAATATGGTCCACCATTCTGTAGGTAGTTTTCTTATCATTTGCTTTGTAATGCAAAAGCATTTACTAAAGTTTAATTAGGTTTCATTTGTATATGTTTTTATTTCTATTATTCTAGAAAGTGGATTGAAAAAGATACTGCTGTGATTTATGTCAAAGAGTGTTCTGCCTATATGTTTACCTCTAGGACTTTTATATTATCCAGTTTTCCATTTAGGTGTTTATTCATTTTGAGTTTATTTTTATGTGTGGTGTTAGAGGATGTTTTAATTTCACTCTGTTACATGTATATACCCAATCTTTCCAGCACAACTTATTGAAAAGACTGTCTTTTCTCCATGGTATCAGTTCAGTCACTCTGTCATGTCCAATTCTTTGCAACAGCATGGATTGCAGCAACTTGGATTCCCTGTCCATCACCAACTCACTGTTTCCATTGTTTCCCCATCTATTTTCCATGAAGTTATTGGACCATATGCCATCATCTTAGTTTTTTGAAAGTTAAGTTTTAAGTCAGATTTTTCAATCTCTTCTTTCACCTTCATCAAGAGGACCTTTAGTTCTTCTTTGTTTTCTGATATAAGTGTAGTGTCATCTTCATATCTGAGGTTATTGATATTACTCCCAGCAATCTTGAGTCCAGCTTGTGTTTCATCCAGCCCAGTACTTCACATGATGTACTCTGCATATAAGTTAAATAAGCAGGATGACAATATATAGCCTTGGCGTACTCCTTTCCTGATTTGGAACCAGTTTGTTGTTCCATGTCCAGTTCTGTTACTTCTTCACTTGCATACAAATTTCTCAGAAGGCAGGTATGGTGGTCTGATATTTCAGCTATTGAAGAATTTTGCTGAATTTGTTGTGATCCACACAGTCAAAAGATTTAGCCTAGTCAAAGAAGCAGAAGTAGATATTTTTCTGGACATCTCTTGCTTTCTCTATGACCTAGTGGATGTCAGCAATTTGATCTCTAGTTCCTCTGGCCCTTCTAAATCCAGTTTGAACATCTGGAAGTTCACGATTCACATACTGTTGAAGCCTGCCTTGAAGAATTTTGAGAATTACACTGCTAGCCTGTGAGATGAGTGCAATTGTGTGATAGTTTGAGCAATATTTGGCATTACCTTTCTTTGGGACTAGATTGAAAACTGACCTTTCCAGTCCTATGACCACTGCTGAGTTTTCCAAATTTGCTGGCATACTGAGTGCAACACATTCACAGCATCATCTTTTAGGATTTGAAATAGCTCAGCTGGGTTTCCATCACCTCCACTGGCTTTGTTTGTAGTGATACTTCCTGAGGTCCACTTGACTTTCCTTTCCAGGATGTCTGGCTCTAGGTGAGCGATCACACCATCATGGTTATCTGGATCATGAAGATTTTTTGGTACAGTTCTTCTGTGTATTCTTGCCACCTCTTCTTAATATCATCTGCTTCTGTTAGGTTCATACCATTTCTATCCTTTGTTGTTTCCTTTGCATGAAAATTTCCCTTGGTATCTCTGATTTTCTTGAGATCTCTAATCTTTCCATTTCTATTGTTTTCCTCTATTTCTTTGCATTGATCACTTAGGAAAGCTTTCTTATCTCTCCTTGCTATTCTTTGGAACTCTGAATTCAAATGGATATGTCTTTCCTTTTCTCCTTTGCCTTTAGCTTTTCATCTTTTCTCAGCTATTCGTAAGCCCTCCTCAGACAACCATTTTGCCTTTTTTGCATTTCTTTTTCTTGGGGATGGTTTGATCAGCACCTCCTGTACAATGTTATGAAACTCTGTCCATAGTTCTTCAGGCACTCCCTCTTTTACATGTAGCTGCCGAATGTTCCCAGCACAACTTATTGAAGAGACTGTCTTTTCTCCATTGTATATTATTCTCTTCTTTGTCATAGATTAGGTGACCATAGGTGCCATGCATTTATTTCTAGGGTTTTTATTGATTTGATGTATAGGATTCCAAGCTGGTGTTAGAAACTTGGTTAGTAGTGGTGGGGAGAAATTTCTATACCCTCCCCCCTACACAACCTTAAAACATTTTATTTTAGTTTGCTTTTTTTTTTTAAGGAAATCCCTAGTTTCATCAATAATTCCTCATTTTGCATTAAAAAAAAATCCCCTATGTTTACCCCAATTAATTAACCTATAGTATCAGTATCAACTATTTTCTTAATCTAAGTTATCTAACCATGAGACCTTTTGAAGGAAGTCGCCATTATCTTCATTACCTCCACCATTGTTTGGCCTCAGGTCAAACAATAGGGAGGGAACACAGCCCCATCCATCAATAGAAAATTGAATTAAAGATTTACTGAGTATGGCCCTGCACATCAGAACAAGACCCAGTTTCCCCCTCTGTCAGTCTTTCCCATCAGGAAGCTTCTGTAAGCCCCTTATCCTTATCTATCAGAAGAGAGAGAAAATGAAATCCACAATCCCAGAAAACTAACCAAACTGATCACATGGACCACAGCCTTGTCTAACTCAGTGAAACTATGAGTGATGCTATGTAGGGCCAGACAAGATAGACCCATGGTGGAGAGTTCTGACAAAATGTGGTCCATTGGAGAAGGGATTGGCAAACAACTTCAGTATTCTTGAGAACCCCATGAACAGCATGAAAAGGCAAAAAGATAGGACACAGAAAGATGAATTGCCCAGGTCGGTAGGTGCCCAATATGCTACTGGAGAAGAGTGGAGAAATAACTCTAGAAAGAATGAAGAGACAGAACCAAAGCAAAAACAATACCCAGTTGTGGATGTGACTGATGGGGGAAGTAAAGTTCGAGGCTGTAAAGAGCAATTTTGCATAAGAACCTAGAATGTTAGGTCCATGAATCAAGGCAAATTGGAAGTGGTCAAACAGGAGATGGCAAGAGTGAGCACTGACATTTTAGGAATCAGTGAACTAAAGTGGACTGGAATGGGTGAATTTAATTCGGATGACCATTATAGCTACTACTGTGGGCAAGACCCCCTTTGAAGAAATGGAGTAGCCATCATAGTAAACAAAAGAGTCCAAAATATAGTATTTGGAAGCAATCTCAAAAACGACAGAAGGATCTCTGTCCATTTCCAAGGCAACCATTCAAAATCCCAGTAATCCAAGTCTATGCCCCTACCAGTAATGCTGAAGAAGTTGAAGTTGAACAGTTCTATGAAGATGTACATGACCTGCTAGAACTACACCCGAAAAAGATGTCATTTTCATCATAGGAGACTAGAATGTAAAAGTAGGAAGTCCAGAGATACCAAAGTACCAGGAAAAGTTGGCCTTGGAATAGAAAACAAAGCAGGTCAATGGTTAACAGAGTTTTGCCTAGAATGCACTGGTCGTAGCAAGCTCCCTTTTCCAGCAACACAAGAGACAACTCTTCACATGAACATCACCAGATGGTCAATACCAAAATCACATTGATTATATTCTTTGCAGCTGTGGATGTTGAAGCTCTATAGACTCAGCAAAAACAAGACTGGGAGCTGACCCTGGCTCAGATCATGAACTGCCTAAAGCAAAATCCAGATTTAAATGGAAGAAAGTAGGGAAAACCACTAGACCATTCAGATATGACCTAAATCAAATCCCTTATGATTATACAGTGGAAGTTACCAATAGATTAAAGATATTCAATCTGATAGAGTGCCTGAAGAACTAGGGACAGAGGTTTATAACATTGTACAGGTGGCAGTGATTAAACACATCCTCAAGAAGAAGAAACGAAAAAGGCAAAATGGTTGTCAGAGAAGGCCTTACAAACAGCTATGAAAAGAAGAGAAGCAAAAGGCAAAGGAGAAAATGAAACATATACCCATGTCAATGCAGAGTTCCAAAGAATAGTAAAGAAAGATAAGAAAGCTTTCCTCAGTGATCAAGGCAAAGGAATAGAGGATAATAATAGAATAGGAAAGATTAGAGATCTCTTCAAGAAAATTAGAGATACCAAGGGAACATTTCATGCAAGGATGGACACAACAAAGGGCAGAAATTGTATGCCTTTTTGTTAGGGCAGAAGCAGAAGATATTAAGAAGAGTTGGCAAGAATACACAGAGCTTTACAAAAAAGTTCATGACCCAGATAACCATGATGGTGTGATCAGCCACCGAGAGCCAGACATCCTGGAATGTGAAATCAAGTGGGCCTTAGGAAGCATCACTACAAACAAAGTTAGTGGAGGTGATGGAATTCCATTGAGCTATTGTAAATCCTAAAAGATGATACTGTGAAAGTGCTGCACTCAATATGCCAGCAAATTTGGAAAACTCAGCAGTGGCCACAGGACTGGAAATTGTCAGTTTTCATCCCAATTCCAAAGAAATGCAATGCCAAAGAATGATCAAACTACCACACGATTGCACTCATCTCACACTCTAGCAAAATAATGCTCACAATTCTTAAGTCAGGCTTCAACAGTATGTGAACCATGAACTTCCAGATGTTCAAACTGAATTTAGAAAAGGCAGAAGAACCAGAAATCAAATCGCCAACCTCCGACTGATCATTGAAAAAACAACAGAGTTCCAGAAAAATATCTACTTCCATTTTATTGACTATGCCAAAGCCTTTGACTCTGTGAATCAGAACAGTGTGGAAAATTCTTCAAGAGATGGGAATAGCAGACCACCTGACCTGCCTCCTGAGAAATCTGTATGCAGGTCAAGAAACAAAACTTAGAACTGGACATGAGAAAACAGACTGGTTCCAAATCAGGAAAGGAGTGCACCAAGTCTATATGCTGTCACCCTGCTTATTTAACCTATATGCAAATACATCATGTGAAATGCCAGGCTGGATGAAGCATAAACTTGAATCAAGATTGGTGGGAGAAATATCAATAACCTCACATATGCAGATGACACCACCCTTATGGCAGAAGGTGAAGAAGAACTAAAGAGCCTCTTGATGAAAGTGAAAGAAGAGAGTGAAAAAATTGACTTAAAACTCAACATTTCGAAAGCTAAGATCATGGCATCCCATTATTTCATGGAAAATAGATGCAGAAACAATGGAAACAGTGAATGGAAACATTACTTTAATTTTGGGCTCCAAAATCATTCCAGATGGTGATTGCAGCCATGAAATTGAAAGATGCTTTTTCCTTGGAAGAAAAGTTATTACAAACATAAACAGCATATTAAAAAGCAGAGACATTACTTTGCCAACAAAGGTCCATCTAGTCAAAGCTATGTTTTTTTTCCTTGAAGTCATGCGTGGATATGAGAGCTCTGAAAAAAATTGATAATTTAGGACTATAATTGGAGAAAGCAATGGCAACCCACTCGACTACTCTTGCCTGGAAAATCCTATGGACAGAGGAGCCTGGTAGGCTGCAGTCCATGTGGTCGCTAAGAGTCGGACATGACTGAGCGACTTCACTTTCACTTTTCACTTTCATGCATTGCAGAAAGAAATGGCAACCCACTCCAGTGTTCTTGCCTGGAGAATCCCAGGGACTGGGGAGCCAGGTAGGCTGCCATCTATGGAGTCGCACAGAGTTGGACACAACTGAAGCGACTTAGCAGCAGCAGCAGGACTATAATGTTGGAGAAGACTCTTGAGAGTCCTTGAACTGCAAGGAGTTCAAACCAGTCACCCTAAAGGAAATCAGTCCTGAATATTCATTTAAAAGACTGATACTGAAGCTGAAGTTCCAATACTTTGGCCACCTGGTGGAAGAACTGAGTCATTGGAAAATACCCTGATGCTGGGAAAGATTGAAGAAGAGAGGAGTTGAGTTTAAATCTGTAAGAGAAAGCTAAACATGAAATTATATGCTGTTTTCCCATTAAAATCTTCACCATAAATTACTTTGTGCCAAACAAAATAATAGGTACACCACCGTTGGAATGGAAAAGCCACCGTGTGACACTGTGGGAGTCAAGATATCTTACAAGGTCAGACTGATGAACTTCCTTCACAGTGAGTTAGCTAGAATATTGAAGCTTTAATGAGTTTGCTGATAATAATTAGTATGCACATTTGTCTGCCATAGGATGTCTGCTTAATTTTCATGGAACATGACATTAAAATGCATTGGTTTCATGTACTCTTTCCCTAGTTTTATTACTGATTTGTGAAAGTGTCTGTGATGTAATTGATTATACTCTGTAAACCATTAGTAATAATAACAGCTTATTTTTTTGTGCAGTTAGTCATATATATGACACTATTTGAAGGATTATATATAGAAACTTATTTTATCTTGCTAATAATTTTATGAAAAGAGTATTGTTATCATTTTAGCAATGAGAACAGATTAGTAGATGTCTTGGGTCCCTGAATGTGTCTGTCTTTTTAATCACTATGATGACTTCCTATTAGAAAGTATTTCCCTAAAGAAATACTAACTAGCAGATAAATATTTTTAAGGAATTTTTCTTCTATTAAGTATACCTGTGGTTTGTTTAGTATTTGAAAGAATATTTGACTTGCATAGAATAAAATAACATCACTAGTGCACAAATCTATTTTTATAAAATTAAATACATATCCATTAATTTAAAGAGGTACCCATAGTCCTTGGAAGAAAAGTAATGACCAACCTAGATAGCATATTGAAAAGCAGAGACATTACTTTGACAACAAAGGTCCGTCTAGTAAAGGCTATGGTTTTTCCAGTGGTAATGTATGGATGTGAGAGTTGGACTGTGAAGAAAGCTGAGTGTGAAAGAATTGATGCTTTTGAACTGTGGTGTTGGAGAAGACTCTTGAGAGTCCCTTGGACTGCAAGGAGATCCAACCAGTCCATTCTAAAGGAGATCAGCCCTGGGATTTCTTTGGAAGGAATGATGCTAAAAGCTGAAACTCCAGTACTTTGGCCACCTCAAGCAAAGAGTTGACTCATTGGAAAAGACTCTGATGCTGAGAGGGATTGGGGGCAGGAGGAAAAGGGGACGGCAGAGGATGAGATGGCTGGATGGCATCACTGACTCGATGGACATGAATTTGAGTAAACTCTGGGAGATGGTGATGGACAGGGAGGCCTGGCGTGCTGCAATTCATGGGGTGGCAAAAGTCGGACACGACTGAGCAACTGAACTGAACTGAACTGGACCCATAGTTTAGTCTTAAGAAATTTCTGTCCTTGAAACATAATATGTTCTACATATGGGGAATTTCTTTTAAGACACGCTCACAGTTATTGATAATGAACTGCTGTTTCAAAGTTATGGTCCATCTGCAAAAAAAAATGAGTTTTGGATTAAATGGTCAATGAGTTCCATTGTGTTTCCTATCAGATGCAGTCATACTTTAAAATCTACTTAAAAGTTATCTCTTGAAAAACTGCCTTTTCAAATAATAGACATAACAAATAATACTCCCAAAGTTTTGTAAAACATTTATTTTATTCCAAAAGGATGTTTCCACTCAAGCTTGAAAGTTTGAGCATTAAAACAAGATTAACTTGTTTTAGGGGATGATAGTAAAGTCATTAACTATCTAGCTGTATGAAAATTCATTATGGGAAAATTGATTAATTGTGATATATTAGAATTAAATAATTATGACATTCAGCACATTGATATTTTGGGAGTTACATTTATCAATGGATTAATTCTTCCCATTTATGCATTTTCCAATTTATCTTAGGTCTGGACACATAATGTATTTAAGCATCAAAAAGAGTCCCAAAAGTTTACTATCTTCCTCATGTCTTCTTAATTATGCAGTCAAGTATGTGCTCTAGATTATAAATTCTCATGAAAAACCATTGAATTCTATTGTCCCTTGAACAATGCGGGGTTAGGCATGTCAACCCTGTGCACAATCCAAAATCTGTGTATAATTTATAGTCTACCTTTTGTGTTCCTGGTTCCTCAATATCCACTCTTATTTCATATCTCTGTTTCTTCATTTTTAGACCCAGTCAACTGTGAGTTATGTGGTATTGTAGTATTTACCATTGAAAAATAAAAAAAAAAAAAACATAAAGTATAACTTTGAAGTTCAAGCTTGTGTTGTTCAAGGATCAGCTGTACAAAGAAATAAAAATTTTTAATAAATTTTAGAATCTCATGGTAACTGAGCCTATTTTAAACAGTATGATGTTAGTTAATATTAAACATACAGATATTCATCAATTATTGAAAAGCATTTATGTCCTTAATATGTGCTTAGATGCACTCCCTTCAGTTCAGTAGAGTTCAGTCTCAGTATAACTCAGTAGACTAAGAACTCAGTTTTATCCAACTCTTTGTGACCCATTGGACTGCAGCACACCAGGCCTCCATGTCTACAACCAACTCTCAGAGTTTATTCAAACTCATGTCCATGAGTTGGTGATGCCATCCAACCATCTCATCATCTGTCATCCCTGTCTCCTCCTGCCCTCAATCTTTCCCAGGATCAGAGTCTTTTCAAATTAGTCATTTCTTTGCACTAGGTGGCCAAAGTATTGGAGTTTCAGCTTCAGCATCAGTCCATCCAATGAATATTCAGAACTGATTTCCTTTAGGATGGTTGGGTTGGATCTCTTTGCTGTCCAAGGGACCTCTCAAGAGTCTTCTCCAACACCACAGTTCAAAAGCATCTATTCTTTGGTGCTCAGTTTTCTTTAGAGTCCAACTCTCACATCCATACATGACTATTGGAAAAACCGTAGCGTTGACTAGATGGACCTTTGTGGGCAAAGTAATGTCTCTGCTTTTTAATATCCTGTCTATCTTGGTCATACTTTTCTTCCAAACGGCAAGCATCTTTTAAATTTCATGGCTACAGTCACCATCTGCAATGATTTTGAAGCCCCCCACCCCCCCAAAAAAAAATTCTTTCACTGTTTCTACTGTTTTCCCATCTATTTGCCAGGAAATGATGGGACCATATGCCATGATCTTAGTTTTCTGAATGTTGAGTTTTAATCAATTTTTTTCACTATCCTCTTTCATTTTCATCAAGAGGCTCTTTAGTTCTCCTTTACTTTCTGGCATAAGGTTGGTGTCATCTGCATATGTGAGGTTATTGATATTTCTCCTGGCAATCTTGATTCCAGGTTGTGCTTCATCCAGCCCACCATTTCTCATGAGGTATTCTGCATATAAGTTAAATAAGCAGAGTGACACTATACAGCCTTGGTGCACTCTTTTCCTGATTTGGAACCAGTTTGTTGTTCCATGTCCAGTTCTAAGTGTTGTTTCTTGACCTGAATACAGATTTCTCAGAAGGCTGGTCAGGTGGTCTCTTATTCCCATCTCTTTCAGAATTTTCCACACTTTGTTGTGATCCACACTGTCAAAGGCTTTGGTATAGTCAACAAAACATAAGTAGATGTTTTGTCTGGAACTCTTGCTTTTTAAATGATCCAATGGATGTTGGCAATTTGATCTCTGGTTCCTCTGCCTTTTAAAATCCAGCTTGAACATCTGGAAGTTCATGGTTCACATACTGTTGAAGCCTGGCTTGAAGAATTTTGAGCATTACTTTGCTAGTGTGTGAGATGAGTTCAATTGTGTGGTAGTTTGAGCATTCTTTGGCATTCCCTTTCTTTGTGATTGGAATGAAAACTGATCTTTTCCAGTCCTGTGGCCACTGTTGAGTTTTCCAAACTGGCTGGCATATTGAATGCAGCACTTTCACAGCATCATCTTTTAGGATTTGAAAAAGCTCAACTGGAATTCCATCACTTCCACTAACTTTGTAGTGATGCTTGAGGCCCACTTGACTTCACATTCCAGGATGTCTGGCACTAGGTGTGTGATCACACCAACGTGGTTATCTGGGTCATGAAGATCTTTTTTGTATAGTTCTTCTGTGTATTCTTGATACTTCTTCTTAATATCTTCTGCTTCTGCTAGGTCCATACCATTTCTGTCCTTTATTGTGCCCTTCTTTGCATGAAATATTCCTTTGGTATCTCTAATTTTCTTGAAGAGATCTCTAGTCTTTCCCATTCTATTTGTTTCCTCTGTTTCTTAGCATTGATCAGTGAGGAAGGCTTTCTTATTTCTCCTTTCTATTCGTTGGAACTCTGTATTCAGATGAATATATATTTCCTTTTCTCCTCTGCCTTTCACTTCTCTTCTTTTCATAGCTATTTGTATGGCCTTCTCTGACAACCAATTTACTTTTTTGCATTTCTTTTTCTTGGGGGTTGTTTGATCCCTGCCTCCTGTACAATGTTATGAACTTCTGTCCATAGGTCTTCAGGCACTCTGTCTATCAGATCTAATCCCCTGAATCTATTTGTCACTTTCACGCTATAGTTGTAAGAGATTTTATTTATTCATACCTGAATGGTCTAGTGGTTTTGCCTACTTTCTTCAATTTAAGTTTGTGGCACTAATGAGTTCGTGATCTGAGCCAAGGTCAGCTCCTGGTCTTGTTTTTGCTGATTGTATAGGGCTTCTCCATCTTTGGCTGCAAACAATGTAATCAATCTGATTTTGGTATTGATCATATGGTGATGTCCGTGTGTAGAGTCTTCTCTCGTGTTTTTAGAAGAGGCTGTTTGCTATGACCAGTGCATTCTAGGCAAAACTCTTAGCCTTTGCCCTGCTTCATTCTGTACACCAAGGACAAATTTGCTCGTTACTCCAGGTATTTATTGATTGTAATTTTTGCATTCCAGTCCCCTATAATGAAAAGGACATCTTTTGGGGGTGTTAGTTCTAGAAGGTCGTGTAGATCTTCGTAGAACCATTCACCTTCAGCTTATTTAGCATTATTTGTCGGGGCATTCCTGTGGTATTGAGTGGTTTGCCTTGGAAATGAGCAGAGATCCTTCCGTCGTTTATGAGATTGCATCCAAATACTGCATTTTGTATTCTTTTGTTTACTCTGATGGCTACTGCATTTCTTCTAAGGGATTCTTGCCCACAGTAGTAGATAAAATGGTCATCTGAGTTAAATTCACCCATTCTAGTCCATTTTAGTTCACTGATTCCTAAAATGTCAGTGTTCACTCTTGTCATCTCCTGTTTGACCGCTTCCAATTTGCCTTGATTCATGGACCTAACATTCCAGGTTCCTATGCACAATTGCTCTTTACAGCCTCAAACTTAACTTCCACCACCAGTCACATCCACAACTGGGTGTTGTTTTTGCTTTAACTACATCTCTTCATTATTTCTGGAGTTATTTCTCCACTCTTCTCCAGTAACATACTGGGCACCTACTGTCCTGGGAAGTATGTCTTTCTATGTCTTTTTTTTTTTTTTTTTTGCCTTTCACACTGTTCATGGGGTTCTCAAGGCAAGAATACTGAAGTGGTTTGCCATTCCCTTTTCCAGCGTACCACATTTTGTCATAACTCTCTACCATGACCATGATGCACTTCCTACCTTTAGAGATCAACACTTTGGTGATAGAAGCTTTATATTATGTAGTTTCACTGTATCAGATGGTCTTAGGAACCATACAAGTGAAATCTCATAACATAATTTTATGTTTATTATTATTTTCATTTTATAATTAAATTCCAAGAAACTAAGCACCTTGTTCCAAGGCAATTAAATTTTTAACTTTTCCTCTGGGTATTTATGCTACTTAGACTATCTCCTAACCTCACTTGCTATTTCCATTTTCTACACTAGTCACAACAATATTCCTAAATATATATATATATATATATATTCTAATCTCTCATTTAAAACACAAGTGTTTCTACACTAGTCACAACAGTATTCTATATATATATATATATATATATATATATATATATATATTCTAATCTCTCATTTAAAATACAAAAAGTGCTACCAATTGCTTTCAGGATTTTATCCAGTTTCCTCAACTTGTATGACAAAAGTATGATTTTTCTCTGTGCAAGTTCTGAGAAAGTTTTGCAATCAGTTTTATCCTGATACTGGCTTGGGAAGTAGACATGAGCCTGGGGATTATTCTTCCCGATTTTGGAGGACTTAATTATTGGTTGAGAATTGGGAGTGCTATTCTGAGTGTAGTGGTACATATCTAGGTACTTACTCCCTTTTTTAAGGGGCTTAATACATGTCCTTGGGAATGAAAGATTGTTTAATATATTGAATAAGTAGAAAGGGTGTTAAGGCCTGGCAGAGTAGATTAAATATTCAGCAGGTGATAGATCATCTGCTTTGAACTAGAAGCCAACTGTAAAGTAATCCAGGTAACTTCTTGGATTCATGTGGATTAAGTGTTGTCATGAATGGGAAGTTCCTGTGGGAGCTGACCTGGTTCTCAGGTGCTGTGGATGGACTTCAAGGTCTAAGGACTGGTCATCTTGTGATAGTTTCTCCATTTCTCTCCTCAAAGTCCTCAGGGACTTATCTCATTTCCCTGGGGCTAAAGCTCTTTTCTTTTATAGCATCCACTAAGCATTCTTCTCTTTCCAGCCTGAGCATAGGTAATGTGTGAAAAAAGATATACTGTTGCAAAAGTTCTTTTATTTTTCAGATCCATCATCTGAGAAAATAAATGTTTTATATTATTAGGTTGCAAGAACCCACTCATATTTCTCTCTTTCTCTCCCTCTTCTTCTCTCCCTCCCTCTCTTCTACCACAACACACATATCTCTCCATAAGCCTCACTCCATACCTTTTCCTTAGACATGTATTTCAGTATGAGAAATAGAGGGCACAGAACACCTAGATGGAAAAATAGAGGTTAAACTGGTAAGAAATATAGTCTCAGTGGTGGTGGTGGTATTGCTAAGTCGTGTCTGACTCTTGTGACTCTATGAACTGTAGCCTGCCAGGCTCCTCTATCCATGAGATTTCTCAGGCAAGAATAATGGAGCAGGTTGCCATTTCCTCCTCCAGGGAATCTTCCTGACCCAGGGATTGAGCCTACCTCTCCTGCATTGCAGGAGATTCTTTATTACTGAGCTATACTTAGGTGACATAACATTACTTTGGCATACTGAACCCTGACATAGCCATCTCTAAACTTCCATTAAAATATCACTGAAAACAAAACAAAAGGGAAATAGGCAACTATATAAGAAGATATATCTAACATTGATTTTCCATAATTTGGAACTTGAGTCCAAATATAACACTTATTGCTAATGTACACTTCAGTGTTAAAAATTTATCAGTCTGACTACCCACAAAGTTCATGGGATATTTTGGCTTTTCTGAACTCAGCTATGAGATATAAAGAAGAAAGTGAAGTCGTTCAGTCATGTCTGACTCTTTGCGACCCCATGGACTGTAGCTTACCAGACTTCTCCGTCCATGGGATTTTCCAGGCAAGAATACTGGAGTGGGTTACCATTTCCTTCTCCAGAGGATCTTCCGGACCCAGGGATTGAACCCTGGTCTCCCGCATTGTAGGCAGACACTTTATCCTCTGAGCCACCAGGGGAGCCCTTGAGATATAAGGGCCACATCAAGATATAAGGGCAGGTAATTGGCCTTCTCTCCACAATGCTACACATTGGTTATTGATTTCTTGGGATGAGAGCAACTGTGCTCCTTTGTTGCCTCACCAGTGGACATCTTTTTTAGTAATATAACTGATAGTTCCCAAGGTTCTTAATGCTTACATATTATGAGAAGGAATTACATAGGTTTTAAGAAGTAGAATGCAGTGGTGTGCAGCGGAGACTGGAGCAGTCCACACAGGGCTGTAGATTTCTTTTGAGGCATCTGGTACCCCCAAATCAAAACAGTTTAACTTGTCCCAGACTTGTGATTTTCAAACTATTGTTATTATGGGAATTTTTAGAATAAGCAAAAGAACACTTTCAACTTTTCAAAATGAGGCAGAAATACAGATTTTCATTTGGAATTCTCTGATTTCTCTGAGGCATAACAAAACATTTCTGTGAGCTAAGATTTGCCGTGGGCCATTAATTAAAATTATCAATAAAAGCATGTTGCTGCTTATATATAAATTATAGAACAAAAGAAAAGATGTATTTGAGTCTGCAAACATTTCAAAATGCCATATTCTATATTTCTTTCATAGATCAATTTCTATATCCACTCTTCATTTCTATGTCAATTGTCTTCATTCTTCTAATTGGACAAAAGTATTTTCTTTTCAAAAAAGATCTGCCTCTCTATGTATGAACTAAACACCATCCACTCTTTTTCCCCATCAAAAATCTTATTTATCAAGTATATTCCCTCTCATCTATATCTTCAACCACTCTCCAAAAAATCAGCATAAGGATATATCTAATCTCCCCTCTCTGGAAAAGCAGTAGCATCATCTCTGTGACCTCTCTTAATTTCAGAACCTGGATTCTTTGTCACATGTTTGAAGAATGTTCATTACAAATTGCTGCTTCATGTTTTTCTTTTTAATTTTTTTTTAAGAAAAGAATCTACTGTGGAATAATAGATATATAAGTGCCTTTTAATTCTTACTATACAAACTCTTCTTGCTAAGGTCAATGAATAGCTGTTATTCTGTAGAAATCTTTGATCTCATAACACTGTTCATTATTCATCAACAAGTTAACATTCCAACCATTTTTTAAAAATTATGTACAATGTATTGTTCACTATACAAAAAATTAAAAATAGATAAATAAGGGGGAATTTTATTTCACTATTAAAAAAACAGCTATTTTTAAGTATCAGTATACTTTTTTTAATGTAAGATTATATAGAAAATATATGATATAATGTGTTTGCATATATTTGTATATGCACAAACATATATAGTGAGTTAATATTTAAGTATATATATTGTTGTCTACATATATAGAAATGTCTTAATGTGCCCCTTCTTTCATAAAAATTTAAGTACTCTCTCAGTGTGGTTTAAACATCTCCACACATAAATGTATGTTCTTAGTTACATGATGTAAGATTAAGAGAAGTGAAAAAAAGTCACATGATTGTAAAGTAGTAACAAAAAAAAAAAAAACACCTCTAGAAAAATGACAAAACTAAATAAAACAGAAATACAAAATCTATTAGAAATGGTGAAAGTGAAAAGTGAAGTCGCTCAGTCATGTACGACTCTTTGCGACCCCATGGGCTGTAGCCTATCAGGCTCCTCCGTCCATGGGGATTTCCAGGCAAGAGTGCTGGAGTGGATTGCCATTTCCTTCTCCAGGGAATCTTCCCGACCCAGGAATAGAACCCATGTCTCCCGCATTGCAGGCAGATGCTTTGCCATCTGAGCCACCAGGGAAAACCATATTCAATATTTTGGAGTATATTCGTCTTCCTAATGTTGCCATTAAATGTGAAAATAAGACAAAGAATACTTTAATAAAAACTTATCAACATTTAGCCAACAAATCTTCAAATACCATCTATCTACTTAATACATGCTCTTCTAGGTCTCAGAAATTATTTTCAAATATGAGAATCATGTGCAGTACCAATATCAAGTTGTCACTCAATATTTTATCTTTATATCTAAAATATACTACATGCTGTTTGTAATAAATGATTAAGTGGTGAACCTTGTGTGACCGTGCTCTTATCAACTGCTACTTTTTTTTTTACCTGCTTTTAATTTTTTGTAATTTAAATTTATTTATTTTAATTGGAGGCTAATTACTTTAAAATATTGTATTGGTTCTGCCACACATCAAATTTTTTTCATTATCATTTTCATCAGCTTACCCTCCAAAAAGCAACATTTTCATTCTTTAATATATCTAAACACATTTTCTGATGTCATTATCAAGCCCTTCAGATTGTACATTAAACTATATAATTACAGTAATAGTACCATACAAGGTAGGAAAATAATCATAGACATGTATTCCAGGACAAGCAGTATGGATTAATATTCTAGCTTTCCTACTTACACTAGGCAAGCTAATTTTCTAATATGTAAAGAAGGAATGATACTAGAACTTATATGGTTATTGTGAAAACTGCATGAATTAATATATGTAAAATATTTAGAAAAGTGATGGACACTTGCTATTTTTTCCCTTTTATTTCCTTCTTTATTTTCAGCCCTTAGAAAAGAATTTAACACATGGTAGATGCTTGATTACTCTCACTGAGTAAATGAACATTTATTAAAAACTTCCAATTGCCAGTTATGGAGATAAGGATTTTGTATACATTACTTCATTTATCTTGCTAATAAATTGTTGAATGTAATATGCTTATTATCTTTCTTTTTCACTCATAGATTAAGTCATGGGTTAAAATAGCTGTCAGATGTTACCTGGTTAGGAAGCTTATTAACTCCCTATTGCCACTGAAAGTATCACCACCAACTTAGCACCTTAAATTTTAAACATACTTACTATATTACACTGCTGCTGCTACTGCTAAGTCACTTCAGTTGTGTCCGACTCTGTGCGACCTCATAGACGGCAGCCCACCAGGCTCCCCCGTCCCTGGGATTCTCCAGGCAAGAACACTGGAGTGGGTTGCCATTTCCTTCTCCAATGCATGAAAGTGAAAAGTGAAAGTGAAGTCACTCAGTCGTGTCCGACTCTTAGCGACCCCATGGACTGCAGCCCACTAGGCTCCTCCGTCCATAGGATTTTCCAGGCAAGAGTACTGGAGTGGGGGTGCCATTGCCTTCTCCCTGTATTACACTACTGGATGTCAATAATCTGAAGTAGATTTCACTGAGGTAACCCAAGACACTGAAAGTCTGAATTACTCTTTATAGGCCCTAGGGGAGAGTTCATTTTTCTTGCTTTTTCCTGCTTTTAGACCCATATCAGATGTAGCTGTGCAAATATTTTCTCCTGTCCTGTAGTTTTTTTTTTTTTTTTTCACTTTCTTAGAAAGTATCCTTTGGGGCTCAAAAATTCTTAATTTTGATGAGGTTCAGTTTATCTATTTTTTTTCTCTTTTGTAGTTCAAGATTTGGGTGTAATATCTAAAAATCCATTCCAAAGCCCAAGATCATAAAGATTTACTACTTTATGTCCTCCTAAAAGTTTTACTGTTTTAGGTGTTATATTTAGTTTGTTACTTCATTTAAAATTGACTTTGTATGCACTGTGAATTGGGGATCCAACAACATTCTTCTGTAAATGGATTACCTGTTATCCAGGAGTCACTGTTGAAGAAATTTTCTTGCCTCATTGAATGGTTATGGCACCCTTGTTAAAAATAATTAAGCCATAGATATGAGTTTAATTCTGTTCTATTGATTCATATCTACACTTGTGGCTTTATCATAAAGTCGTAATAACTGTACATTTATCATAAGTTTAGAAATCTGAAAGTATGAATGCTTAGATCTTATTTTCAAGATTGTTTTTGCTATTTGGAATGTCTCACAAATTCAGATGAGTTTGAGAATTTTTGCCAAAAAAAAAAAAAAAGCCATTGAAATAAGTGTTTGATAAATTAAGTAACAACTGTATTGAAACTCTAGATAAGTTTGGGTTGTATTGTCATCTTAACAATATTGAGTCTTCCAATCCTTGAACACAGATTTCTTTCACCTACTTGAGTATTCTTTATTTCAACACTAATTTACAGGTTGCCGTGTATAAGTCTTTAATCTTCATTGTTTAGTTTACTTTTAGATACTTTATTCCTTGAATACTCTTGTAGATGAAATTATTCTCTTAACTTCCTTTCAATCGTTTATTTCCAGTGCTATCAACGCACAGCTTTTTTGTGGTGATCTTGTACTCTGCAACTTTGCCAAATTTATTTATTAGTTTTGGTAGTATATGTTTCCATGAGTGTACTCTTTGTTTTTCTCTCTATATAGCATCATGTCATCTGCAAATAGACATAGTTTCACCTCTCACTTTCCAGCTTACCTTTGTTTTATTTCTTTTGTTAGTTAATTGCTCTGGCTAGAACTTCCAGTACAATGGGAAACAGTGGCAAAAATCAGACATCTTCATCTTGTCCCTGATCAGAATGTGGCATTTATTTGGAAATTACATCTTTGCTTATGTAATTAAGTTAAAATGAGGTAATTAGAGTGGGCCCTCATCCATTATGATTGGTGTTCTTACAGAAATAAAAACTCAAGCATAGACATACACAGATCATGTGAAGAAACACACAGAAAATGCATGTGTAGATAGAGGTTTTGAGTCATGCATAAGATCCCCTGGAGGAGAAAATGGCAATCCACTCCGGTATTCTTGCATAGAAAATCCCATAGACATAGGACCCTTTTCAGCTATAGTCCATGCCATGGAAAAGAATTGAACATGACTTAGCAACTGAGCCTGCACACACATCTATGTACCAAATGCTGGCAGAAAGCTACCAGAAGCTAGGAAGGTGATAGGAAAAATTCTCCCACATGTTTCAAAGGGAGTATGGGTCTGACAACACGTAATTTTAGGCTGCTGGTCTCCAGAAACATGAGATAATAAATTTATCTTGTCAGCTACCCAGTCTTTGGTACCTTGTTATGGAAGCCTTTTAGAAAACGAATATCCTGTGCAACTGTACATAGTGTTCTCTTACGATCCTTTTATAATTTTTTTTTTAAGATTGTTAGTATTGTCCCTATATTCATTTGTAATTTTTAGTTACTTGCATGTTCTCTCATTTCCTTGGTCAATCTAGGAAAGAGTTTATCAATTTTTTTCTTTTCAAAGACCCAACTTTAAGTCTTAATAATTTCCTCTATTGTTTATCTACTGTGATCTTACCTACTGTAGTCTTTATTTCCTTTTGCTTTTTTTTTTTTTAATTTTATGTGTACATGTATGTAGTTAGTAACTTCAGCCATATCCAACTCTTTCTGACCCCATAGACTGCAGCCTGCCAAGCTCCTCTGCCCATGGGATTCTCCAGGCAAGTTGCCATTCCCTCTTCCAGGCAATCTTCCCGACTAGGGGATCAAAGCCATGTCTCTTATGTCTCCTGCTTTGGCAGGGCATTCTTTGCCACTAGCACCACCTGGGAAGCCCCTTTGCTTTATTACACTATTATTTTCTCTATTTTCTGAAGATATAAAGGTGAGTTTTTGATTTGTGATTTTTAAATTAGGCTCTTACAGCTATAAATTTCCCTCTGATTATTGCTTTTGCTGAATCCCGTAAGTTTGAGTATGTTATTTCTTTATATTTATTTGTGTCAAAGTATTTTCTAATTTCTCCAGTGATATCTTTTTTATTTATTTTTTTGACAAATTGGTTGTTTAAGAGGGTACTGTTGAATTCCATACATTTGTGACTTTTTCTTTTTCCTGCCCAACTTCCTACCTAACTTTCAGTATTCTACATGTTTGGTTAAATTGCTTTTTGTAATTTCAAAACTGTGAAATTTAGTGAGACTTGTTGCCTACTAACCTGGAAAATGTTTTATGCATACTTGATAAGTATACTTTGTCTTTTTGGAAAGAAACCAGTCTATATATATTTTTTAGAAATGCTTGGTGTATGATATTGTTCAAGTCCTCTATTTCCTTTTTGGTCTTTTGCTGGTTTATTCATTATTGAAAATTGGGTATTGAAGTCCACAACAATAATTGTAGAAATTTGTATTTTTAATCACATCAATGTTAGATTTACATATTTTGGAGGTCTATTTTCTGGTGAATATTTATAATTCTCTTTTGAATGAATTTTCCTTTTATCTAAATAAGATTTTATTTTCCTCTTTGAACAATTTTCAACACACGTGGTCTATATTGTCTGATATTAGTACAGCCACTGCAGTTTACTTTTGGTTACTGTTTACTTAGGCTATACCATTCAATCCTTTCACACTCAACTTTTTTTGTCTTTTGGCTCAAAGTGGATCTTTTGTAGACAGCTTGCAGTTGTATCATAAATTTTATACATCCTGCGTGTATCAGTTTTTCCACTGTGAGTTTAATCTGTTTAGTTTTAAAGTAGTTATTTGGAAGGACTTCGGCTATTTTGCTATTTGTTTTCTGTATATCTTTTTTGGCCCTGAATTTAGCCATTTCATTATTTTTGTGTTTGATTTCCTTTTAGTACATTGTTTTGATTTCTTTAACATCTTATATATGATTAAAATTATTTTCTTAATGTTTTCTTTGAGAATTAAAATTAATACCTTAAATGTTTAACAATATTATTAAATTAGTACTAACTTAGTTTCAATATTATGAAAAACTTCTATTATACATCGTGGTTGTTTTAACTTCATATTCTTTTTACTTTTTAATATTTTAAAGGTTACATCTGTATAGAGTGTAATTCATTAAGGCATAATTATTATTTGTCTTGTAAATCATACAGGAAAAAGTTGCTAGTAAGCAAAATATGCAAAAATACTGGCTTTTATATTGACCTGTGTAGTTACTTCTATCAGTGCTTCAACTTTCTTCACATGACTTCAGGTTATTCCTTAGTGTCTTTTATTTTCCATCTGAAGGACTTCCTTTAGTAGTTTTAATAAGTAGGTTATACTAGACACAAACCCTTTCAGCCTTTTTTATCTTGGAAATTCTTAATTTCTCCTTTATTCTTGAAGATTAGCAATGTTTATATTTCTGTACTTTAACATTTCCTTCAAAGTTCCTGTTGACAAATCAGTTGCTAATCTTATTGAGTAGTTTTTTTATGTGATGTCATTTCTTTCTGCTTTCAAGATTCTGTTTATCTTTGGCACTCTAGAGTTTAAAAATAATGTATATTAGTGTGAATTTCTTTGTTTAAGCCACTTATACTTCATTGAACTCCTTGGCTTTCTAGATGCATGTATTTCAAGAAATCTGGGAAATTTTCAGTTATGATTTGTTCAGATATTCTCTCTGCTTCTTTTTCTCTTTCCTTCTTGAACTTCCACAATGAATATATAGGTATGATTAATAGTGTCCCATAAGATTCTAGAACTCTGTTCAGTTTTCTTTATTCATTTTCATTCCTTCTTCTCCATCTGATTGATATAATCGTAATGTCTTAGAGTTACATGGTTCCCTCTTATTTTCTCAAATCTGTTGAAAATCTCGAGCAAAATTTTCATTTCAATGGTTTTATTTTTCCGCTCCAGAATCTCTAATCTCATTCCTTTTTATAACATTATTTCTTTATTGATATTTTATTTCTTCATACATTGTTTATAGTGTTTGTTACTCAGATCAGCTCAGTTCAGTTCATTCACTTGGTCATGTCCGACTGTTTGCCACAACAGGCCTTCAGCAGGACTGCAGCACACCAGGCCTTCCTGTCCATCATCAACTTGCAGAGTTTACTCAAACTCATTTCCATTGAGTCAGTGATGCCATCCAACCTTCTCATCCTCTGTCGTCCACTTCTTTACCACCTTCAATCTTACCCAGCATCAGGGTCTTTTCAAATGAGTCAGTTATTTGCATGATGTGGCCAAAGTATTGGAGTTTCAGCTTCAGCATCAGTCCTTCCAATGAATATTCAGGACTGATTTCTTTAGGATTGACATATTTGATCTCCTTGCACTGCAAGGAACTCTTAAGAGTCTTCTCCAACACCACAGTTCAAAAGCATCAATTCTTCGGCACTCAGCTTTCTTCACAGTTTAACTCTCACATCCATACATGACTACTGGAAAAATCATAGCTTTGATTAGATGGCAAACTAATGTCTCTGCTTTTTAATATGCTGTCTAGTTTGGTCATAACTTTTCTTCCCAGGAGCAAGCGTCTTTTAATTCCATGGCTACAGTCACCATCTGCAGTGATTTTGGAGCCCCCCAAAAATAAAGTCTGTCACCATTTCCATTGTTTCCCCATCTATTTGCCATGAAGTGATGGGACCAGATGCTATGATCTTAGTTTTCTGAATGTTGAGCTTTAAACCAACTTTTTCATTCTCCTCTTTCACTTTCAGAGGCTCTTTAGTTCTTCTTCACTCTCTGCCATAAGGTTGGTATCATCTGCATATCTGAGCTTACTGATATTTCTCCCATCAATCTTGATTCCAGGTTATGCTTCTTCCATCCCAGCATTTCTCATGAGGTACTCTGGATATAAGTTAAATAAGCAGGGTGACAACATACAGCCTTGATGTACTCTTTTCCTGATTTGGAAACAGTCAGTTGTTCCATGTACAGCTCTAACAGTTCTTCATGATCTGCATACAGATTTCTCAAGAGGCAGATCGGGTGGTTTGGTAGTCCCACCCCTTTAGGAATTTTCAACAGATTGCTGTGATCCACACAGTCAAAGAATTTGGCCTAGTCAAAGAAGCAGTAGACATTTTTCTGGAACTTTCTTGCTTTTTCAATGATACAACAGATATTGGCAATTTGATCTCTGGTTCCTCTGCCTTTTCTAAATCCACCTTGAACATCTGGAAGTTCAGGGTTCACAAACTGTTGAAGCCTGGCTTGGAGAATTACTTTGCTAGTGTGTGAGATGAGTGCAATTGTGCAGTATTTAAGAATTCTTTGGCATTGCCTTTCTTTGGGATTGGAATGAAAACTAATCTTTTCCAGTCCTGTGAACACTGCTGAGTTTTCCAAATTTGCTGTCTTATTGAGTGAAGCACTTTCACAGGATCATCTTTTAGGCTTTGAAATAGCTCAACTGGAGTTCCATCACCTCCACTAGCTTTGTTTGTAATGATGCTTCCTAAGCCCTATTTGACTTCACATTCCAGGATGTCTGGCTCTAAGTGAGTAATCACACTATCATGATTATCTGGGTTGTGAAGATTTTTTGTATAGTTCTGTGTATTCTTGCCACCTCTTCTTAACATCTTCTGCTTCTTTTAGGTCAATACCATTTCTGTCTTTTATTATGCCCATCTTTGCATGAAATGTTCCCTTGGTATCTCTTTTGTTGAAGAGATACCTAGGGAATCTCTTTTATTGAAGAGATACCAAGGGAATCTCTTTTATTTTCTTGAAGAGATCTCTATGCTGTGCTATGCTATGCTAAGTCACTTCAGTCGTGTCCAACTCTGTGCGACCCCATAGACAGCAGCCCACCAGGCTCCCCCATCCCTGGGATTCTCCAGGCAAGAACACTGGAGTGGGTTGCCATTTCCTTCTCCAATGCATGAAAGTGAAAAGTAAAAGTGAAGTAGCTCAGTGGTGTCTGACTCCTAGCGACCCCATGGACTGCAGCCTACCAGGCTCCTCCATGCATGGGATTTTCCAGGCAAGAGTATTGGAGTGGGTTGCCATTGCCTTCTCCAAGAGATCTCTAGTCTTTCCCATTATCTTGTTTTCCTATTTTTCTATTTCTTTGCCTTGATCACTGAGGAAGGCTTTCTTATCTCTCCTTTCTATTCTTTGGAACTCTGCATTCAAATGGGTATATGTTTCATTTTCTCCTTTGCCTTTCGCTTCTCTTCTTTCCATAGCTATTTGTAAGGCTTCCTCTGTCAACTATTTTGCCTTTTTGCATTTTTCACCCCCCCTTGGGAATGGTCTTGATCCTTGCCTCCTGTACAGTGTCACAGGAGTCACATCTGTAGTTTTTCAGGCACTCTGTGTGTCTTTATCACTGGCTCACTTTAACTTATGAGAATATTTAAGAATGTTGCTTTTAAATATCCATTTAGAAAATCCAACAGCTGCACTTTCTCATGGACAGCTTTCCTATGAACTTCTTGTTTTCCTATATATGGACAATATTTTTCTTTCCAAGCTTTTAAATTTTCTGTTAAAGATTGGACACTTTGAATATTATGATGAGCAGGAGAAAAAAAGACTGAGAAAAAAGAGTAAGAAAGATATAAAGGGAAGAAGGAATAAAAGAAGATAGAAGAAAACAAAAGTGAAAATCTAAGGGAGAGAGAAACAAAATAAGAAAAGAAATATTACTCCTAAAGCTTTCCATATGAATCCTGGACACTCCTTTGGGTTGAGCCAGGACATTTAACACTCTGCCTAGTTTATATTTTCTGTTTGTTCTGACAGTAAAGACCAGTGAAAGTTGAAAGCTTGTTGTCTTCTGAGGTCTGTTATGAATATTTTTACTGACCTGAGAATTCATGTGGACATAATTTCCCCATATATACAGTTGCTTTTTAAAATTCCTGTTACCTCAAAACATTCATTTCCTGGTTTTTCTTCTCATAATTTAGTGTGTTACTCTCTGCTTTGTTGTTGGTTCTCACCCCCTGTGCCCTACCACCATTTCAGTAGCATCTGTTTTTTGTTTGTTTGTTTTGTTGTTGTTGTTGTTTGTTATACTTTCATTGTTTTTTGAGGACTACAGAGCATCTGTGACCTGATAGAGTTTGAAATTAGGCAAAACAAAATGAAGCCTTCTGTGGCAGTCCTAGTGGAGGGTGCAAATAAATAAATACAATTCCCTGGTTATAAGGTCTGTTCTGCTCTCTCAAGCAGTATCTATCCACATCAGGAACACAGGCTAATATCTTCAGGATAACCACCATGTGGAGAAGGGTTGAGGGTGAGGGTTAGTTAATATGCCAGAAAAATCTCACTCTTTTTCAGTGGCCTTTCTCCTGACTAAGCATTTGCTTTGTTGCTGTAAATGTCTTCCAGAGGCCCAGGAAGGTTAATTCTGGTAGTTTTCCATGTGTTTTAGTGTTCCTGGGGAGGAATGAAACTAAAATTCTCTATCAAAAACAACAAATTGTACTGTGCTCAGTAGTATCCGACTCTTGGAGATGTCATGGACTGTTGCCCACAGGGCACCTCTGTCCGTGGGATTTCCCAGGCAAGAACTGGGACCCTTGTCCTACTCCGGAGGATCTTCCCAACCCGAGAGTGAACTCATGTTTCCTGAATCTCCTGCATTGGCAGGTGGATTCTTTAACACTGAGCCACCTGGAGAAGACGTTACACCTCCATTTTGCTGATATCACTGGTCTGTTTTTACAAGCTAAATTATACTGGAACACAGTCACAGCCATCTGTTTGCATTTGTTTACAGCAATTTTCAAACTACAATTTCAGAATTGAGTTGTTGTCAATAAGACTGATGGCCTTCAAGCTTAAGGTATTCAGTAACTGGCTCTTTTGTGAAGTCTGAAGAATTCTGTGTTAAAATTTTCTGAATACATAACCTGTTGTAAGATAGAGTATATTACTTAATTCTACTATCTATATAATTTGCTTTCATTGCTTTTTCCCACTGGCTTAATGATGATCACTAAAATGATGAATAGAAATATTGGAATGGATATTCTTGCCTTATTCCCAGTCTTGGGAGAAATGCATTTTATTTTCATCCTAAAGTTTACTCTTAGCTGTGGACTGAATATGTTTCTTTTATCTTTCTCCCATACCCTCCTTCACTGAAGCATTTATGCTTTTAAGTAAATTATGAATATATTTGGTCATTACATTTTCTAATATTTTATTAATCTTTTACTCTCCTTTGGAACCTTATAATATATATTCTAAACTGGTCAATATTTTTCTGAAGCTCACTGCTGCTAAGTCGTTTCAGTCGTGTCTGACTCTGTGTGACCCCACAGATAGCAGCCCACCAGGCTCCCCCGTCCCTGGGATTCTCCAGGCAAGAACACTGGAGTGGGTTGCCATTTCCTTCTCCAATGCATGAAAGTGAAAAGTGAGAGTGAAGTCGCCCAGTCGTGTCTGACTCTTAGCAACCCCATGGACTGCAGCCCACCAGGCTCCTCCGTCCATGGGATTTTCCAGGCAGGAGTACTGAAATTCAGTTAAATTTTCAGCATTTTTCTCTCTATTTAATTATAGTTTTATTGCCATGTATTCAATTCACTTTACTTTTTCTGCAGTGTCTAATCTGTGGTTAATTATAACTAGTGAATATATTATTTCAGATTTTATATTCATCCCTAGCAGTTTCATTTATCTTTATATAGCTTTTATTTTCTATTCACTTTTCTTTATAATCATAACCTTGTTTATAGTAATTTCTTTAAAGTCAATGTCTGCTAGTTCCATTATCTTTGTAATTTGTGGGTTCATTTTCTTTTGATTCACTTTTTCTCTTGATTTTTGGGTAATACTTTCCTACTTCTTTGCATTTTTAGTATTTTTGACTCATTGCTTTATATTGTAAATATTATTGTGTATCTGGATTGCATTTTTTTTTTACCTTTAAGAAAGAAAAGGGATAAACAATTCACTAAGATGGGGAAAGATATCAAAGTATGTGAATATAGTTTTAGAGTAACAGTACAGTTTTCAACAAAGAAAGCATGTCCAACTTTGAAGTCATTCAAGGTAATATAATTTAAAATAGCAAGTTAGTTCTTCAAGCAGGAAATAAGTTTTATGTAGCATACAAGGGAAATAGAAATGACCTAAATGTTTTAAAGTAGAAGAATTTTTAAAATTATTGCACAATCTATTTAAATGTCAAGAAAATGTGAATCCATAAATTTAGTAATATCAATAAATGCTGAAGACAAATGAAAAATGACAGTTGCAGAAGAATGGCATCTGAAGAGATTTATTTGACACAACTGCATGGATAATAAAATTTTGTATTTCTGTGCTGCTAAGTCACTTCAGTCGTGTCCAACTCTGTGTGATCCAATAGACGGCAGCCCACCAGGCTCCCCCATCCCTGGGATTCTTCAGGCAAGAACACTGGAGTGGGTTGCCATTTCCTTCTCCAATGCATGAAAGTGAAAAGTGAAAGTGAAGTCGCTCAGTCATGTCCGACCCTCAGCAATCCCATGGACTGCAGCCTACCAGACTCCTCCGTCCATGGGATTTTCCAGGCAAGAGTCCTGGAGTGGGGTGCCATTGCCTTCTCTGACATATTTCTATAGGTAAAAATAATTATTTAACTGTATTGAAACTAGTCTGAAATAACTCATTGCAAACTGATAATGGTGGTAATGTATAAGAGACAAAAAGGATGTAATGGGTGTAGGTATTGATTAGATGGTATTTAAAGCCAGAGTGTTAAGCTTTTATATGTGTATTTTATATAGAATCTAAGCAGTTTAAATATAAAAGTACACTTTCAGTAATTAAAAATTAAATGGTCTAAATGGATAAAGATTAAAATTAACTGGTTCATCTGAGAAGGGGAGAGCACTGGTAGGGGAGAGTGGGTGTGTTTCGTTTATGTTTTAACCTATATATCTCAATGTAATTGGCATATTTAACAAAAATAATGTGAAGATAAATTATTGGTGTGGTTTTTGCAAATAATACATAATTCAATTGTGTTATGCAGGGGACAGCAAAAATTTTTGGTAACACCAGAGAGTAAATAGTTTGGGTTTTGAGAGATACACATGTTCTCTGCCATAATGTAAATGAATATATTTCACTGTGTTCCAATAAAAATTTATATGCAAAAGCAGGTGGTAGGACTGATTTGGTTTTTGGTTTGCAGGTGGTGTGCAACTCACTCTTATTTAATGAGTACTTCTAATAATTGTGTATTAGACAAGAAGGGAACTGTGAATATTTATGTATTATATTATAATGATATATTAAATCCAACAGATTCTGTATGTTAATCTTATATACACAAATTTACCAAATTAACTGAGCTGTAGAATTTTTCTGGATTTTTAGGATTTTCTATGTATAGTATCATGTCATCTACAAACAGTAAAAATTTTGTTTCTTCTTTTCCAATTTGGATTCCTTTTATTTCCTTTTCTTCTCTGCTATGGCCAGACATTTTAATGATAGCCATTCTGACAAGAGTACAGTCATACCTCCATTATAGTTTTATTTGCACTTCTATAATAACTAGTGATATTGAGCATTTTCCCATGTGCCTGTTGTCCACCTATATGTCTTCTTTGGAGAATTGTTTATTTAGGTCTTCTGCTTATTTTTTGACTGAGTTGCTTTTTCTGTTATTGTGTTGTATGAGCTTCTTATATATTTTGGAAATTAAGCCCTTATCAGTCACATCACTTGCAAATATTTTATTATTAAAATTTTATTCTCCTCAAATTATTTTGATGTGAGCATATTTTTGAGAGACAATTCTCTATGAGTCTCACACTTTCACACATCTTTTACCAGGTTCTCCTTGTACTATCTTTAAAGGATATTAAACAGCCTAGGAAGTTAGTGTCTCTTTCTAGAGGGCAGAATTCACAATTCTTTCTTAAGCAGAATCATTTCAGTTCAGTCACTCAGTCGTGTCCAACTCTTTGTGACCCCATGGACTGCAGCATGCAGGCCTCCCTGTCCATCACCAACTCCCAGAGCTTGCTCAAACTCATGTCCATTGAGTCAATGATGCCATCCAACCATCTCATCCTCTGTTGTCACCTTCTCCTCCTGCCTTCAATCTTTCCCAGCACCAGGGTCTTTTCTAAGGAGTCAGTTCTTCACATCCGATGGCCAAAATATTGGAGCTTCAGCTTTAGCATCAGTTCTTCCAATAAATATTCAGGACTGATTTCTTTTAGGATTGACATGAGAATCCTATAAACAGTTTGAACAGAATAATCAATATGATATTATTTTAAGATAGTTGGGCAGCTTTGCTAGCAACACTCCATGTATGATTAGGAGTTTTAACATTGGACTTACTCAGTCATGACACAAGTCTTGAGTGTTTATCATCCATCTGGGCCCATCCTTGATGTCCCTGTGGAACTCAGGAGAGATAAAAGGAATTAATGTTAATGTAAAGTTCATTCTGCCTGCTAATCCATGAGTGATAAAGTTTCTTGCCTTTGATTATGAGTCTCATGTCTTCCATGAAACTCTGGCAGAATAATTTGTTGGGTTTGAAGTAGGAAATGTATTATGTATTAAGGAAACTATAACAAACTTGGGGATCTGAATTAGTAGACATGAAAAAAATAAGGCAACTCAGAGCAGGTAATGTTAAATTACCATATTTATATTCAAATTTATCATAACTTTGGGCCTCACTTGCTGCTTCATTCATAAGACTCCATTAGATCTTTTGTCAAAAAATTTTAAATAGTTATCAGAGTCTGTCCTGAAAACCATCAAAACTTCTAGATACTTTTCTTTATGATGGGTCTCTGGCTACTATTCATAAAATATTTCTTTTACATATTGAAGTCTACCACTTCTGAAATGCATCTCTTTTCTGATATGTCAGAGGTATTGACAATTTCTTCCATATTACCAGAGAAACTTTCCAGTTTTACTTTATTTAAAAAATGTTTCAGCTTTATTAAGATATTGTTTTTGTCTTTTCTTTTATTATTCATTTTTTACATTGTAGTGAAAGTTTCTGCTGCGAACAAATGAATCAGCTATGTTGTGTGTGTGTGTGTGTGTGTGTGTGTGTGTGTGTGTGTGCATGCTCAGTTGTGTCCCACTCTCTGAAGCCCCATGGACTGTAGCTCTCCAGGTTCCTCTGTCTATGGAATTTCCTAGGTAAGAATACTGGACTGGGTTGCCATTTTCGACTCCAGGGTATCTTCCCGACCCTGGGATTGAAACTGTGTCTCTTGCATCTCCTCCCAATTGTAGGCAGATCCTTTACCACTAACCCCACCTCCCTCTTGGAACTCATTCCTATCCCACACCTATGGTGTTGAAGAAGACTCATGGGAGTCCCTTGGATAGCAAGAAGATCAAACCAGTCAATCCTAAAGGAAATCAGTCCTGAATATTCATTGGAAGGACTGATGCTAAAGCTCCAATACTTTGGCCACTTGATGCAAAGAAATGACTCATCAGAAAAGACCCTGTTGCTGCAAAAGATTGAATGCAGGAGAAGGGGATGACAGCATGAGATGGTTGGATGGCATCACTGACTTGGATATTAGTTTGAGCAAGTTCTGGTCATTCGTGATGGACAGGGAAGCATGGCCTGCTGCAGTCCATAGGGCTGAAAAGACCTGGACAGCTGAGCAACCCAACTGAACAGATTCCACCCCTATAGGTCATCACAGAACACTGAGCTGATCTCCTTAGGCTATACAGCAGCTTCTCAGTAGCTATCTATTTTACACATGGTAGTATATATATGTCAATCCCAATCTCCCAATTCATTCCAGCTCCCCTTACCCTTTTCATGTCCACATGTCCACTGTCTATGTCTGTATCTCTATTCCTGCCCTGCAAATAAGATCATCAGCACAATTTTATAGATTCTGTATCAGTATATATATATACATACACACACAAATTTATATTTGTTTTTATTTCTGACTTATTTTACTCTGTATGATGGCCTGAGATATCATTGACATAATACATATGTAAGTTTTAAAGCTCATATAAAATCTAATTTGTTACATATATGTCTTCCAAAAGGACCACCATAGTCAAGTTGGTTACCACTGCTGTCTTCTCACATAATTACCCTTTTTGTGGTGGTGGTAACATTTAAGATATTTTCTTAACAACTTTTAAGTACATAATATATATTGTTAATTATAGCCACCATGCTGCACATTAGATCCACAGAACTTATTCATTTTATAGCTGTGTATTGGTTCCATTTGACCAACATCTCCTGAATTCTCCCACAACCCAGTCCCTGGCAGTGACCATTATACACTCTTTCTTTGACTTCAGCTTTCTTTGATTCCACATATGAGTGAGAGCATATAATATTTGTCTTTCTCTCTCTGACTTATTTCACTCAGCATAATACCCTCAAGATCCATTTGTGTTGTTGTAAATGCCATTTCCAATGTTATTTAACACTCCAGATTTACATGAAGGCTGAGATAGAAACAATGCTTTGTAATCTATATTTTCATTATTTTGTTTTAAAATGAGATCATATGTCGTACCTCGAAACTCTATACTTCTACTATGCTGTGTTAAGCCATGACTTTCCCCTCTTTGGACACAGTGATTAATGAAACAATTTAAATAATAATCCAAAATGACAGGCAAATCCCAAACTCTTGGAACATGAATAAAATAATTATGATGAATTTCATGTGAAGAAAACTTGGATATATTATATTTATGCATTTACTAAATATTACAACTTTGACTTCTTTGATACTTCTTTTAGATTAACTTGTTTTTTATCAGATCTACTTTTGCTTGGAGATCAAATTTTTCTTGCATATTTTAAAGTTCTTCTATTTCTTTTTATCAGATAATAATAAGCAAGACATCAAAAGTGACCCACAAGTATAGAATGAAGATAAAAAGTTGAAAATAAATTTGAAACATGCTTAGAAAGCAAAGATTAATGAATAAATGAACAATCATCCAGCTTTCTTGTTTCATCCATTTTTATTTCTAATTGAAGTAAATCTTGAAGTTTTGGAATGGTCTTTCTTACATGTAATTTTTTTTATGGCTGTATTTTCCTAATCAGTTAGGATTGCCAGGAAAATATAGGAATTATTTTGAATTTCAGATGGAAAACAGATATTGTATAAAATGTGCATATAATAAAAGCTCTTTATCTCTAACTCAAATTTTACTGAGGGTCCTATATTTTTATTTATTAATCTGCCAACCCTAGTAGTTGTGAGAAATCTAACATTACTGAGATAGACATGTTGATATGATAAATGTTCTTTAACAAATTCATCAGCTTTATAGCTCAATTTATCATAAATTAGAAGTATAATGAAGTTTAGAGCTGTGTGATTCAATTATTTGTTGAAAATGTTAGTTTCTTATAAAACATTATTGTCCAGATAACTATTTCATATAAATTCATTTTCATAGTCATGCCTGTGAGTTTAATTACCTAGGTCTCTACTTTATTTAAAAATATTTAGATATTTCTATACAAATATAAGAAAAGTGTAAGATTACAATAATCAAATGAGAAAATTGAAGTGGCAAGAAAAATACTTCTCATTAAAAGTAGATTTTTTTGTGTGTGTGTAGTACTTCTGATGTGTAACGGTGTAATGACAGCCACTGTATATGTATTAATCCTGGTTTATCACTTGCAATTGTGTCAATTCCTCCTTATCCAACATAATTTCATTTTACTTCTCATGCTAATGACTCTCTTCCTGACATGCTATAATTTATCAGTGCCTCTGTTCTCATCTGGCCAGCTCAGAAATTTGTTACATTACCATATTTCATGTTCTGAAAATTGCAGTTGCATAAATTCTGCCTAAGACTGTCTCTCAACTTTTTTGAACAGGTAGGTTGTATAATTGAATTGTTTTATAGGGCTAAAAGCTCTCCTCTGTCTACATATTTATTTTAAGTCTTTGTTTTCTTCTTATTTTGGTGGTTGGTTTAGGTTTTCTAAAGAGCCTAGAAATTCACAGTTATCTATGTAAGAATAGCTAATACCCAACCAATGAAAATCATTTTGTCAGCAGTCAAATTTGTTTCCTTTACCTCTTCATTTTCTCATCGCTAATGAAGCAAAAAATGAAATGTTGTAGATTACTGTGGTAGGCAGAATAGGAACTCTCAAAATATCCACATCCTAACCCTAGAATCTGTGAATATGTGACCTTATATGGCAGAAGGGGTTTCATGTGTGTGATTAAGTTAAGGACCTTGAGATGAGGAGATTATCCTGGATGATCAAATAGGGCCCAACCTAATTATATGGTTTCTTAAAATTGCAAAACTCCTGGCTAGATTTAGAAGATGTGAGTATTGGAAAATGGTCAGGGAGATGCATGCTGGTCCCTTTGTAGGTGGAACAAGGAGGCCACAAGCCAAGGAATGTGGACAACCTCTAGATGCTGAAAAAGACAAGGAAAGAATAATTTAGCAATTTAGCCCATTTCTGAATTAGTCATCCTATACAGTGTCACTGGGAATTCTTCCAATGAATTTTCTTGAAGTTTCTGCTTCCCACATAAAATTTTGTGCAGCACAACTTTATTATCTAATAGCTTGGAAATTCAGAAGTCTAAAATGGGTCTTACCGAGTAAAAAAAGGGCCCACAGGGCTATACTGCTTTCTGGTGGTCCTGGGGGAGTATCTGTTTCCTTGTCTTTCCAGAGACTAGAGGTCGCCTGCATCCTTGGCTGTGGTTTCATCCTCCATTTTCGATCCCCTGCATTTAAATGTCTGATTCCATTATCACAGCTCTTTGATTCTGGCCCTCTGACTCCTTCTTAAAGGATTCTTGTGATTACACTGAGCCCATTAGGATAATTCAGAATAATCTTCTTGTCACAGGTTTTCACAAAGTCTCTTTTTTACCAATGAGGATGACATTCACAGGTTCTGGGATTAGGGCATGAGCATCTTTGGGGACGATTGCTCTATCTACTACTTTAAGTAAACTCTATTCTTCAATTTAATAAATCTCAACTAAATCGTTGTAAAAGTTAGCCATTAAAAAAATATATTTACTTTTTTATAGCTATGTAAGAGTGTGGCAGTCACAGCCAACTGAAAATAATGCTGTTTGTATGTCAGTGAAATACATTTTGAATACTAAAAAAGAATGCTAAGATTAGAGTATGCAAAAGATATAATTGAAGAATAAGATGTTTCAATTGATTCTAGCTACCTGACACTCATAAGACGTTATCAACTTCGTGCGATAGCACCAAAGGGTAGTTTATGTTACTTAATCAGTGTTCACACATCCTTCATGTTTGACTGTCAGGAAAGCATTATACCCTTGACCACTCAATATTAGAGATGGGGAAAATAAACATTTAGACATTTTCTTACTTTTCTGTGGGAGGGGAACAATTGTAATTTGTCAACTGTTAAGATTCTCTGTCAGTTTAGAGTTTGTTTTCTCTGTTTATCCAACAATTCTGTACTCTCTAACCCAACTTAATGCAGGACTTCCTTGACTTGAACTCCAAAAGAGTATCATTCTGCTTATACTTCTATCAATACAGGTCTCAAATGCTACAAACCCAGAATCATATTTGTATGATACATAGATACATTTTTAATGATCAATAATTCTAGCCTGGCATAATTTATCATATGTGGTGATGGGTTAGCATATCTTAAAAAAGTGTTAGCATTTATTAACATTTTCTTTGAGCAACCAGCTCACAGATATATTTATAATTCATAAGTACAAAGGCAGAATATGTGATAAGAATACAAATATCTTCATTCTAACTTAATTATGTTTAGCACTAAAGTACAAGTTAATATCTGGCAGGGTGGGGGGTGGACAGCTAAGTGATAAAACAACCAAAGAAAAGTAAATGTTCCAGGCAGAAATATCTCTCTGTACAGAAAATATAGAGTGATTGTCCTAGTTTTTAGAAAGTACTCACTAAAGTAACTGTGAAGATCTGTTGTATTTCCCCTAAAATAGAAATTTCAGTTTATTCCAAATATCTTTTAAATAATTTCTTCACTGTCAAATATCACCCCTTTGATAGTACTGAGAACATAGTAAAAATAATAGGAAAACAATGTGTTAAGGTGATCTTCCTTGCCTTGGTAACATCAAGTAAAGAAACTTAACTGCTGAGCACAGCAGTGCTCAAAGAATTCATGCAGTGAGCAGCTGCCTACTTTGGGAAAACATGTGTTTAAAAATACCTTCTGCTCCAGGTAACTCTGCTTTTATAGTCCAGTGTTTCAGCTGCTCTCAAGGACAAAACACAGGAAATCAAGATGTTTCATTAGAAATTGCTTTAAATAGTTTAATGAATGAAATTAGTCTTGGACTGGGTCTACATAAAGCTAGCAGATCAATAACTTTGGCTATATATTTGATTTTCTCAAATAATAATTTAAATTATTTTCCATGTCCAGAATTAACATCCTATTTGACAGAATAAGCATACAGATACATTTAAAGAGATGTATCAAAAATTTAATTGCCCAGAGTTCTTAATTTTGAATTAAAATCAAACTAAGTTCCCAAATTTAAAAGCTATCATTTTAGAAGTATAGGATTAAGGATAAGTCTTCTAAATAGAATGCTATTTTTACAATTAGTTCTACTCTTTGATACCAATGGTTTTTGATAGTATTCTCAGCATTGGAGTAAATAGTCACAGATGAAAAATTCAAAAACTTTTAAAAAGTTGACAAAAACAATTTTAGCTATCTATATGGTTACTCTTAGCTCTTTAACTCTTTAAGATCCTTTCAAAATAATGTGTTTTTAAGTAAAGATTTATATCATGTGTCAAAACTCTTTCAATTTAATTTTTGTGACCTGTAAAATTATAGTGTATATACATTATAATGACTGGAGATTTTTATTTGCTTAAAAAGGGAAATTTAGTTAATCAATGTTTTTCTCGAAGATATCAAATAGCTTAATATTTTCAAAAAGTTAATCACTCAGTCATGTCCGACTCTGTAATCCCACAGCCTGTAGCCTGCCTGGCTCCTCTGTCCATGGTCTTCTCCAGGCAAGAATACTGGAGTCGGTTGCCATTTCCTTCTCCAGGGGATCTTCTCTACTCAGGGATCAAACCTGGGTCTCCTGCATTGCAGGCAGATTCTTTACCAACTGAGCCACTGTTGACCCGTATGTTCACATTCAATTAATCTGTCATTTAGGATTTGGAGTTTTTGTTTTGTCTTTCTTTTAAAGGACATGATTCTTCAGAGTAAATATAAGAGGTAATTAGATGTCCATCAGCAGATGAATGGATAAGAAAGCTGTGGTACATATACACAATGGAGTATTACTCAGGCATTAAAAAGAATACATTTGAATCAGTTCTAATGAGGTGGATGAAACTGGATCCTATTATACAGAATGAAGTAAACCAGAAGGAAATACACCAATACAGTGTACTAATGCATATATATGGAATTTAGAAAGATGGTAACGATAACCCTGTATGTGAGACAGCAAAAGAGACACAGATGTATAGACCAGTCTTTTGGACTCTGTGGGAGAGGGCAAGGGTGGGATGATTTGGGAGAATGGCATTGAAACATGTATAATATCATATGTGAAACGAATCTCCAGTCTAGGTACGCTGCATGATACAGGATGCTTGGGACTGGTGCACTGGGATGACCCACAAGGATGCAATGGGGAGAGAGGCGGGAGGGGGTTCAGGATTGGGAACATGTGTACACCCATGGTGGAATCATATTGATGTATGGCAAAACCAATGCAATATTGTAAAGTAATTAGCCTCCAATTAAATAAATTTATATCAAAAAAGATGGAATTATAACAATTTTAATTTATAAGCAGAATGTCACAATTCAGCCAACTTAATATGGGTGATGTCAAAAGCAATTTATTCAGTAGAAATAAACAATATGAGCAACTGAGCACATATTTCACTTCTTGCTAATTTTTGGCATTGTGTAGTCAGAGAGTTGGACTGTGAAGAAAGCTGAGCACCAAAGAATTGATGCTTTTGAACTGTGGTGTTGGAGAAGACTCTTGAGAGTCCCTTGGACTGCAAGGAGATCCAACCAGTCCATCCTAAAGGAGATCAGCCCTGGGTGTTCATTGGAAGGACTGATGGTGAAGATGAAACTCCAATACTTTGGCCACCTCATGCAAAAAGTTGACTCATTGGAAAAGACCCTGATGCTGGGAGGGATTGGGGGCAGGAGGAAAAGGGAACAACAGATGATGAGATGGCTGGATGGCATCACTGACTCGATGTACATGAGTTTGGGTGAACTCTGGGAGTTGGTGATGGACAGGGAGGCCTGGTGTGCTATAACTCATGGGGTCGCAAAAAGTCAGACATGACTGAGTGACTGAACTGAACTGAACTGAGTCAGATCCCAAGATTTGCATCAATATTTATGCCTTTGAATTTTGATAATATAATTGAACAGTAAACAACAATATACTTATAACTGCCTTGATTCCTTCCTTAATTTTTATCAGCATACTTCAATTGAATATTAGGAGAATGAGAGATTCCACTGGAAATACATATATTAGCCTGCCAAATCTGTAGTTGACCTAATAAGCAGGGGACTTAACAAATGATGAGTCATTTTCACCAAACTTATTACACATCAGTTTAACTAATTTCAATTGTATGAACAACTCAATTAGTGAATATTTGAGCTCCAACTGTTTCATGCTGTTAAATATATTTAATCCAAATAGCCCGTCAAATTAATCTATTTGGCTCCAGTTGTTATTGTTATTCAGTAGTTCAGTACAGTAGTGACTCCAGTAGCTCATTTATGGATTCTACAGTATATTTGCTGACTGTTTACTGCATAAACAGAGCCATGGTAAGAAACACATAAAGTTGTACACATCAAGGTCATAATAAACTTGGAAAAGTTTGTGATTTATAGGCTTTAAGATACAAACATACCACTACTATGCAAGGTGCTGATTATTATGAACAATTCAACTGACATAATAGCTTAATGGGGCAGAGTATACTGTAATCAAAGTCAGTAAGGAATCAGATAAGAGGTGGTGACACAAACTGACTTTGAGATGTAGGAAGGGTTTAACAGACAACAATGAAGAATTATTGGAGAAGTAAAAATATTAGAACAAAGGCACTGTGAATGCAAACATAGTGCTTTTTCAGTGAATGAAAAGTTATTTGAATTGCAAGGAAAGTGAGATATATACTTTTATTATCAGTGAACCAACAGCTACGTAAAACTGAAAAACACACTGGGAAAATTTTGAAAGCTTGGGGAAAAAATACTTGACAATTTTAAATGAGCCTTTGCAGGTAAAAGGAAAAAACTTTTTCACTGAAAACCAATTATGATAAGTCAAGATATGAGAAGAGAAGGAATATTTTTAGATTTCATAATATATGAAAATGTATAAAAATGAATAGTGAGATTTGGAGGAAGAAAAAGAATGTTGAACTCAAGGTCATACAATGTAGTGCAGTGTTTCATAAAAGGTACAGGAGGCACTGGGTACCAAAGGAGAGGCCAACCCCAGTGCTGTCTGGATAGGACTGAACTAATAATATTTATTTAGGAAAGTTATATTTTAATTCTGGTGAACAAGTAATGATGACTATCAATGAAAACAAACATGCACATATATTAATCACCATAAAGCAAAGCAAAGCAAAGTTTAGAACAGGATGATGGAGACTTGTATTAAAAACCACAATATTGTAAAGTAATTACCCTCCAATTAAAATAAATTAATTAATTTTTAAAACATTTTAAGCTTTTATTATTTATTATACCAATATTTTTAGTGGAATAAAAATAGCAATAGAAAGTAAATGCATTGGATGACACTTTGTGCTTATACTTGTAGTAACATCATTAAGTATGGGTAGCAAGAAGCAATATAAACTGTAGCGAGATAAATGAAAGTGACAGAATTAGGACTAGACTGGCATTTTGCTTTTGGTGGGGTTTTTGATGAATCTCCAGTTTTAAATTAGAATCCATTCTCTGGGATAGGGAATACTCAGTCATTTACATTTTGCCATGATTTTTCCTACTGTGACTTTAGATAAAACTTTGTATTTTTATCTATATGTTTTTTATCTATGTATTTTTCATTTATCCCTCTGGCCTAGCATTTGCTAGCTTACACAGATTTCAGCTCCCTCAACTATGTAAACTCAAAAGAAGATGTTAAATGTGTGTTGTGGCTCCAGTAAGTGAGAAAAGTAAGTGAAAGGGCTAAATACTCTGGGTCAAGCTCCTAACCAGGATTTAGCTGTATCTTTTTTGAGTATTTGCTGTTCTTATTGCCCATTGTTTATCTGTGTTATAGTAAACTCAAAAGACTAGTTATTTTGGAACGATAAACACTCCTCATATTTTAGCAGCTTGTAACAACGAAGGTTTACTCTTTCTCACCTGAATGTCCATTGATTGGGACACAGAGTAATAAGGTAGCTATCACTTGGGACTTTGGAGGTTTAATTGTGGCCAAAGGAAGGTGGCTCAGAGGATCTCATAAGGAAATAAAATACTGGAAAAGACAGACCTCAATTCACTCACATGGAGGTCACAACCATTCCTCTGGTAACAACCCAGTTATAGGAGATTCAGAAAGTGCAACTCTGTGTTCTGGGAGGAGAGACATTTAGAAGTGTTTGACAAATTATGCTACTCATCATCAAATATGTCAACACAAACTATGAAGTCAGTTTTACTTGTGTTCAAAATTACCTTTATAGTTAAATTCAAAGCTTCAGTCTCAATCCTGGCAAAATAAGGTTAATAATATCACCTTTCAGTGTTGTTTATGACCAATTTAGATAGCATATTCAAAGGCAGAGACATTACTTTGCCAACAAAGGTCCATCTAGTCAAGGACATGGTTTTTCTGGTAGTCATGTATGGATGTGAGATTTAGACTGTGAAGAAAGCTGAGCACCAAAAAATTGATGCTTTTGAACTGTGGTGTTGGAGAAGACTCTTGAGAGTCCCTTGGACTGCAAGGAGATCCAACCAGTCCATCCTAAAGGAGATCAGTCCTGGGTGTTCTTTGGAAGGAATGATGCTAAAGCTGAAACTCCAGTACTTTGGCCACCTCATGCGAAGAGTTGATTCATTGGAAAAGACTCTGATGCTGGGAGGGATTGGAGACTGGAGGAGAAGGGGGTGACAGAGGATGAGATGGTCGGATGATATCATTTTGACTCAGTGGACATGAATTTGAGAAAACTCCAGGAGATAGTGAAGGACAGGAAATTCTGGCTTGCTGCACTCCGTGGGGTTGCAGAGAATCAGATAAGATTTAGCCACTGAACAACCACAACAACATTATAAAATGTAATTTTTCTATGTTGGGCTTCCTAGAATTTGGGTACAGTTCATATGTTTGAAAATGTTGTGGGTCATTTCATACCAATGGTTCCTATCACTTTTTTGTTTTTATTTATTTATTTTTCTTTCTTGTCTTTCTTTTTTTTTTTTTTTTTGTCTATACTGTTTTATTTTATTTTATTTTACTTTACAATTCTGTATTGGTTTTGCCATACATTGACATGAATCCACCACGGGTGTACGTGTGTTCCCAAACATGAACCCCTCTCCCAGCCCCCTCCCACTCCCCTCCCCACAACATCTCTCTGGGTCATCCCCGTGTACCAGCCCCAAGTGTGCCATATCCTGCATCGGACATAGACTGGCAATTCGATTCTTACATGATCCCTCAACTTGACTTGAGATACTACAATAAACTAATCTCCCTGAATATCATATCTTCTTCTAGACTTTAACACAATCTAACATGTGTTCATTTAACTCAGCTCTTTTAAGTCCAAGTTTAAGCTCATACATTTATCTGTACATTTTCTGCTGAATTACTCTTCATGTTCTTAAATTAATGCTGACTTGACTATATGACTGAATTATCAAATTTTAATGTTGAAAGTTAATCCTTCATTTATAAAATCAGTAGTCATTCAATTTGGTATTATTTCAATTTATATTCAATTTGGTATTATTTTCATTATTATCTTTATTTATTTCTCAAATTACTTGGCCTTTACATAGCATTATAATAAAGATAGAGGCTTAAAATTAGAATCCCTTTAAAATGTAAGCTCACAGTCTTTTACAAGTGGAACAAACTTCATATCTTTACAGCAATGGTTTGTTGTATCAGTGATATGAACTTACTTCTTTCTTTTAATGACCCTAGAAAAGAGGAGAGTTTGAAGTGAAAGGAGTTTGAAGAGAGAGATGCTGCTTCCTTTGATGGACAGCTTGGCAGAAGGAGAGCAAAGTTAGCAGTGCTACTCACTGATCCTGAAACACAAGCCATTTAAGTAGCACTGAAGGCTAGTGAATTGGAACCACCAGCTACACTACTTGTATAATTAATTTATGTAAAAGAATATTGGAAACAACCATTTCAGCAAAATAGCATGCAATGTTATTGAACTAGTAGAAAAACACTTGTATGTGTATTTTGATTAATCTTCCCTTTAATGTGATCATTTATTTTCACAATACAGAAAAAAAAATGCTTAAAAATTCAGGGGAAGACACAGGATAAACTTCCTGCTTCCAGTGTCAGTATTCTAACCTAATTTGTACAATAGATGGTCATTAAAATTTTGAGAAAGGAGGTGAAACTCTTTACCTCAGAATGAGGTTAGTAAGATTCTTCCTTGGTAATCTGATTTTTGCAATCTTATTTTGAAAAATTTTTAGTAGATTAATCCTTTAAAAATGCCATCTAACTGTTGTGACCTTTTGGAGTGACAAATTAGATACTGGGTTGGCCAAAAAGTTTGTTTGGGTTTTTTGGAAGATCTGTTAGAAAAAACTGAATGAAACTTGACCTACCCAATATTTTTTAATAATAGTTTTATTGACAATTATCATTTAGCAGGGAATTATTTTAATAGTTGTCTAAAACAAAATATGAGATAGATTTAATTCATAAGTAGGGAAAAATGTTTTCAGGATGAATGTGGATTAACCTAGTGCTGTTCTTTGTAAGTGAAGTAGCAGATATTTCATTGCCCTTAGAAGCTGATGGAATGTACTATGTCTTACCTCATGTATTTAGAATTTTTACATTTATTGGTGAAACAGGACTTTCTATACATGATTTTTCTATAATCTAGAATATGTTTTTCAGATACCCAATCTGAATTAGGGATACAACTCGGCAGTGTGAGTGTCTGGGTGTAAATCCAAGGTCAACAAGTTTTTGTTTAAAATTGGTAAAGTGAGTAAGCTCTCTTGGCCTCAGTTTTCTCATCTTTGAATTAAGCTGATAATACTACATTTTTACATGGATTAAATAATATAATAATAGTACCAGGAGCTTAAAAACACTTTTTGAATGGGAACATTCTGAAATGGCTGTGTCGGTGCTAGTCTTCATGTTTACTCATGGGATGAAATGATGTAATTTGAGAAAGGTTGATGCTTAATCAGATTTGTACATAAGACACTAACATCTGCATCCCCAATGCAGCTCTGTGGACAGAGCATTCATTTCATCTCCATATAATTTTATTCTAGAAAGTAGAAGTATCTCTTCTGTAGGCAAATTGGTGGAAAACTATTATAAATAAAACTATGCTTATTATTGCAAAATATTTGACAGTCATAGTTGCTGTTTTAAAATTATTTGAAGGTTAATTAGAATGTTATTTTAGTGAGAAGGAAATTTAGTGGATAGTGTATATTATTTGCATCTCTAGGACATTTTATATTTAAATGTACCATATTTCTATATGATTCAAACTCAGCATTATGTTATGTGCCCTATAAAATAAAAGAAATGAAACCTAAATTACTGCATTTTGCAGAATCAGTACTTACAAAATGATATCTAGGGAATTTCAATTCCACACACAAAGCAAAATGTAACATTAGCAATACTGTAACTCAAACTGTTGATTTGTTAGACTAGAGATGAGCAAGGTTCATGAAAACAGTAAGATGCCTAGAATTAGTAAAATCTTTGAAAAGCCATTATCTCCTGCACTGCCAAGTTTTACTCTCATATTAACTAATTCTCATATTTCAACTGGTAAATACAATAGAGGAGTGATGGTAGCAGAATTTAGTGAAGTGAAAGTCACTCAATCATGTCCACCTCTTTGCGATCCCATGGACATAGCCCATGATATTCTCCAGGCCAGAATACTGGAGTGGGTAGCCTTTCCTTTTTCCAGGGGATCTTTCCAACCCAAGGATCAAACCCAGGTCTCCTACATTGCAGGCAGATTTTTTACCAGCTGAACGATCAGGGAAGCCCAAGAATACTGGAATGGGTAGCCTATCACTTCTCCAGTAGATCTTCCTGATCTAGAAATCGAACCAGGGTCTCCTGCATTGCAGATGGATTCTTTACAAGCTGAGATACCAGGGAAGCCCTGGAAGAAATTAAAATAGCCATTTCAAATCCTTTGTCCAGAACTAGCTTTCTAGAAAGGTTTATTATAACAATTCCAACTTTAAAACAATTCCTATCCTACTTAGGAATGCTGTATCCTCTGAAAAACAGCAATATTGGAATGAAAAAGACTCCTATAATAATGCTAGTAGTGAAGGAGTAGCCTTCTCTAATGTGAGACTAAATAGTCCTGAGGAAAAAGGAGAGGCAAAATCCCTTAAGAAGTTATCATCAGGGCACAAAACATAGCAGAAGTCATATAGTAATTTGATTTGAAATCAATGAATTTTCAAGTATCAGAATGTCCCATTGTGGTGACTGCTAGGGTATTTAAAGTTGTTCTACTGTACCAAATTACAACTTCTAATTTTACAATAAAATGGCACTAAGTTATCCAGATTCAGATTTACAAGGTATCTCCTAGGTGGAAGGCAACTGGACTCGAAAAACCCACCATAGTCAAAGGCATTTACATAACCAAAATTGCCAAGATGTTATCTGTGTCTGTCAAGTTTCAATCTGAAGTTTGAACATGGAAAATTTAATATAAATATGAATTAGTAAAAGGAAAACTGAATGGGGCATATAATTATAGTAAGGGATATAGTAAAGACACATGAAGAAAGTGACCACTATCTTGGGGCTGATGAAGAGTGGATAAAGAAAAAATTAAGTGCTTAGAAGATTCCCCATATCCTCCCAGAACTAAGATTCTGACCTTGTTGGAGAGGAATGCAGACTGCTGTTGAGAAAGAAATTCCTGAGTGCTGAATCATGTCTGGTCAAGAGGAGCAGGCTGCTGGTGGTGGATAAACTTGCTGTCAAATGTGACAGTCTGAAGCTATGTCATGGGAACAGCTCACATGGTAAAGAAATTCTCCAGATGCTGTTGTAGATACAGGTTCAATTGTGTTGGAACTGGTTCATAGGAAAAGTGTCCTAGGTGGTTGAGAAACTCACTGGAAGATAGATTGGACTTGGTCCAATGATGAGTTGTGTTCTGGATAGGGCATGTGGGCTAGAGCTGTTCCAAAGGAATGGTCTGCCACTTAGGCCAAGAAACACTCGTGCATATGCTTCAGGTGGAAGTAGTCTGCAAGAACCACTGAGACGATCCGGCACACTGAGTGACAGCCATGCTGGAGAAGAAAACCACCCCAAGACCTAGAGGACATGTCTTTCCTCTTGCCATAGTCTCACAACATCATTCCAGGGACCTCTATTGGCACAGCTTCTATTGTACTGTCTGGCAAAGGAGAAATTAAACTTGGGGCACAGCATTGGTATTACCATCAAGAGCACAAAAGCACACCTGTTATTTATATATATATATATATATATATATATATATATTTTTACATTTATATCATGTTAAAGGTTATTGCATAATATTAGGATAGTTCCCTTTGCTATACAGTAGGTTCATGCTGTCTATTTTATGTATAGGTGTATGCATCTGTTAACCCCAAACTTACTAATTTACCCTTCTCCCACCTTTGCCCTTTGGTAACCATAAATTTTTTGTCTATGCCTGTGATTCTCTTTCTCTTTTACAAATAAGTGGATTTATATAATTTTTTAGATGAAATATATAAGATAAATTATATGAAATTTGTCTTGTCTGATTTACTTCCCTAGTATAATAATCTCTAGGTCTATTCATGTTGCTATAAATGGCATTATTTCATTCTTTTTAATGACTAAGTAGTATTCTATTGGGTATATGTAGCTCATATTAATTTTTCTTTCATCTATTGATGGATTGCTGCCATGTTTTGGGTATTATAAATGTAAATGATGCTGCATGAATATTGAAATGCATAGTATCTTTTTGAATTATGATTTTCTATGATCTATGCCTAGAAGTTAGGTTGCTGGATCATATGGTAACTCTATTTTTTGCTTTTTAAGGATATTCCATACAGATTTCCATAGTGGCTGCACCAATTTACATTCCCACCAAAAAGGAGGGCTCCTTTTTCTCCACATCCTCTTCCATATTTGCTATTTGTAGATTTTTGATTGTGGTCATTTTGACTAGTGTGGGGTGATACTTCATTGCAGTTTTGATTTGTATTTCTCTGATAATTAGTGGTGTTTAGCATTTTCATGTGCCTTTTGGCGATCTGTATGTCTTCTTTGGAAAAATATATATTTAGATCTTTTGCCCACTTTTCAATTTTGTTGTTCATCTTGTTTTTTTGTTTTGTTTAAATATTGAGCTGCATGAGCTGTTTTGTATATTTTGGAAACTAAACGCTTTTCAATTGCTCCACTTGCAAGTATTTTCTCCCAGTCTGAGGGTTGTCATTTTATTTATGTTTCCCTTTCCTGTGGCAAAGCTTTTAAGTTTAATTAGGTCTCATTTGTTTATTTTTGTTTTTATTTCCCCTATTTTGGAAGATAGATTCAAAAAGATACTGTTGCAATGTATGTTAAAGAGTGGTCTGCCTATGTATGTTTGCCTCTAGTTTTATAGTATCCATCCTAATATTTAGATCTTTTATGCATTTTAAGTTTGTCTTTGTGTGTAATGTTTGAGAATATTCTAATGTCATTTTCTTACATGTAGTTTTCCAGTTTTCCTGGTATCACTTATCAGAGACACTGTCTTTTCTCCACTGTATATTCCTGCCTCCTCTGTCATAGATTAATTGAGCATAGGTGTGTAGGTTTATTTATGGGCTTTCTAGCCAGTTTCATTGATGTGTATTTCTGTTTTGTGGCCTGAACCATACTGTTTTGATAACTGTAGGCATATAGTATAGTCTGAAGTCAGAGAGCTTTATTCCTCCATTTCTGTTTTTCTTAAGATTATTTGGGCTATTTGGGACCTTTTGTGTTTATGTACAAATTAAATATATATATATATATATATATGTAGTGCTTTGAAAAATACCATTGGCAATTTGATAGAGATTGCATTGAATCTTTGGAGATTACTCTGGGTAATTTAGTCATTTTCACAGTATTTATTCTTCCAATCCAAGAGCACAGTGAATTTTTACATCTGTTTGTGTTGTCTTTGGATTCTTTCATCAGTGTCATAGTTTTCAAAGCACAGGTCTTTTGCATAGGTTTATTCCTTTGTATTTTATTCTCAGTATACAGCTTCCAAGAGTGGAGTATCTTTCTCCCAGTATCTTTAATTGAGCTCCTGCAATTAAATCCCAGTGGCCTTAAAAGCCAAATATTCTGGAAGCTTCTCCTCCCAATGCCAGACAGCCTGGCTGGGGGGCCTGCTGTAGGGCTCAGAACTCTCACTCCCATGGGAGAACTTCTGTGACATAATTGTTCTTCGGTCTGTGGGTAGCCCACCTGGGGGGTATTGGATTTGATTATATCGTGAGTATGATCCCTCTCTAATCTTGTTGTGGTTTCTTCTTTGCCTTTAGATGTAGAATATCTTTTTTTAATTTTTTTAATATAAATTTATTTATTTTAATTGGACTAGATGTAGCATATCTCTTTTGGTAGGTTCCATTCTTTTTTACTGATGTTCATTCAGCAGTTAGGTGTGATTTTGGTGTTCTTATGGGAGGAGAATTCAAGGTCCTTCTGCTTCACCATATTTTCTCAAGTCCTACATATACTTCTTGACCCATAGATTAAGGTTACAATAGAAAGAGCAAAGTGAGGACCTGGCCACTGCTTAACACCCTGTAACCCTATCCTCAAGATAGAAAATAAAAAGATAGTCTGTTTCTGAATGATTGCAGAAACTAAAGTCACTGTCATATACTCAAAAGATTCCAGAGTGGTGGTCTCCATTCAATTCTTCTACCCAGGGTCTTAATAAAACTTATACAGCATGGCAAAAATCAGTGGACTGTTGTAAACCTAACAATGATATGGCCTTTACAGAAGCCATCCTGCTGCTCTGGTGTATTTACTGGTACAGAGCAGTACTGTCACAAGGATTTACTTTGTGCCAATTCCTTTCTTTGAAGTTTATGTTAGAGTTAGTATTCCTTTATACAGTAAAGCCAACAGTACATTTTCACTGTATTGCCTCAGGACTATGATAATTCTCTCACTCATAATTGAAATATTACCTGTAGGAAACTTGGTCATAAATTTTTTTTTGAGAAAGTCCAAACTCCAGGTGACTTCTCTTTGCCTACATTCTCCCTGAATATATACCAAAGACCTCCCTTGACCTTTGACCAACTGAAAGAAGGGAAAACAATTTTAGTCCAAATGTTAATTCATAATGAATGGATGCTCTGCCTTGGCAGTAATCGGAAATGAGTTGCTCCATATTACTCATATCAGGGTAATTCTGAAGCACTGAGGTGGTGGACAATTCTCCAAGGAGATAAAACGACATTTGCTAAACTTGGTGATCTACTTTCTATGGAAGAAATGTGGCCTGGAACTCATAAGAACTAACTTGTGTGCAAAGATAAATGTGGACATTTGTCTATCACCTGATAAAAACAAATCTGGAAGACTGATGTTGGGTAGGTCTGACAGATACATAGGTGGATTTATGTTAGTGAAAACAAAGTAAATGAAACTTTGTTTCATGTAAAGTTGAAGGGAAAGCAGCTTGAACCACAGAGGAGATATTTAAATAGCTTCTCTCCTGTACCATCTGAGTAATTTGACAGTGAGTCCATAGACAGGGTGGACAGTGTGACAAGGATTATGCAGTTTTAAAATGAAATCATCCTCACCAAGTCATCTAGCTGTTGATACCCATGAACGTACAACTTGCCAGCAGAAAAGAAGATGTTGAGCCCTTGATATTTCAAAGGGACCACTGCTTTCTACATGAAGGTTCATCAATTGCATTAGATGTTTTGTATTTTGAAGGGTCATTTTTGCCAGAATTAATGCATATTCCCAACAGAAGGATACCTTCTGTGATATCTCTATAGGATCATTGTCTAAGTGCTTACAGAAAACATTGATCTGTGAATATGATATAAGAACAACATTAATTCAGACCAAAGGGCATATTTTATACAAAATAGTTCATGCAGTGGGCTTAGAAATTACTAATCATTCCATACACCCTATCAATGATAAACAACCAGACTGATAGAAGAGTCTCAGGCATATGTAAGTTTTAAGGCAAACCTCTTAGATAGATCAGTGCTGCCTTCCAGGAAACAGAGCATATATTGAATCATTTGTCAAAATATAGTAGCATGTTCCAGCAGCTACATTAAATGGATCATTGAGCTGACAGATTTAAGCGGGACAACACGTGTTCATAATACCCACTGAATCCCTTGAACTTTTGTTTTTCTTCCCTGCAGCTTTAAGTCTGCTAGAAAAGATGTCCTAATTTTCAAGAAGAAAATACTTCTGCCCAGGAACATACTAATAGCAATGCTGAACTGGAAGCTACAAATAACAATCACCTTCTTAGGGCTCCCCATGCAGTTTGAAGTATTGGCTAAGGGTAAAGGACTCTAGAATGGGTAGTGATGTGATGAAGTGGTTTCAGCAGTAGAGGCTATAGCTTGTGCTAATTTTTTAAATTAACATTCTTTCTTAAGTGCTCTGAGAGATAGAGATTGATCTTCACAGAAACTTGACTTGATTTAATGTATACTTTCACAACTGCTAAAGAAGTGTTCCAAAGTAGTGTCTCATTTTGCAGTAGAGAACCCAGCAGAAAGGTACCATGAGATCTGAATACCACAAGGAATGAACTGTATCAGACATGCCTGTATTGTATCCTGTTTTCTAAACTGTACCTGTCTCCTTAGCTCTTGGAACTTACATGGAGACCAAGGATCTATCTGCCAATGCAGATATCCAGAGTCTTGGAACCCTGTAATTAATTTTGAACTCACATATAGCACTATTTTTTTTTTCAGAGAAGGGTACTGAAACACCATGTGGTGGTGATGGTTTCATGGCTAAATCACGTCCAAATATTGAGACCCCATGGACTGTAGCCTGCCATGCTCCTCTGTCCATGGGATTTCTCAGGCAAAAAGAAGGGTGGTTATTTCTTTCTCCAGGGGAGCTTCCTGACCCAAGGATCAACCCCAAATCTCTTACCAGTTGAGCCACCAGGGAAGCAAGGCCCTGAGATACCAGAGCAGTATCTTGCCAAAGGGGTAAGACAACACTCCTCAAGTGTGTGAAGCTTATTCTTCGTAGGGCAAAGTTTCACCAATGAATGACAGGTAGCAACACAGTATCAGAGAAGAATATCTTCTCCATCGTATCCTTTAATGAATGAATCCAAAGCATAACTTCAATAGTTTCAGTAGAGACTGCCCAAGGCCACCTTACATGGTCAGGGACCAGTCATTGCTCTTCTTAAAGTGACAGTCAACTGAATAACATACCACTGGAGATTTATTTTCTTTCCTGGCCTCATAACGCTTCTCTTCTCTCTTACTCTGCCCTGGGATTGCACCTGGTTAAGTATTACTGCTAAGGTTTACTCAGATTCTGTTTTCTAGAGAACATGAACTAAGACATAAGAAAATATTCTAGATGATAACAATCCTATCTCAATATACTTGTATATTACACCATCATATTATATGCTTTAATGCAAATTTACCAATTATAACTCAATAATAAATAATTTTCAGAAACTTACTTAAAATTGGTGGTTCGGATATTTAAAAATCTGCCTGCAACAAGGGAGACCTAGGTTCGATCCCTGGGTAGGGAAGATCCCCTGGAGAATGAAATGGCAACCCACTCCAGTACTCTTGCCTGGAGAATTCCATGGCCAGGGGAGCCTGATGTGTTACAACTCATAGGGTTGCAATGCATCAGACATGACAGAGTGGTTAACACTTTCACAACCTTAAATTAACTTGCTTTATTTAGAGGAAAAATCTAGATAGCATATTAAAAAGTAAAGATATCACTTTGCCAACAAAAGTCCATATAATCAAAGCTATGGTTTTTCCAATAGTCATGTATGAACGTGAGAGCTGGAATATAATCTGAGTGCTGAAGAATGGATGCTTTCACACTGTGGTGCCAGAGAAGACCCTTGAGAGTACTTGGACATCAGGGAGATCAAACCAGTCAACCCTAAAAGAAATCAACCCTGAAACTTAATTGCAAGGACTGATACTGAAGCTGAAGCTCCAATTCATTGGCTACTTGATATAAAGAGCCAGCTCACTGGAAAAGTCCCTGATGCTGGGAAAGATTGAGGGCAGGAGGAGGTGGGGGTGACAGAGAACAAGATGATTGGATGGCATCACCAACTCAATGGACATGAGTTTGAGCAAGCTCTGGGAGATGGTGATGGACAGAGAAGCCTGCTGTGCTGCAATCCATGGGGTCACAAAGACTCAGACACAGCTGAGTGACTGAACAATAACAATAAAACTGAGAGGACAAGAGAAGACGTAGTATAAAACAGGTAAAACCCAGTTTTTTAGAGTATAGTCTAAGAAATAATACATAGTATTAAAAATCAAAGTGAATCGGTAAATAAACAGGCTATTTATGAATAGGGAAGTTACTACCAGAAGAAAATTCTAAAATACTTGGTGGTGATACCATGGAGTGGAGAGAAGTAGGGAAAAAGTCTTTTTTTGTTTATAAGCCAGTTAGTGTTATTGACTTTAAAAAGTTTATTCATGTATTACTTTGCCTTTAAATAAAAATCAAAAATTGTTGGAACTGTTAAAAATTACATTTTGTTTTTTAACTAATCAATAGATTATTTAATAATCTTATAATTTAATAATATCTCATCTTTATGATAAACTCATGTAGAATAAATACAAGTTTTGCTTAAACTGAATGTAAAGTTGCTCAGTTGTGTCAAACTCTTTACAATTCTAAGGACTGTAAACTTCTAGGTTCCTCTGTCCATGGAATTTTCCTGGCAAGAATACTGGATTGGTTTGCCATTTCCTTCTCAAGGGGATATTCTCAATCCAGGGATCAAACCTGGGTCTCCCACACTGCAGGCAGACTCTTTACCATCTGAGCCACCAGGGAAGCATATTCAGTGATATCTATCTAAAAATAAGTGTGTGACCTCCGGTTTTCCCTTGAATCCAATGTATGCTGAATAAAATATATTATGACTTACTCCTGGGGGGTTGGGGGGAAATGTATCTGCTTACAGTAAGTCACCCAGGTTGAATAAACAATCTCTCCTTGGCTTAATTTATTTAAAAATTGCTTTATTGGCTTACACACACACACACACACACACACACACACACACACACTGTGATGTATGCAAATAGATTCCAGATAGCCTCTGGTATTTGTGCATTTCAGATAAGTAGCCATTCTAGCAATGACACACAGTTCACATAGTAGCATTTTCAATCATTGAGAAGAAGGCCCTTTCACATAAATATATTTTCCAAATCATACTACCTATATCTTGTACTAAATAAAATGAGTAAGAGTGTAATTCAATGTTCTTGACCTTTATGAGCGCTGCGAACTTTTTGAAAGAAATGCGTTCTACGTTATATTTAAAATTATCACCATTAGTATTACTCAAAAACGGTGTGACTGACAGGGCCCGTTCCCAAGTTGTTTTTTCTTTCAGTCACAAATTCTTATTCTTGACCCAGAGGCAAAAATGTTATGCAAAGTGAGAGTGTTGAAAGGGGAACAGTTCATCTTTCTGAATATAAAATCTCTCCCACTGTAACATCTCAGAAATCTACAAGCTTCTCTCCTTGGAGGTGCCTCTGAAGGGGTGATAGGTTATTGCATTTATTTAAGGAAGGCAAGAGGGGGTACAAAAGTCTTTCTTGAATGTGTTATGAGACTTTCTGGGCAATTGTGACATGGAGTTTTATATTCAGGAGTGTGGTGTCTCATGACTGTAATATATTTGGTTGAAAATGTAAAGTTTTCAAACAGTATTGCCGGATTCAATCATTGTGCATCCACATTTTATTTAAAAGTAACATCCTAAGATAATAGAATGTTAGTGTCTCAAGGTCATTGCTTACAGTCTGTTCTTTTCCAACCTGCCACGTCCTTTGGCATTGCCTTTCACTTTTTTAGGAACAGTGAGCTCACCACTTCATGATGGAAATCTTCCATGTTAGGTTTATTCCTGTCTACATGTATTCTATATAGAAGAAAAGAAAAAGATTTTGGCCTCACTAACATAAACATGATGAAATCTCATTAATTCATCTGAAATAGAGGGAAAGTCCTAATAATATGAAATGCAGATATTTTTAAAGGAAGAGTTTCAGTCATTCCCAGGGTGTCCAGCAATTAAAGCCAAAATACAAATACTGCCAAGTAGAAATCCTGTCAAACCCTATTTAAGGCACAAATAAAGATAATTTTTAATTATAATTGGCATGCAAATGATTGCCTCTAATAAAAAGAAATTGCTTCCTTAAGTAGAACATTTATTCCTCATATCTTGTTTATATTATTAATTTCCTTGCCAGATCTTTTATTATTATTATTATTAGCACAAGGAAAAGTCTAGCCTAGTTCTTGTCTGAATCAGCATAGAATCATTTTAAGATTATTCATAATAAACAACTTACCACATTATTTTTACTTTTGAATTGTGAGCCCATATTTAGAGGTTTTTGTTGATTAAATGTGTGTGTGCTTGGTTTAATCTTCATTTGTATATATTTGAAAGTTTTATCTTATAAACTAAGCAAAACAGTATAACAAAAAATATATAAAACTAATTTTTGTCTTTCTTATTAGAAAATATTAAATAATTATAAATACTTTTTATTAAAGCTTGATGTTATATCTTATATTTTGTATTAATTATTTTAAAAAATTATTTAAGATAGTATATATGATTATAGGACCTAAGGAAGAAGAAATATTCTCTTCCCCTTTACTCTCTGAATTTATTTTCTAAACATTTGCATGAACTATTATTCTACCTCTTATTATGTAATCAATTTTGTTCATTTAAGCAAATGAGAATTACTTTATAACATCAATATAAAACTTGATAATAATGAATTATGTGCAATTAAAATATGTCACTGAAGTTTTTGAGATTTGGATTACTTCTACAATTGGTGATGTAAAAATCGCCCATAAACATATCCTTTAATACAGAAAATTATGAGTAATAATTCCAGACATAAAAATTATTGTATTATTGTGGAATTATTTTTATACATTTTTCTCTAGAAAAGCTATCCATCTGAAGGGAAACATGTAAAGGACATCACTTTTTTGCATAGTCTTATTTAGATATTTGACAAATTCTTAAGTCATACAAACATATCTAATTTTGTGATTTTCATTTACTTAAAAACAAATGACTTTAGAAATTTTACCTTCTTTATATCCCTATTGATCATTTATATTGAAGCTTTAATTTATTTTAATTGGAGAATAGTTGCTTTACAACATTGTGTTAGTTTCTGCTGTACAGCAATGTGAATCAGCTGTAAGTAGACATACATCCCCTCCCTAATGGATCTGCCTCCTACCCACCCATCCCATTCATCTAGGTCACCACAGAGCACCAAGCTGAGCTTCCTGTGCTATATAGCAGGTTCCCACCAGCTATTTTATACATGGCAGTGCACATACATCAATCTTAATCTCTCAATTCATCCCACTCCCTTCTCCCTGGGTCCATGTCTGTTTCCTATGTCTGCATCTCTATTCCTGCCCTGCAAATAAAGTCATCTGTATTATTTTTCTAGATTCTACATACATGTTAATATTACATTTTAATTTTTCTGACTTACTTCATTCTGTATGACAGACACTAAGTCCACACCCATCTCTACAAGTGATCAATTTCATTTCTTTTAATGGCTGAGTAAAATTACATTGTATATATGTATTACATCTTTATCCATTCATCTGTTGATGGATATTTACGTTGTGTCCATTCCCTGGCTACTGTAAATAGTGCTGCAGTGAAAAATGGGGTGAATGTGTCCTTTTGAATTATGGTTTTCTCAGGGTATATGCTCAGTAGTGGAATTTCTGGGTTATATGGTATTTTTATTTTTATTATTTTAAGTACTTGCAAAACTGTCTTTTATCTTTTATGACTCTTCTCTCTTTTATTTCCTTTGTCTATTTATTACACATTCATAAAGAATTATCTTTACATGCTAGCATACGTCTCTATACATTGTGCATATTTCCACACTTTTTATTTAAAAAGTTGACTTTTAACATAATTAATTTATATACATCTGTAATATTTGATTTCTGCTCTTGATATTACATTTAAAATCTTTGTCACATCAAAGTTAAATGAGTAACATCACTTTTTTTTAGTATGCATAGACCATTTTATATGTAAAGTTTGAACATCTGAAGTTATTTACAGCATATTATAAAAATAATTGAATTTTATCATTTTCTCTGATGCTCACTTGTGTGGTAAAATGGGTACATTTACTGTACTTTGCCATAACCTAAATTGTTTCAGAACACTTTTGACTATGGATTATCTGTGTATTTTTGCTGCTGACTCATATTATTCTTGGTCACTTTATAGTACAACTTAAATTTTTATTTGGACAAGGTAATCTCAGTTTTTTATGTTAATAATTTTCTTGGCCTATTGTGAAATACTGGGTTTTAGTGTTACTTAGTGTTACTTTAAGTGCTAATTAATGTTTCACTGGGAATATAACTGAATGAATAAATCAATTATATAACTTTAAAAAAAAGTCTCCATTCTATCAAAAAAAATAAAAACAATTCATCCTACCCAAAAGCAGGAACCAAAATTTAATAAGCTTCCATCTCTAGCAACGTTAAATTGATCTAAAATTTTGGTTTTGGTTTGGTTTCAGGATTTTCAGAAGTATGTGTAGTGTTACAAAATGAGTTACAAAGATTCCTATCTGTTTATTCTTTGGAAAATTTATCTCATTATTTGAACTTAACAAACTGATTCTTATTTTAAGTTTTAGAAATTCATGTAGATATTATCTCTCCTTCAGTGAACATTATAAAATGCACACCTGAGATGTAAAATAAAATGAGATTTGAAAAATATATCCATCATTGCAGTTGACATCCTTAAGAAGAAAATACGTCCATATCTCCAGAAAACTTTCTAATATTTTTGCAGTCAACACCTCAACTAACTCCAAACCTGTTCTTGACTTTCATATAGTGGAATAATTCAATAAATATTTTTGTGGCCACATGAACTTGATACACATCTAGAAGATTATTCCATTGATGTTGTATATATCACAATATTTTCATTTTATTTCAGAATGTATCTCATTTATAAATTTTCCAAAATGTGTACATTTGTTGTCCTCCTGATAGACATGTGAGTTATTTACAATTTGAATTGGGCTTCTCTGGTAGCTCAGCTGGTAAAGAATCCACCTGCAAGCCAGGAGACCTCAGTTCAATTCCTGGGGCTGGAGAGATCCGCTGGAGAAGGGATAGCCTACCCACTAGAGTATTCTTTGGCTTCCCTGGTGGTTCAGCTGGGAAAGAATCCGCCTGCAAAGTGGGAGACCTGTGTTCCATTTCTGGGTTGGGAAGATCCCCTGGAGATGTGAATGGCTATTCACTCTAGTATTCTGACCTGGAGAATTCCACGGACTATACAGTCCATGAATTTGCAAAGAATCGGACACGACTTGACAACTAAACCACCAGCATATGATGTTTTTGGAGATATGTATACTTACATTGGCCTGGCGTGCTGTGATTTATGGGGTCACAGAGTCGGACATGACTGAGCGACTGAACTGAACTGAACTGATACTTATATTTATAGACATATGATTGGACTTTCCTGGTGACTCAGTGGTAAAGAATCCACCTGCAATGCAGAAGACACCGGAGATGTGTATTTTATCTCTCAGTAAGGAATATTCCCTAGAGGAGGGCTTGGTAAATCACTCCAGTATTCTTGCCTGAAAAATCCTATAAACAGAAGAGCCTGGCAGGGTTAGGAAAGTGACTGTCTATCGGGTTGCAAAGATTCAGACATGACTGAAGCAAATGAGCACACATATGTATAAGTAACTTTTTCCAACCTAAGTGCATTTTTTAGTGCAACATTTCAAAGCAAAATGTTTTAAATACAAACTATAATTCTTATTGCTAGCAACTTTTGAGTCCATACAGTAAATTTTTTCTACTCTAAATTCATGGAAAATGTTCTCATATTCTTCTTCTAAAATTTCATATCTGTATCTTTTAAATTTTAGTTCTGATCCACTTTAAATTAAAATTTACATAAACTTTTTTTTAAAAAATTGAAGTATAGTTGATTTACAATGTTGTGTTAGTTTCTGCTATACAGCAAAGTGATTCAGTTTTATATATATATATATATATATATATATACACACACACACACATATATATTCTTTTGTATTAATTTCTGTTATAGTTTATCACAGGATATTGAATGTAGTTCTTCATTCTACAGAGTAGGACCTTGTTGTTTATTCATTCTAATCCATCTACTAATCTCAGACTCCTAGTCCATCTCTCTCCTTGGCAACCATCAAGCCTGTCCTCTATGCTTGAGTCTGTTTTTGTTTCATACATAGTTCATCTGTGTCATGTTTTAATTCCCACACATAAGTGATACCATGTGGTATTTGTCTTTCTGTTTCTGATTTACTTCACTTAGTGTGATACTCTCTAGTTCTATCCATATCACTGGAGCTTTATCCATCCACCTATTGATGGACATTTAGCTTGTTCCCATGGCTGGGTTATTATGAATATTGCTGCAATGAACATAGGGTACATGTGTTTTTTGAATTATAATTTTGTCCAGATATATGTCCAAGAGTAGGATTGCTGGATCATGTGACAGCTGTATTTTTAGTTTTTGGAGAAACCTCCATACTGTTTTCCATAGTGACTGGACCAAACTTTGTGCTGCTATAATTGTTTGGTTTTGATATTAGGGTGATGATAGCGTCATAAAATATGTTAGGGAGTGTTCCTCCCTCATCAGTCTTTTGGAAGACTTTGAGAAGGATCAGTTAAAGTTTTTTTTTTTTTTTTTTTTTTGTATATTTGGTAGATGTCACCTGTGAAGCCATCTGGTCTGGGACTTTTGATTACAGGGATTTTTTTTTGTTTGTTTTTTCTTTTTACAGATTCTATTTCACTGCTAAGGGATTTGTCTGTTTAAATTATCTGCTTCTTCTTGATCCACTTTTGGTGGGCTGTTTGTTTCTAGAAACATTTCTGTTTCTTCTAGGTTCTTGAATTTGTTGGCATATAATTGTTCATAGTATTTTTTTGTTTTGCTGCTGTTGTTTTTTCTCTTGTATTTCAGTTATTCAAACACATTTTTACTTTTACTGATATTTTAAAAATAGATAACAGTATTGTCTGTGAGTAAGAATGGCTTTACTTTTCCCTTTTCAATTTTTATCTTTTACTATCTCTTTTTATCATATTCCGTAAGTGTTAAAGGGCTTTCCTGGTAGCTCAGCTGGTAAAGAATCCACCTGCACTGCAGGAGACCCCGGTTCAATTCCTGGATCAGGAAGTTTCCCTGGAGAAGGGATAGCTACCCACTCCAGTAAAGATGTTATATGCCCAATTTTGCAATGATATTATGCTTGCTCTAAACAGCCATGTGCCTTTTAACAATACTGAAAGAAGCAAAAACCTAGTCTATTATATTAATACACAATTTTATCTTTTTGGTTCTTTTTATTCTGTCTTGCACATCTGAGTTTCTTCCCTGGTATAGTTTTCTTTCACCATAACAATATTTGTGCATTACATCTTGTAAGACAAGTCTGCTAGCAATGTGGCTTTTTGGTTTTTCTTTAAATGAAAATACTTTTTTATCTTTCTCATTTTGAAAAATATTTTCACTGAATATACAATTCTGGTTAATGTTTTTTCTTTCTTCAGCACTTCAGCACTTTTTTCTCTTCAACACTTTAAATATGATACTTCTTTGTCTTATGGCTTCCATTTCTAAGTTAGGAATGGTCTGTCTCACACCTTTCTAAGTAAAGTATCTTTCTGGATGTTATAATTTTTATAAACCTATTTTTAATTTTCCACAGCTTAGCTATTATTGGAACAAGGTGTTTACTTTTTTCTATTAATTTCCTCTTCACTATTGTTGGGATTTTCATTTACCTCAAAATATAAGGGAAAATGTTCCCTATTTTTTCAGTATATTTCCCTAACTTCTTCCCATTCTGGTTCAAAATCAATCTCCCCAGCCCACCCCTCTTTGGTTTTGATCTCCAATTATATGTGTGTATATATAGATATATATTTAAAACTTTGTTTTTCATCAGTAAAGATTACTTTTATAGTAGTTTCAGATTTCCAGCAGAATTGAGTGGAAAGTGCACAGAACTCCTATATACTTTCTATTTTCATATACACAAATTGTCCCCAATACTGACATCCTCTACCTAAGTGGTACATTTGTTAAAACTCATGAACCATCATTATCACCCAAAGCCATAGTTCACATTAGAGTTTACTGTTAGCATTTTACATTCTATGGGTTTGGAGAAATGTATAATGATATATATCCTCCATTTCAGTATTGCAATAAATCACTTTACTGCCCTAAAAATCGTCTATCCTCTGCTTATTCATTCTATCTTCTCTACCCAAATTTGTTTATCTTTTTACTGTTTTTACAGTTATGTCTTTTTAAAAATGCTATATACTTGAAATCACACAGTATGGAGCCTTTTCAGATTAGCTTTGTTTCATTGGGGCTTCCCTGGTGGCTCAGAGGTTAAAGCGTCTGCCTGCAATGTGGGGATCTGGGTTCGATCCCTGGGTCAGGAAGATCCCCTGGAGAAGGAAATGGCAACCCACTCCAGTATTCTTGCCTGGAGAATCCCATGGATGGAGGAGACTGGTGAGCTACAGTCCACGGGGTCGCAAAGAGTCAGACGCGACTGAGCGACTTCACCTTCACCTTTGTTTCATTTAGTAATATGCATGTAAGATTCTTTTATGTCTTTTCACGACTCAATAGCTCATTTCTTTTTGTTGCTGAATAATATTTCATGGCTTCTTTGCACAATGGTTTGTTTACTGAAGAACATCTTGATTATTTCGAAGTCCTGTCTATTACGAGTAAAGTTGGTGCAAACATTCATGTATAGGTTTCTGTGTTAAAATAAGGTATCAATTTCTTGGGGAGATATCAAGGAGCACAATTGTTGGGTTGTATGGTTACAGTACATTTATTTTGTAAGAAATTACTGAATTTACTTCCAAAGTGGCTGTACCATTTTGCATTCCCACAAGCAATGAATTAGAGTTTCTTTTATTCACATCCTCACCAGCATTTCGGAGAAGGCATTGGCAACCCACTCTAGCACTCTTGCCTGGAAAATCACATGGATGGAGGAGCCTGTTGGGCTGCTGTCTATGGAGTCGCACAGAGTTGGACATGACTGAAGCGACTTAGCAGCAGCAGCAGCACCAGCATTTGGTGTCAGTGTTTTCAATTTTGGCCATTCTAATAGGTGGGTAGTGATACTTCACTAAGTTTTAATTTATAATCACCTGATGATATATATTTTTTCTGGATGTTTTTCTGAAATAGATGTTTTTCTGGAACTCTCTTGCTTTTTCAATGATCCAGCAGATGTTGACAATTTGATCTCTGGTTCCTCTGCCTTTTCTAAAACCAGCTTGAACATCTGGAAGTTCACAGTTCACATATCCCTGAAGCCTAGCTTGGAAAATTTTGAGCATTACTTTACTAGTGTGTGAGATGAATGCAATTGTGTGGTAGTTTGAGCATTCTTTGGCATTGATTTTGTTTGGGATTGGAATGAAAACTGACCTTTTCCAGTCCAGAAAAACATCTATTTCTGCTTTATTGACTATGCCAAAGCCTTTGACTGTGTGGATCACAATAAACTGTGGAAAATTCTGAAAGAGATGGGAATACCAGACTACCTGACCTGCCTCTTGAGAAATTTATATGCAGGTCAGGAAGCAACAGTTAGAACTGGACATGGAACAACAGACTGGTTCCAAATAGGAAAGGAGTACGTCAAGGCTGTATGTTATCCTGCTTATTTAACTTATATGCAGAGTACATCATGAGAAATGCTGGGCAGGAAAATCACAAGCTGGAATCAAGATTGCCAGGAGAAATATCAGTAACCTCAGATATGCAGATGGCACCACCCAATGGCAGAAAGTGAAGAGAAACTAAAAAGCCTCTTGAAAGTGAAAGAGGAGAGTGAAAAATTTGGCATAAAGTTCAACATTCAGAGAACTAAGATCATGGCATATGGTCCCACGACTTCATGGGAAATAGATGGGGAAACAGTGGAAACAATGGCAGACTTTATTTTGGGGGGCTCCAAAACCACTGCAGATGGTGATTGCAGCCATAAAATTAAAAGACACTTACTGCTTGGAAGGAAAGTTATGACCAAACTAGACAGCATATTAAAAAGCAGAGACATTACTTTACCAACAAAGGTCCATCTAGTCAAGGCTATGGTTTTTCCAGTGGTCATGTATGCATGCGAGAGTTGGACTGTGAAGAAGGCTGAGTGCCAAAGAATTGATGCTTTTGAACTATGGTGTTGGAGAAGACTCTTGAGAGTCCCTTGGACTGCAAGGAGATCCAACCAGTCCATCCTAAAGGAGATCATTCCTGGGTGTTCTTTGGAAGGACTGATGCTAAGGTTGAAACTCCAATACTTTGCCACCTCATGCAAAGAGTTGACTCATTGGAAAAGACTTTGATGCTGGGAGGGATTGGGAGCAGGAGGAGAAGGGGATGACAGAGGATGAGTGGCTGGATGGCATCACGAGTTTAGGTGAACTCCTGGAGTTAGTGATGGACAGGGAGACCTGGTGTGGTGTGATTCATGGGGTCACAAAGAGTTGGATATGACTGAGTGACTGAACTTAACTGAACTAATGATATATGATCTTGAAGTTGTTTTCAAATGCTCATTTGCCATCTTTTTATCCTCTTCACTTAGGTGCCTGTTCAAGTCTTTGGTCTATTTTGTATTCAGGTGGTTGGTCTTCTTATTGTTGAGTTTCAAGCACTTATAATAGTGCTTTATCAGATGTATCTTTTTATAATATTTTCTCTAAGTCTGTGACTTGTCTTCTCATTATCTTGATATCATCTTTCACAGAGAAGTTTTTAACTTTATTGAAGTTCAACTTATCAAATATTTCTCACATAATGACTTTTGTGTTGTATATAAAAAATTATTGCCATAAAGGTCTAGGTTTCTCCCATGTTATTTTCTAGGAGTTGTTTCATTTTTGGTTTTACATGTAGACCTATTATCTACCTTGAGTTAATTCTAGTGAAGGGTGAAGAGTTTGTGTCTAGGTCCATTCTTTTCTTCTAGCACCATTTGTTGAAAAGATTTTATTTGCTTCATATTATTGCATTGTTACCTTTGCCAAAGATCAGCTGAATATCCTTGTTCCATTGATCCCTTGTCTGTTCTTTCAGCAGTACCACAGTGTCTTGGTCACTACAGCTTTGTAGTAAATCTTGAAGTCTGGTAGTGCTAGTCTTCTCACTTTGTTCTTTTTCAATATCAGGTTAACTCATAAGTCTTTGTTTCTTCGTAGATTTTAGGCTCAGTTTGTCAACAATAGCAACGAAACTTGCTGGGATTTTAATTGGAATTACATTGAATTTATAGACCAATGTGACATCCTCACAATATTGAGTCTCCCTCTCAATGAGTGAAAGCATTTCCATTTATTTAGTTATTTGATATCTTTCATTAGAGTTCTATAATTTTCTTCATGCTGTTTGCTGGTTAGTTGCTAAATCTTGTCTGACTCTTTGTGACCCCATGGACTGTAACCACCAGGCTCCTCTGTCCATGGGATTTTCCAGGCAAGAATAATGGAGTGGGTTGCCATTTCTTTCTCAAGGGGATCTTCCTGACCCAGAGATCAAACTTGTGTCTTCTACACTGAAAGGAAGCTTCTTTACAACCAAGCCACCAGGGAGGCAATTTTCTTCATGTAGATCTTATAAATAACTTGTTAGGTTTCTATATAAATATTTCACTTTGGAGTGTTAATATCAATAGTACTATTTTTCACTTCAAATTCCTCTTGTTCATTGAGGGTATTTTTAATATTCTTAATTCATCTTGTCAGGAGCTCTGCTGAGCTGGTACAAAGGGCTGAGCTGCCAAGTGTCAGAAGAAGACAAAAATGAAATTACTATGATGGCAAAAGCAAGAGTCTCATACTGGAGAGAGGCCAGATTCACCTATTCCACTTTTCCCATGGAAAGGATCACAGGTTGATGACCAAGTGGATTAACACAGACATGAGAGTCATCACAGTATTGAGGGACCCCCAAACAACATGCATGCTCTAGTAGTTTCATGGACTCTGGGGTCAAAGGAGGAGGGTAAGGAAGAGGTCTAGGAGTAGAAAAGCAATTGGTACTGAGTTAAAGTAGAGAAAAGTATGTTCACGTTCCCCACTCCCACCCCCATATGGAAGCCTCAGCAGAAGACCTCCATCCAAAGTCCTGGCAATGAAGGCACAGGGGCTAGGACTGAAGATCATGAAAGAGCATGACTATCCAAAGGAACTGGAATCCATGACTGCAACTTCAGAATACGCAATACTCTGAGTGAAATGGGGAAGGAAGCTTTCTCTCATATGGCCTGACAAAGATTTAGCCTTTGTCATGGCCTATTATTGTTCCTGAAAGATCACACATAGGTTTTCTACTAGAAGTCAGATGTCTCAATGAATTTTTAGTCCCTAAACCAAATATTCTGAGTATTTAGGTGATCACTTCATACTTCGTGTCCATCACTTTGATATTCCCAAACACTGTATAATTCTGTTAACTTGGTCTGATATTAACCCTGTGAGACGCTTACTCCTTGGAAGAAAAGTTATGACCAAAATAGATAGCATATTCAAAAGCAGAGACATTACTTTGCCGACTAAGGTCTGTCTAGTCAAAGCTATGGTTTTTCCAGTAGTCATGTATGGATGTGAGAGTTGGACTGTGAAGAAAGCTGAAGGCCAAAGAATTGATGCTTTTGAACTGTGGTGTTGGAGAGGACTCTTGAGAGTCCCTTGGACTGCAAGGAGATCCAACCAGTCCATCCTGAAGGAGATCATTCCTGGGTGTTCATTGGAAGGACTGATGCTGAAGCTGAAACGCCAGTACTTTGGCCACCTCATGTGAAGAGTTGACTCATTGGAAAAGACTCTGATGCTGGGAGGAATTGGGGGCAGGAGGAGAAGGGGACGACAGAGGATGAGATGGCTGAATGGCATTGCTGACTCAATGGACATGAATCTGAGTGAACTTCGAGAGTTGGTGATGGACAGGGAGGCCTGGCGTGCTGCGATTCATGGGGTCACAAAGAGTCGGACACGACTGAGCGACTGAACTGAACTGATCTGCTTTCTGATGGGGCCTGTGGTATCTGGCCCTCATATTTGTAGTCCCATGCTCAGCAAGGACAAGGGAATAATCACATATATTTACTAGACCCAACCTTACCACTTTCTATTCCAATAACAAATACCTTGATCTGTAGGTTCTAGCTGCTCCAGCTGCCAGGTATTCCAATATCTGCCTAATCAATTCAAAGAAGATGTCTTGACCTTGGGTTCTGTTTCCTATGCTCAATAAGCAGGTGTCTGAAAGTTATTCCAAGGCAGAAAGCCAGAGTAAAGATGAGGCTCACTCTGTGTTTTCCTTTGCTCAGGGATTTCAGGTCTATGATGTCTATTGTCCAATTCCTGAGAACAGATGCTATGTGCATGCTCTCTAGTATTAAGATTCTTTACGGAAAGATGGAAACACAGTACCAATAATTCATAATTGTCAAGTAATAAGACTTTTAGGCCATGATTATATTTTTGCACTTAAACTTTCCTTCATTTTGTTAAAATTATATGATCTGAAGAAACCAATACGGGACATTGCCATGGGCATATTCTTGCCAGTTTTGCTATAAATTTTCTAAGAAATAACACAAAATATTAATGATTTACTTCAACTCAGAAATAAGTATTTAATGCACAATTAAAAAGATAACCACTTACCCTGTGCTTAGTTGCTGAGTCATGTCTGATTCTTTGTAACCCCTTGTACTGTAGCCCAACAGGCTCCTCTGTCCATGGGAATTCTCCAGGCAAGAATACTGGAGTGGGTTGCCATGCCCTCCTCCACGAGATCTTCCCAACCTGGCATCGAACCCAGGTCTCCCACACTGCAGGCAGATTCTTCACCAGCTGAACCATGAGGGAAGCCCAACCACTAACCCTACAAGAGGTAAAATAGAATATTGGTAAATGATTTAAACATAAAATATAATGATATATAAAAAATAACATGGTATATAACATAACTGGGAATTTAAAATGGAAAAAATTGGAAATCTTTTTAAAAACTAAATTAGGAATTTAAGGACAGAAACGGTGTGGACCTAACAGAAGCAGAAGATATTAAGAAGAGGTGGCAAGAATACACAGAAGAACTATACAAAAGAGATCTTAATGACACAGATAACCACGAGAGTGTGATCAATCTTTGTGTGATTGCTTCAACAGTACATGAACCGAGAACTTCCAGATGTTCAAGCTGGGTTTAGAAAAGGCAGAGGAACCAGAGATCAAATTGCCAACATCCGTTGGATCATAGAAAAAGCAAGAAGATTCCTGAAAAACATCTAATTGTGCTTAATTGACCACATAAGCCTTTGACTGTGTTGGTCACAACAAACTGTGGAAAATTTATAGAGATGGAGTTGCCAAATGGGTGTTACCAGCCTCCTGAGAAACCTGTATGCAGGTCAAGATGCAACAGTAAAAACCAGACATGGAACAGTGGGCTGGTTCACCATTGGGAAAGGAATAGGTCAAGGCTGTATATTGTAACCCTGCTTATTTAACTTATATGCAGAGTACATCATGTGAAATGCAGGCTAGAAGAAGTGCAAGCTGAAATCAAGATTGCTGGGAGAAATATCCATAACCTCAGATATGAAAATAACACCACCCTTATGACAAAAAGCAAAGAGGAAGTAAAGAGCCTCTTGATGAAGGTGAAAGAGGATACTGAAAAAGTTGGCTTAAAACTCAACGTTCAAAAAATGAAGATTATGGCATTCATTCCCATCACTTCATGGCAAATAGATGGGTAAAAATGGAAACAGTGGGAGACTTTACTTTCTTTTGCTCCAAAATTACTGCAAATGGTGACTACAGCCATGGAATTAAAAGACGCTTGCTCCTTGGAAGAAAAGCTATGACAAAACTGGACAACATGTTAAAAAGCAGAGTTAAAAACCAGAGATATTACTTTGCCAGCAAAGGTCTGTCTAGTCAAAGCTATAGTTTTTCCAGTAGTCATGTACGAATGTGAGAGTTGAACCATAAAGAAGGCTGAGCACCAAAGAACTGATGCTTTTGAACTGTGGTATTGGAGAAGACTCTTGAGAGTTCCTTGGACAACAAGGAGATGAAACCAGTCAATTCTAAAGGAAATTTACCCTGAATATTCTTTAGAAGGACTGATACTGAAGCTGAAACTCTAATACTTTGGCCACCTGATGCGAAAAACTCTCATTGGAAAAGACCCTCATGCTGGGAAAGATGAAGGTAGGAGGAGAAGGGGCAATAGAAGATGAGTTGATCGGATGGCATCACCGATTCAATGGACATGGATTTGAGCAAACTCCGAGAGCCTGAACAGCTGGGAAGCCTGGTGTGCTGTCATCTATTGGGTCACAAAGCGACTGAACAACAACTAATAACTTTATATATCATAGAATTATTTACACATGTTCTCTTTTTATTTAGTTAGCCTTTCCTCAGCTTAGCTGTGATAATTTTTATATTTGTCATTTGACTTCAAACTTTCTTATATTACTCACATGGTAAGTTGTTTCATAATTACTGTTATGCTCTATCGCTTTTTTGTATAATTTTTTAATTTTTTATATCTAAGTGACTGTTATAGATTCATCTGTATTGAAAATTTTAAAAACTTTACACAAATCATCTTTCATGGTCTTTCTGGGTGCTTTTTTTCTTTGAATTATACATAATTGAAATACATGGGATCCAGGATTTCTTTCTGTTTTCATTTACTTAACTTTGGACACTACTTTAAGTTTTACAATTATCTTTGATTTTTTTAAAAATCTTACTATAAGGAATATATATTTGAATTTGTTTCTAACTGTAGTTATATTTACAGCATACATATTTTGTCTCTGCATTCCTTTAACCCTGTATCTTTTTAAAAACTCTCTTTTAACTTTACTTAATTTTTCTATGTCCAATTTTTAATATTTTTGCCATAGCTATGATATAATAATAATGCCAGGTATTTTACTGCAAGTAGCACTTTAAAAATTTAAATGCATTTATTATATTTTGCCTTTCTGTCATTTTTAAGGCTGTATTAGCAACTCCAAAATCTCAGATAATTTAATCTGAGGTATGTAATATAAGGTATGTAATCCGATAGTTTTGCTTCATATCTTCTTTCCCCAAGTATTTGTGAATCATTGACTATATGACCAGGAATTCTGATTGAGATTATCCTTATTATATTAAATAGTATCTTCATGTAGTACCTCTTTTAATTTTTACTTGTGTCTCATGTTTTGAAATTGATCTTAAAACATTTATTTTGAAGATATCTTTTCAGCTTCAGTGCTATTCTTATTTGGGACCAGATGATTCTTTGTTGTGGAGAGCTGTCCTGGGCATTGTAGGATATTTAGCAAGCTATGGTTAGTTGTAATAATAAAAAATGTCTGCAGATTTTGTCAAATGTTCTCTGGGGATAGGTAATATCACCTGTTATTTTGATAAGAGACTTCATTGAATCTACAGATTGGTTAGTATGAATATCTTAACAACATTAATTCTTCCAGTCCATGAATGAAGGATATCTATTTCTTTACATGATTTTTAATTTTCTTCATCAGGTTTTCAAACTTTTCAGAGTATGGGTCTTACACCTACTTGTTTAAGGATATTCCCAGGTATATTTATTTCTTTAAATGTAATTTTTAAAGGGAATATTTTCTTGATTTCTTTCTTATAGTTCATTATTAACATATTAAAATACTTTTATGTGTGTTTGCATTGATTCAGGTTGGTGCTGAAATTTTTTTAAAAATAGTTAACAAGAACAGTGATTGACATAACCTATTATTTACTGAATTCAGATATACTATGCATGTTTAAAACATTATCTTATTTAATCTTCACAACAATGTCAATTTTCAGAAGACAAAAGTACTTGAAGAAATTCATTTAGAATGAACATACCAAGTTTTTAAAGATGTGGACTAGTACTTTTATATACTGCTAACAGAAATATACAGGTGGCACCAGTGGTAAATAACCCATCGGCCAACACAGGAGACATAAGAGACATGGGTTTAATTCCTGGGTTGGCAAGATCCCTGGAGAAGGGCATGACTACCCACTTCATTATTCTTGCCTAGAGAATCCCATGGACAGAGGAGTCTGGTGGGCTACATTCCACAGTGTCACAAAGAGTCAGACACAACTGAAGCAACTTACCACGAAACACAAATACAAATTGGAAGAGTATTTTTAAGACAGGATGATAATTTCTTTAAAATTTAAAACATGCATATGTTCCAGTCATTCAATGCCTAGGTATTTATAATGGAAAAGAAGACATGACAATTTGTACAAATATTCATAAAGCTTTAGAATTGATGTCTTTGAACTGTGGCGCTGGAGAAGACTCCTGAGAGTCCCTTGGACATCAAGGAGATCAAACCAGTCAATCTTAAGGGAAATCAATCCTAAATACTCATTCGAAGGGCTGATCCTGAAGCTGAAACTCCAGTATTTTGGTCATTTGATGCAAACAGCTGACTCATTGGAAAAGTCCCTGATGCTGGGACAGATTGAGGGCAGAAGGAGAAGAGATCATTAGAGGATGAGATAGCTGGATGGCAAAACCAATGCAATGGACATGAACATGGGCAAACTTTGGGAGATACTGAGGGACAGAGAGTCCTGGCCTGCTGCTGTCCATGGGGTTGCAAAGAGTCTGGCATGACTGGGCAACTGAACAACAACAACTAGAAACTATACAAATGTCCATCAAAAAATGAATAAATTAATAAACTTTGGTATAGGTACCATTGGGATATTTCTCAGCAATACAAAGGAACACAATCTTTTTTTTTACAAATTAAACTATTAAAAAATCTCAAAATTTATCCTGAATGAAAGAAACCAGGAAAAACTAGAATGCATTCTATCTATATAGAGTTCTAAAATAATACCTATTGATCTACAAGGCTAGAAAGCAGATCAGTGGTTACCTGGAGACATTATGGGGGAGGGGCGGTCATGTAACAAAAGGGCATAAAACATGTATAGTTGCATTCACTCATTTTCTCGATTATATGACTATTAAGAAGCTTGCTGCTGCTGTTGATAAGTCGCTTCAGTCGTGTCCGACTCTGTGTGACCCCATAGACGGTAGCCCACCAGGCTCCCCCGTCCCTGGGATTCTCCAGGCAAGAACACTGGAGTGGGTTGCCATTTCCTTCTCCAGTGCATGAAAGTGAGAAGTGAAAGTGAAGTCTCTCAGTTGTGTCTGACTTTTAGCGACTCCATGGACTGCAGCCTACCAGGCTCCTCTGCCCATGGGATTTTCTAGGCAAGAGTACTGGAGTGGGGTGCCATTGCCTTCTCTGATTAAGAAGCTTAGATAGGATGATTTTTTTTCATTAAATTCTTACTTACATGCAATCAAATTTACTCAATTTAAGTAAATTTTGAACTACTGTAATTGTTTATAGTTGTATAACTGCAGTAGAGCCTTCTCCTCATCATAAAGTTTCTTACTTTCTTATTATACCCACTCCCAACCACAGGAATTCTCTATTCTACCTTGTTGTTTTTCAGTCACTAAGTCATGTCTTCATGACTGCAGCATGCCAGGCTCCTCTGCCCTCCACTATCTCCTAGAGTTTGCTCAAATTCATATCCATTGAGTTGGAGATGCTATATAACTATCTCATCCTTTGCCAACCTCTTCTCCTCCCACCTTCAATCTTTCCCAGCATCAGGATCTTTTCCAGTGAGTTGGCTCTTCACATCAGGTGGCCAAAGAACGGAGCTTCGGCATAACTCCTTCTAATGAGTATTCAGGGTTAATATCATTTAGGATTGACTAGTTTGATCTCCTTGAAGGACTCTCAAGAGTCTTCTCCAGCACCACAATTCAAAGACATCGATTCTCCAGCGCTCAGCCTTCTTTATGGTCCAAATTTCACATCTCTATGTGATTACTGAAAAAAACATAGTGTTTACTTATATGGACCTTTGCCAACAAAATGATGTTTTTGCTTTGTAATACTCTAGGTTTGTCATAGCTTCTGTTCCAAGGAACCAGCATCTTTTAATTTCACGGCAGCAGTCACTGTTGCCACAGTGATTCTGGAGCACAAGAAAATAAAATCTGTCACTGCTTCTACCTTTTCCTCATCTATTTGTCATGAAGTGATGGGACTGGTTGCAGTGATCTTAGTTTTTTGAATGTTGAGTTTTAAGCCAGCTTTCTCACTCTCCTCTTTCACCCTCATCAAGAGGCTCTATAGTTTCTCTTCAATTTCTGCCATTAGAGTGATATCATCTGAGGTTATTGATATTTCTTCTGGCAAACTTGATTCCAGCTTGGGATTCACCCAGCCTGGCATTTCCCATGATGTACTTTGTGTAAGTTAAATAAGCAAGGTAACAGTATACAGACTTGACATACTCCTTTCTCAATTTTGAACCAGTCTGTTTTTCCATGTCCAGTTGTAACTGTTGCTTTTTCTTTTTTTTCTTTTCTTAAACATTTAATTCACATTATAGAGGGATTTATGTTTGCTTTTTTCCCAATCTTTAACTGAGTGGTTGAGGAGTACTGAATCCATCACTACTTTGATGACACAGTTAAGATTTCAGATTCAATTTTCCAGGTACCAAGAGTTCCCTCTAAGTCAAATCAGCTTTTGTATATATTTATTTTTACTGAACACAGTAATGCCTGTTCGTATCTCTGAAGCATAATCACATCTTAGGTTGGTATTTCTCCAGGTAAAGCAGCTGTTTGGAATTGAATGTTCCCCTTCTTTTTTCTTGTCTTATAAATTGAACTGCATCTTCATTCCACATGTGTACTTCGTTCAACATTCCATATTCAATCAAAGCAAGTGCAAATGGTACAGGTGCCCTTCCCAATCCTGAAACACAGTGAACTATAGCACAGTAACCTTGTTCTTCAGGATATTTGGTTTTAGTAGGCTTAGCCAACGGAGAAGGCAATGGCACTCCCCTCCAGTACTCTTGCTTGGAAAATCCCAGGGACGGGGGAGACTGGTGGGCTGCTGTCTATGGAGTCGCACAGAGTCGGACACACTGAAGTGACATAGCAGCAGCCGCAGACTTAGCCAGTCATCTACTATCTGACTAGGGGGTGGTGCTCCACCGTCAAAAGGCCAATCTAGAACGTGGATTTCCTTCTTTTTCAATATGTAGCATCATAAACTCGAGCCAAAGTTGTCACTTCATACTTCTTAAGGTCCTCTATAAACAAACTTGTTGAGGGTAGCATTGGTAGGGTTGTGGGTTATCAGAAAACTCATGTTCTCATAGGAGATCTCCACAAGGGCTGGACGGTTCATTAAGGCAAATAAAAAGTGTGACTGTGTGTGTGTGTGATGGTGAAAATGAAAAAAAAGAAAAAAATGAATAAATCTTGAAATGTTTCACAGCAGAAAAGATTAAGAAGACCACTAAAATGCCTAAATCAGTTCTCTCTATTCAACTAGCTTATTCTTTCAGAAACTTCTCTCTTTAAGATAAGCAGATAAGCAGAAGTATTTAGAATCCGCTTGAATCCAAGTTCAACTTAGGCCTCAATGTCTGCTGATGGATACCATAAGACTACAAAAAAAAAAAAAAAAAAAGCAAAAACAACAACAACTACTACATACAACTCTTACGCAGCCTTCACTACATTTAGGCACTAGTGAGACAAGTTAAAAGCATAGGTCGCTCTCCACTTTTGTTTCATTGATGCTTAATTTTACTGCAGTCATTAAAATAAATATGCTTGCAAAAAAAAAAAAAAAAAGAAATCCAACTATTTCTGAGATCAATCTGGGTGTCCAGAGTCTTCAAGGCGTTAGTAATTATGACACATAGAACCTCCAAGCTCACTTGTCAGCGGAAGCGCTGTGCTGAGCTTGGCAGAAGTCTGCCCTCGCGCTCAGAATCGCCATAACTATGCAATGTATATTCCAACAAAAAACGCTGCCGAGCTGAGGCCTGGGCATTGAAGGTTGGTGGCGGCGGCGGCGGCAGCGGCAGCGGCAGCGCCGGCAACTCCCCACCAGCCTCTGAGCGGACACCTGGCTCGGCCCGGCAGTGGCGCGTGTCCGAGCCCGTCTAGATAGTGCTGCTCCTGCTGCTGCTATGGCCGCCGCTGCCCTGTGGCGTCGCCTCTGCGCTGTGAACTACCAACGCTGCAGCTCCAGCCGCTAACCGTTGGACGACGGTTACCTGCATATAGGTTTCTCAAGAGACAGGTAATGGGGTCTGGCATTCCCATCTCTTTAAGAATTTTCCACAGTTCATTATGATCCATGTAGTCAAAGGCTTTAGCGTAGTCAGTGAAGCAAAAATAGATCTTGTCTTTTTTTTTTTAAATTCCCTTGCTTTCTCTATGATCCAACAAACATTGGCAATTTGATGTCTGGTTCCTATGGCTTTTCTAAATTCTGCCGGTACCTGTGGAAGTTCTCTGTTCATGGTCTGCTGAAGCCTAGCTTGAAGGATTTTGAGCATTTCTTTGCTAGTATGTGAAATGAGTGCAGTTGTGTGGTAGTTTGAACATTCTTTGGCATTGCCCTTCTTTGGGATTGGAATTCTTTAGGATTGGAACTGACCTTTTCCAGTCCTTCAGCCACTGCTGAGTTTTCCAAATTTGGTGACATATTGCATGTAACACTTTAAAAGCATCACCTTTTAGGATTTTAAAAAGCTCAGCTGAAATTCTCTTGCCTGCTTTGTCTACATTCAAGTTTACTTTTATTTTATGAGCTGCAAATATTTGGAATCATACAGTATATGATCTCTTGTATTTGACTCTTAACTTGGCATACTGGTATGAAAATCATCCAGGCTATTACATGTGTTAGCATTGCATTTCCTTTTGTTTCTGAGTGTTATTTCATAGTATGACTATCCTAGATTTTTTTTAAAATTTACTCATGTTTTAATTGAAGGATCATTGCTCTACAGAATTTTGTTGTTTTCTGTCAAACCTCAACATGAAGAAATCAGCCATAGGTATACATATATCCTCTTCCTCTTGAACCTCCCTCTCATCTCCCTCCCATCCCACCCCTCTAGGTTGATACAGAGCCCCTGTTTGAGTTTCCTGAGCCATATAGCAAATTCCCTTTGGCTATCTATTTTACATATGGCAATGTAAGTTTCCACTTTACTCTCTGCATACACCTCACCCACTTCTCCCCTCTTCCCATGTCCATAAATCTGTTTCCTATGTCTGTTTCTCCATTGCTGTCCTGCAAATAAAGTCTTCAGTACCATCTTTCTAGATTCTGTATATATAGGTTTTAGTAAATGATATTTATCTTTCTCTTTCTGACTTACTTCAGTCTGTATAATAGGCTCTAGGTTCATCCACTCATTAGCTCTGACTCAAATGTGTTCCTTTTTATGGCTGAGTAATACTCCATTGTGTATATATACTACAGCTGCTTTATCTATTCATCTGTGGATGGACATCTAAGTTGCTTCAGTGTTTTAGCTATGATAAATAATGCTACAGGGAACACTGGAGTACATGTGTCTTTTTCCATTTTGGTTCCCTCAGGGTATATGCCTAGGAGTGAGATCACTGGGTCATATGGTGGTTTTATTCCTAGTTTTTTTTAAGGAAACTCCATACCATCTTCCATAGTAGCTGTATCAATTTACATTCCCCCCAACAGTGCAAGAAGGTTCCATTTTATCTACATCCTCTCCAGCATTTATTGTTTGTAGACTTTTTGATGATGGCCATTCTGACCAGTGTGAGGTGATAATATCATTGTAGTTTAGATTTGCATTCCTAGAATTTCTTTGTCCATTTACCACTTATGGGTTTGCTTGCTTCTAGATTTCATATATTATCTAGGCATGTTTTATTTCCTCTGGGTAAATGGCTAGGAGTAAAATTGCTGAATCCTATGATAAGCATCTGTTTACCTTTATATTATACTTCCATACTGCTTTCCAAAGTGGTTTGCATTGCTAATTTTCAAAATTTTCAGTTGGCATATGCTCACCCACATTTGGTTCGTTAGTTTTTAGCTTTTCTAGTTGGTGTATACTGGTATTTTGTTGTTGTTTAATTTGCATTTTTTCATGAATATTGATATTGTGCTTATTAAATATATATACATATATATGTATAATTTAGAAGTTATGTGTTCAAATAGTTAGACCATTGTTTTTTATTGGGTTGTTATTATTATTGAGTTGCATGACTTTTGTATATATTCTGGATATAAATTCCTTTTCAGATATGTTTTCAAAAAGTTTCTTCAACTGCACTTGCCTTCTTGTCATCTTAATTTACACACTGGGAGACATTATCATTTTCCTTTACTTACTTCCCTTTTATCATTCTTTTGTAACTTGTTATTATTTTTGCTATCTTTGAAAAATCTTTACCTAACTCAATATCACAAAAATTTTCTCCTTTATTATTCAAAACTGGGAACTCCTTTATTGCTTACTTGCCTAGATTAGTGATCAAAGGTAAGACCTATTTTAGCATGGTTTTTAGCATGCTACCTCTGCTGCTGCTGCTAAGGTGCTTCAGTCATGTCCCACTCTGTGCGACCCCATAGACGGCAGTTCACTAGGTTCCTCTGTCCTTGGGATTCTCCAGGCAAGAATACTGGAGTGGGTTGCCATTTCCTTCTCCAGTGCATGAACGTGAAAAGTGAAAGTGAAGTTGCTCAGTCGTGCCCGACTCTTAGTGACCCCATGAACTGCAGCCTACCAGGCTCCTCCATCCATGGGATTTTCCAGGTAAGAGTACTGGATTGGGTTGCCATTGCCTTCTCCAATGCTACTTCTACCTCTATGTAAATCCAATTCTTTATATTATGCTTATGATGCATCTGCTTCAATTGCCCAGCCAATACCACGGTGTTTATTCCACGAATATGGAAGAATGTTGGTCAAGAATAGAGCCATAGGACTATAGCCCCAGTTGTAGATTCCAGGATTCAGGCTGCTCTGGCCCCAGTGTGGACACAGAATGAAAGCATGATTTCAGAAAATGACAGCTCCAAGTGCAAGCAGGCCACTGCAAGAAAGAGTCTTAGAACTCAGGTTGGATCCATGCTTGAGTAGCATCTTCCTGTGTGGGTTAAAAATCAGATGTTAGTCCTCCTCCATGGGTAGATAAAAGATGAATAAAAAGAGTCTTCCCCACCAGTTAGTTCTCAGCTAATTCTCTGAGAGGGACGCCAATGTGTTTTATCAGCCCCTACTTTATTAGCTTACAGGCGAAATAGTGAAGGAGCTACTTATGGCACACATTATTCAGATTCATTGTGTGCTTATTTTTATTTCTTTTAAAAAATGAATTGTTTATTATTTGGATAGCCTGGTGATGTTAGCTAGGGTACTGATATACCACTAATTTTTCAGACCTATCAATTCACTTAGGCAACAGTATTCTCTCTTCACATTTTTTGTGTCTAAGCTGAGGGAAACCTCAGCCGATTATACTTTGCACAAGGCAATGAGTGCCCTGCAGTTTCTACTGATACATTGGCAGCATGTTTGTGTGTTTCAAAAGTGCCTGCACTCTCAACTGTTTTATTTTCCAGGGCTAATATTATTAGCTTGCGTTTCACCAAAATGTTGAAATCAAAAAGAAAAGCCAAGATATTTTGTAGTTGTTAGTGTTTTTGCAGTTACTTCTTTAGTTAAGTGGAATTTTTTAAAAAGAGTATTGTTAGGTATATTTTTGTAATCTGCATTATTTATTTATTTTATTTGAGTATAGTTGATTTACAAGGTTTCTGGTGTACAGCAAAGTAATTCTCTCTGTATATGATATATATATTGTATATATTTATATACTCTTCTATTATGTTTATTATAGGATATTGAATATAGTTCCCAATGCTGTTCAGTAGGTCCTTATTATTTATCTATTTCATATATAGTTAGATGTAACTGATAATCCCATTCTCCCAAATTATCCCTCCCCCACTACCTTAGAGAAGGAAATGGCAACCCACTCCAGTATTCTTGCCGATAAAAGCCCATGGGCAGAGGAGCCTGGTGGGCTACTGTCAGTGGGATCACAAAGACTTGGACACGACTGATTGATTAACACACACCCCACCTTTGGTAACCAGTTTTCTTTTCTGTGTCTGTGAGTCTTTTTCCTTTTCATAAATAAGTCCATTTGTACCACATTTTTGATTCCACATATGAATGATTTCATGTGTTATTTGTCTTTATTTTTTTGAGTTAATTCCCTTAGTATGATAGTCTCTAGGTCCATCCACGTTGCTGCAAATGGCATTATTTAATTATTTTCTGTGGCTGAGTACTGTTCCATAGTGTGTGTATTCCAAATCTTCTTCATCCATTCATCTGCCGATGAACACTTAGATCGTTTCTGTGTCTTGGTTACTGTGAAAAGTGCTGCTGTAGACATTGGGGTGCATGTATCTGTTCACACTAGAGCATTATCTAGAAACATGCCCAGGGAGTGGGGTTGCTGGATCATATGGCAATTCTGTTTTTAGTTTTTTAAGGAAACTTCGTACTATATTTGATAGTGGCTGCAGCAATTTAAGTTATCTTTTTTCCACACAATGTCCAGCATTTATTATTTTTAGGCTTTGGAATGATGGCCATTTTGACCACTATGAAGTGATATCTCATTGTAGAACTTCTAGAACTCATAATTTCAGCAAGCACATCATTAATATTCAGAAATCTATTGCATTTTTATTAACAATAAAATATCAGAGAGAAAAATAAAATCCCTTTTAAATTGCATCAAGAAAAGTCACTTATGGATAAACCTGACCAAGAAAGTTAAAGACTTATACTGAGAACTATTAAACATTGATAAAGGAAATTCAAGGTGATTCAAAGAAATGGAAAGGTATCCCATGTTCTTGAATTAGATGAATTAATATTGTTAAATGGCCATACTACCCAAAGAAAACTATAGATTTAATGTTTTCCCTATAAGCTATGCATGATGTTTTGCATAGAACTAAATATATATGGAACACTAAAAGACTCAGAAAGCAATCCTGAGGAAAAATAACACAGCTGGAGGAATAACCCTCTCATACTTCAGACAATGCTTGAAAGATCAAGTAATCGAAACAGCATAGCAATGACACAAAAGCAGTCATACAGAGCAATAGGACAGAATAGAAAGCCCAGAAATAAACCCACATACCTATAGTCAATTTAAATTTTGACCAAGTAGGCAAGAATACACAGTGAAGAAAAGACAGTCTCATCAGCAGGTGGTGTTGAGGAAGCTGAATAGCTTCTTGTAAATCATTGTAGTTAGAGCACACCCTCACATCCTGCATGAAAATAAAATGGCTTAAAGACTTAAACATAAGCTGTTACACTATTAAATTCCTAGAAGGGAACATAAGCAAAATGTTCTCTGACAGAAATCTTACCAATGTTTTCTTAGTGTAGTCTCCTCAGGCAATAGAAATAAAAGTCAAAATGGACAAGTGGAACCTAAGCAAACATAAGCTTTTGCATAGTAAAGGAAGCCATAAACAGAATGAAAAGACAGCCTACAGAATGGGAGAAAATATTTGCAAATGTTGCAAAGAATAAGGGCTTGCTTTTCAAAATATACAATCAACTCACATAACTCAATAACAACAAAAATAAGGGCAAAAGACCTAAATAGACATTTCTTCAAAGAGGACATCTATATGGCCATTAAGCACACGAGAAGATGCTCAGCATTGCTAATTATTAGAGAAATTCAGTGTCTGCATTTTAAGATTATACTGTTGGCATTGTATTATCAGGTTTGAGACAGATTCTGAGTTTCAGTGCATAACTGTAGTAGTTGACATCATGAAAGGGTGAATGGAATTGCCAAATGACAAGAATGTACAGTAGAATACACAGGAAATTTACATATGTTGGGAAGTGCAAATAAGAGTTATCAGCAGAGACACTGTAAAAGGGTGGATTATAAAAATGGGAGAAAAATATTTATGCTCTAATTGAAACATAAATGAGGAGAATTTGAATGAGAGTGAAAAAAGAGAAAGAGAGAGGTGTTGGCAAGTGAAAAAATGCAAATTTTAAAAAGTTGGGTATGAAACTTGGCTCATCACAGCTGATCAGTGAAAGTGAGCTTTCAGTAACATGACAGTTGTTAATCTAGATTATTAAGTATTGTTGAATGCCCTACAAGGAAATAAGTCTATGATACAAATAATAATATTCTACTCAAGTAGAATATTATTTAATATGTTATATATTATTATATGTTAATATTTTACAATTTCATAATTTTTAATTTTATATTTCAAAAAATTTCTATTTCCAAATAGGACAATGCAAAACATTTTTCTGTTCCTTTGTGGCAAAGAATCAGCATCTATGTGAGTTATAAATAATAAGAGAACATGCATGACTTTGCTTTACTTTTGTAAAATTTTCACCCTCTTTGCTATCAGCATAAATTAGCTCCTGACTGCACTGGGGCTGATCACCTTGTTTTGTCCATGGTTATATTGGCTTCAGATCCTTTCCACAAATAATCTTTAAGCTGTTCTTTCTGCTGACATTTTCATATGTTGCCACCCTATAGCAGATGGCTGAGGACTGTAATCAAGAGATTTTGTATAAATCAACAAAAATCTCTGGCCAGAATCTGTAGTTATTGAGGGATTAAAGAGTCCTGAACCATATGTTCCAGTATCCTGTGTGCCACTCTGGTAGGAAGTTTGTACATCGTTTAATCATCCTGTTCCATATTACAATATAATCCTTCAGTGTGTCAGCTGCTCATTATTTAAAGCAGCTGAAGTCAACCCCCTCCTCATTAAAGAACCTCATAGGTTTTTAAATACAATGAAATACTTCTTTATTTCTATTATGGTCAATTCAGTTCGGTTCAGTCGCTTAGTAGTGTCCTACAACATGTCCAACACCAACTCCCGGAGCTTGCTCAAACTCATGTCCATCAAGTCGGTGATGCCATCCAGCCATCTCATCTTCTGTCGTCTCCTTCTGCTCCTTCCTTCAATATTTCCCAGCATCAGGGTCTTTTCAAAGGAGTCAGTTCTTCACATCAGGTGGCCAAAGTATTGGAGCTTCAGTTTCAGCATCTGTTCTTCCACTGAATATTCAGGACCGATTTCCTTTAGGATGGACTGGTTTGATCCCTGCAGTCCAAGGGACTCTCAAGAGTCTTCTTCAACACCACAGTTGAAAAGCATCAGTTCTTCGGTGCTCAATTTTCTTTATGGTCCAACTCTCACATCCATATATGACCACTAGGAAAGCCATAGCTTTGACTAGACAGACTTTGTTGGCAAAGTAATTTTTCTGCATTTTAACTTGCTATCTAGGTTAGTCATAGCTTTTCTTCAAAGGAGCAAGTGTCTTTTAATTTCATGGCTGCAGTCACCATCAGCAGTGATTTTGGAGCACAAGAAAATAAGTCTGCCATGTTTCAATTTTTTCCCCATCTATTTACCATGAAGAATGGGACCACATGCCATGATCTTCGTTTTATGAATGTTGAGTTTTAAGCCAAACTGTTCACTCTCCTTTCATTTTCATCTAGAGGCTCTATGATTCTTCTTTGCTTTCTGCTATAAGGGTGATGTCATCTGCATATCTGAGGTTATTGATATTTCTCCTGGCAATCTTGATTCCAACTTGTGCTTCACCAAGCCCGACATTTCACATGCTGTACTCTGCATATCACTTAAATAAAAAGGATGGCAATATACAGCCCTGAAGTACTGCTTTCTCAATTTGGAACCAATCCACTGTTCCATATCTGGTTCTAACTGTTCCTTCTTGACCTGCATACAGATTTCTCAGGAGGCAGGTCAGGTGGTCTGGTATGCCCATCTCTTTAGGAATTTTCCACATTTTATTGTGATTCACAAAGTAAAAGTCTTCGGCATAGTCAATAAGGCAGAAATAGATATTTTCTGGAACTCTCTTGCCTTTTGAATGATCCAGCGGATGTTGACAATTTGATCTCTGGTTCCTCTGCCTTTTCCAAATCCAAAATGAACATCTGGAAGTTCACGTTTCACTTACTGTTGAAACCTAGCTTGGAGAATTTTGAGCATTACTTTGCTAGCATGTGAAGTGAAGTGAAGTCGCTCAGTCGTGTCCAACTCTTTGCGACCCTGTGGACTGTAGCCTACCAGGCTTCTCCATCCATGGGGTTCTCCAGGCAAGAATACTGGAATGGGTTACCATTTCCTTCTCCAGGGGATCTTCCCGACCCAGGGATTGAACCCGGGTCTCCTGCATTGAAGGCAGACACTTTGACTTCTGAGCCACCAGGCATGTGAGATGAGTACAATTGTGCAGTAGTTTGAACATTCTTTGGCATTTCCTTTCTTTGGGATTGGAATGAAAATTGACCTTTTCCAGTCCTGTGGCCACTGATGAATTTTCCAAATTTGCTGGCATATTGAGTACAGTATTTTAACAGCATCATCTTTTAGGATTGAAATATCTCAAATGGGATTCCATCACCTCCCCTAGCTTTGTTCATAGTGATGCTTCCTAGGGCCCACTTGACTTCGTATTCCAGGATGTCTAGCTCTAGGTGAGTGATCAAACCATCGTGGTTATATGGGTAATGAAGTTTTGTGGGGGTTTTTTTTTTTGGGGGGGGGGTATAATTCTGTGTTTTCTTGCCAGTTCTTAATATCTTCTCCTTCTGTTAGGTCCATACTATTTCTGGACTTTTTTGTGCTCATCTTTGCATGAAATGGTATCTCTAATTTTCTTGAAGAGATCTCTAGTCTTTCCCATTCTATTGTTTTCCTCTATTTCTTTGCACAGATCACTAAGGAAGGCTTTCTTATCTCTCCTTGCTATTCCCTGGACCTCTGCATTCAGATTGGAGATCTTTCCTTTGCTCCTTTGCCTTTACCTTCTTTTATTTTCTCAGCTATTCGTAAGACCTCATCAGACAGCCATTATGTGTTTTTGCATTTCTTTTTATTGTGGATGGTCTTGATCCTTGCCTCCTGTACAATGTCATGAACCTCTGTCCATAGTTCTTCAGGAATTGTGTCTATCAGATATAATCCCTTGAATCTATTTGTCACGTCCACTGTATAATCATAAGGGATTTGATTTAGGTCATACCTGAATGGTTTAGTGGTTTTTCCCTACTTTCTTCAATTTAAGCTTGATATTTAAAATAACGAGTTCATGATCTGAGTGACAGTCAGCTCCCCATCTTGGTTTTGCTGACTCTATAGCTCTTTTCCATCTTTGGCTGTCAAGAATATGATCAATCTAATTTTTGATATTGACCATCTGCTGATGCCCATGTGTCAAATCATCTCTTCTGTTGTTGGAAGAGGGCGTTTGCTATGACCAAGTGCGTTTACTTGGCAAAACTCTGTTAGTTTTTGTCCTGCTTCAAGTTTTACTCCAAGGTCAAATTTGCCTGTCCAGGTATCTCTTGGCTTCCTACATTCGCTTTCGAGCCCCCATGACATAAAGGATATCTTTTTTCGGGTATTAGTTCTAGAAGGTCTTTTAGGCCTTCATAGAACCATTTAGCTTCTTCAGCATTGCTGTTTGGGGCATAGACTTGCATTACTGTGATATTGAATGGTTTACCTTGTAGAAGAACAAAAATTCTTTCATTTTGAGATTGCAGCCAAGTACTGCATTTTGGACTCTTTTGTTGACTATGAGGGCTACTCTGTTTCTTCTAATGGATTCTTGCCCACAGTAGTACATATAATGGTCATCTGAATTAAATGCACCCATTCCAGTCCATTTTAGTTCATCAGTTCCTAAAATGTCAATGTTCACTCTTGCCATCTCCTGTTTGATTACTTCCAATTTACCCTCATTCATGGACCTGACATTCCAGCTTACTATACAATATTGTTCTTTACAGCATTGGACCTTACTTCCATCACCAGTCACATCCACAGGTAGGCGTTGTTTTCACTTTGGCTGTCTCTTCATTCTTTCTGGAGTCATTTTTCTGCTCTTCTCCAGTAGCATACTGGGCACCTACTGACCTGGGGATTTCATGTTTCAGTGTCATCTCTTTTTGCCTTTTCATAGTGTTCATGTGGTTCTCAAGGCAAGAATACTGGAGTGGTTTGCCATTTTCTTCTCCAGTGGACCATGTTTTGTCAGAACTCTCCACCATGACCCATCCATTTGGGTGGCTCCACACAGCATGGCTCATAGTTTCATGGAGTTAGACAAGGCTTGGTCCATGTGAGCTGTTTGATTAGTTTTCTGCAATTGTGGTTTTCAGTCTGTCTGCCCTCTGATGGATAAGGATAAGAGGCTTATTTGTAAAGTAAAAATTAAAAATAAATAAATTAATTAATTAAAAAAAAAAAAAGAGGCTTATGGAAGCTTCCTGATGGGAAAGCCTAACTGTGGAGGTAACTGGTTCTTGTTCTGATGGGTGGGGCCATGCTCAGTAGATCTTTAATCCTATTTTCTGTTGATGGATGGGGCTCTGTTCCCCCTCTGTTGTTTGACCTGAAACTAAACTATGGTGGAGGTAGTGAAGATAATAGTGACCTTAATTAAAAGGTCCCACACACTCCTGCATTCAGTTCCCCCAACCCTGGAGCTGGCCACCACTGACCCACACCTCTGCTGGAGACTCCTGGACACTCACAGGCCAGTCTAGGTAAGTCTCTTTTGGGGTCACTGCTCCTTTCTCCTTGGTCCTGGTGCACACAAAGGTTTTGTTTGTGCCCTCCAAGAGTTGGTTACCCAGTCCTCTATATGGTCTGTAATCAAATGCCACTGGCCTCCAAAATCAAATTCCCTGGGGGTTCTCAGTCCCTTTGCCAGAGCCTAAGGTTGGGAAAATGTTGTGGGTCTTGAAACTTTCTTAACAGTGCAAGAATTTATTTTGTATAATTGTTCTGCAGTTTGTGGGTTGTTTGCTCGCTAGCTCTATGGTAGAGTTAGTAGCGACCTCCTCCAAGAGGGCTTGTGCCACAGGCTATGTGCCCAGATCTGCTGCACCCAGAGACCCTGCTCCTGTGGCAGGCCACTGCTGACCCGTACCTCTGCAGGAGACCCTCAAACACTCAAAGGCAGGTCTAGCTCTGTCTCTGTGGAGTCTCTGTGTCCTGGTGCACGCAAGGTTTTGTTTGAGCCCTTCGAACGTCTCTGGTGGGTTTGGGATTTGATTCTAAACTCAGTTTTGCCCCTCCTACCATCTTGATGGGGCTTCTTCTTTGCCCTTGGAGGTGGGATATATTTTTTTTGGTGGGGTCACACATTCTCCTGTTAACATTTGTTCAGCAGTGAGTTGTAATTTTGGTATTCTCACAGGAGAAGAGGAGTACCTGTCCTTCTACTCTGCCATCTCATTTCAGCAAGATGGTTTATTTCTGTTATGGTCAGTACACCCTTAATGAAGGAAGATATGCATGTGGTTTTCAAGTTTTATTTCTTACATGGATTTAGAATAAATGAACTTGTCAACATTGCATGATCTAGGTCAAATTCTAATATGAGCTGAACTTTAGACATGCACATGTTTTTTTTTCTAAAAGAAAATCAAGATCAGTGCTAAAACATACATAGTATCAAGGCATCAGCAACTTTAAATGAATTTGGCTTTCTCAGTAATAGACTTAAATGCAGCTAAATCATATATCTTTGATTATAGCTTAATTTGCATGTAAAGTTATGTAATTGCTGTATTGCAATGAGACAGGGTTATTATACAGCAATTGTCTGTGATAGCTTATATCTGCTCAAATAGCTGCAACTTAAAAAAAAAAAAAAAGTGACCTTAAATAGAAATCAATTTCAAAACATTTAAACACTTAGACTTGAATTTTAACCTGTTTTTCTCCTACATATCTTAACAGCAAACATAAATGAATGACATAGATCAAAAGCACAAAATAAATTTCAATCTATACAGATTCTACTCCTAGAACTTGAATATGATGTGGTTTTTGTAAAGCGAGTGATGCTTTCCCTTAAAGACAGTTATAGAATTGTAGGAGTTTGCATTCTTCATAAATTTCTCTATATAAAATGATAGATAGGATCAATAACTCTTCTTAAAGCAAAGATACAGCAACTCTAGGTTTATCAGGAATCTAGAATAGTAAGGTTTGGTATAAGTTCCATATTATGGACATACACACACACACACACACATATATATTAAAACTTCACTCATAGTTTCCAGTGTACAAAAAGGAAAACCACTATGCTTCTATCATAATTTGCTCCATCAGATTACACATGACAGACATTAAAATGCACTTAATAATGCTTTTATTCTCCTTAGAAATCCTTTGTAAAACTATTTGTCTACGTAAAAATAGATGCTGTTCAAGGAAATTTGAACTGGTTCCCATTTTCCTCTAAGTAAATGTTCTTTTACTTGGAAGAAACTTTTAAAATCTTTCAGCTGACCTTAAATTTACATCAAATTTCTCTAAAATTTTAAATAAATATTTTATGATTAGTCATAATTGTTCCCCTCTCCCCAAAATGTTAGGTAAAGAAAAATTCCACATGTTTTGCTTGAAATCCTATTTCTTGGTTCAGTTAAAACTTTCTCTAAGGCTGCTGTCAGAACAAATATATGTCTTATGAATACAACTGTTGCTAAAAGGAAGTATTTTTTGTTTATATATATTTTATTTATTTGCATTAATCCTTGTGTGTAGTTGTCAACAATAAAACATTAGTTTCATGATAAAATCTCTCTCTTCACAGAACCCCCCTCCAGAAAAATACAAAAAGTTTATATTACATTTTACTACTCATAAAACATGGTTGGTTAAAAAAATAAAGTCAAGGAAATAAAGATATGTGTTAATTTTGCAACAGCAAAAATGGAGAAATGAGAAGTGAAGAGAATTTATTTCATTCTACAAGCATTAGTCTCTATAGGTTGAAAACAGTTTTTTAAATTCTCATGTTTAATCAGAGAAGTGCAGGATTGGCTGAGAGTTTTGTAATGCCCCACTTTTTTTTTTTTTTTTTTAATCAAAAGTTCAGTTCAGTCGCTCAGTCGCGTCTAACTTTTTGCGACCCCATGAACCACAGCATGCCAGGCCTCCCTGTACATCAGCAACTCCTGGAGTCCACCCAAACCCATGTCCATTGAGTCGGTGATGCCATTCAACCATTTCATCGTCCGTCATCCATTTCTCCTCCTGCCCTCAATCTTTCCCAGCATCAGGATCTTTTCCAATGAGTCAGCTCTCCACATCAGGTGGCCAAAGTATTGGAGTTTCAGCTTCAACATCAGTCCTTCCAATGAACACCCAGGACTGATCCCCTTTAGTATGGACTGGTTGGATCTCCTTGCCATCCAAGGGATTCTCAAAAGTTTTACCAACTCCACAGTTCAAAAACATCAATTCTTCAGTGTTCAGCTTTCTTTATAGTCTAACTCTCACATCCATACATGACCACTGGAGAAACCATAGCCTTGACTAGATGGACCTTTGTTGGCAAAGCAATGTCTCTGCTTTTGAATATGCTATCTAGGTTGGTCATAACTTTCCTTCCAAGGAGGAAGCATCTTTTAATTTAATGGCTGCAATCACCATCTGCAGTGGTTTTGGAGCCAAAAAAAAAAAAAAGTCTGACACTGTTTCCACTGTTCCCCTATCTATTTCCCGTGAAATGATGGGACAGGATGCCATGATCTTAGTTTTTTGAATGATGAGCTTTAAGCCAACTTTTTCACTCTCCTCTTTCACTTTCATCAAGGCTCTTTAGTTCATCTTCACTTTCTGCCATAAGGATGGTGTAATCTGCATATCTGAGGTGATTGATATTTCTCCTGGCAATCTTGATTCCAGCTTGTGCTTCCTCCAGCCCAGTGTTTCTCATGATGTTTCTTCATATAAATTAAATAAGCATAGTGACAATATACAGCCTTGACATACTCCTTTTCCTATTTGGAAGCAGTCTGTTGTTCCATGTCCAGTTCTAACTATTGCTTCTTGACCTGCATACAGATTTCTCAAGAGGTAGGTCAGGTGGTCTGGTATTCCCATCTCTTGAAGAATTTTCCATAATTTATTGTTATCCACACAGTCAACGGCTTTGGCATAGTCAACAAAGCAGAAATAGATGTTTTTCTGTAACTCTCTTGCTTTTTCGATGATTCAGCAGATGTTGGCAATTTGATTTCTGGTTCCTCTGCCTTTTCTAAAACCAGCTTGAACATCTGGAAATTCATGGTTCCCATATTGCTGAACCCTGGTTTGGAGAATTTTAAGCATTACTTTGCTAGCATGTGAGATGAGTGCAATTGTGTGGTAGTTTGGGCATTCTTTGGCATTGCCTTTCTTTGGAATTGGAATGAAAACTGAACTTTTACAGTCCTGTGGCCACTGCTGGGTTTCACAAATTTGCTGGTATATTGAGTGCAGTACTTTCACAGTGTCATCTTTCAGGATTTGTAATAGCTCTACTGGAATTCCATCACCTCCCTTAGCTTTGTTCATAGTGATGCTTTCTAAGGCCCACTTGACTTCACATTTCAGGATGTCTGGCTCTAGGTGAGTGATCACACCATCGTGATATTGGTCATGAAGATCTTTTTTGTACAGTTCTTCTGTGTATACTTGCCACCTCTTCTTAGTATCTTCTGCTTCTGTCAGGTCCCTACCATTTCTGTCCTTTATGGAACCCATCTTTGCATGAAATGTTCCCTTGATGTCTCTAATTTTCTTGAAGAGATCTCCAGTCTTTCCCATTCTGTTGTTTTCCTCTATTTCTTTGCATTGATCACTGAGGAAGGCTTTCTTATCTCACCTTCCTATTCTTTGGAATTCTGCATTCAGATGCTTATTTCCTTATTTCCTTTTCTCCTTTGTTTTTTGCTTCCCTTCTTTTCACAGCTATTCTTAAGGCCTCCTCAGACAGCCATTTTGCTTTTTGCCTTTACTTTTCTTGGGGATGATCTTGATTCCTGCCTCTGTACAATGTAATGAACCTCCATCCATAGTTCATCAGGCACTCTATCAGATCTAGTCCCTTAAATCTATTTCTCACTTCCACTGTATAGTCATAAGGGGTTTTATTTAGGTCATACCTGAATGGTCTATTTATTTTCTCCACTGTCTTCAATTTCAGCCTGAATTTGGCGAAAAGGAGTTCATGATCTGAGCCACAGTCAGCTCCCAGTCTTGTTTTTGCTGACTATATAGAGCTTCTCCATCTTTGGCTGCAAAGAATATAATCAATATGATTTCAATGTCGACCGTCTGGTGATGTCCATGTATAAAGTAATGCTAAAGTAAGAATCAATATATATTATGAAAACTCACACAAAAGACCAAGAACAAATTAACAGACAAAACTTAAAGGGAAAAACAAGAGTAAGAAGGAGATGTACCCAGGAATAGGAGCAATAAAATTATTAATTGTGTCAGACCTCAGATATGTCAAGTTAAAAAAAAAGCAGGGGTTGGGGAGAAAGATGGTGCTGAGAAGAGGAGAGATCTGAATGAGATATATTAATCTCTTTGAAACTGAAAATATTCTAAAGTTAATATTTAACAAAAAGTTTTGGAAAATCTGGTAAGAAAAATTTTTTTAAGTGAAAAAATTTAGAGAAATTGTATTTCAATAATTAAATGATAAGTCCAACTATGTAAGTGGAAGATGCAGAAGGGCTGGGGAAGGTATGCATTGCAGATATTGTGGATTGAGTTCCAGGCCATTGTAGCAAACTGAATATTATAATAAAGTAAGTCTTAGGAACTTTTTTATTTCCTGGTATATATGAAAGTTATGTTTGTACTATACCCCATAAAGTGTACATTAGTACGTCTAAAATGTACATAACATATTTTAAAGTCCTTTATTGATTTAAAAAAATGCCATCATCTGAGGTTTCTTCTTCTGCTGCTAAGTCGCTTCAGTCTTGTCCGACTCTGTGCAACCCCATAGACAGCAGCCCACCAGGCTCTGCCATCCATGGGATTCTCCAGGCAAGAACACTGGAGTGGGTTGCCATTTCCTTCTCCAATGCAGGAAAGTGAAAAGTGAAAGTGAAGTCACTGAGTCATGTCCAACTCTCAGCGACCCCATGGACTGCAGCCCACAAGGCTCCTCCGTCCATGGGATTTTCCAGGTAAGAGTACTGGAGTGGGGTGCCATTGCCTTCTCCACATCTGAGGCTTCAGTGAGCTTCAATTATTTTGTAACAATAACTTTAAAGATCACTGTTCACATAAATATAATAATTAAAAGTTTGATGTATTGTGAGGATTCCTCAAATGTGACACAGAGACATGAAGTGAGAAAATACTATTGAGAAAACAGCACCTATAGATTTGCTCAGCACACGGATCTCACAGACCCGGTAGCCATCAGTGTGTATCAGAACTGCCAGGCAACCAAGGTGATGAATTAAGTTAGATTAAGTTAGAAAGTGACCACAGTTTTTAGTGATCAGTCACTTATTGGTCAGTAGGTGACCTCAAGCCCTCTCTACCCATACCATCTGCAGCATTTATTACCGTTGGATCTGTGTGTGACCTGTGAACTTTCTTCTTTTTATTTTTTCTTCATCCCATGAAAAATGGCTTGTCTTTTTATGATTATACTGAAAAATTATAAATAATTATAGTCACATACTTGGCAGAGTTTAAACTTTTCCAATTACTGATTTATTTTTAATGTTTTTTTATATTAGCATATACCTGATTAATGATGTTATGATAGCTTCAGCTGTACATATACATGTTATCCATTCCCCCCCAAACTCCCCTCCCATCCAGGCTGCCATAAAACACTGAGCAGAGTTCTCTGTGCTATACAGTAGGACCTTGTTGGTTATCCATTTTAAATATAGCAGTGTTTACATGTCAGTCCCAAACTCCCAAACTACCCCTTCATCCACCAAAGTTCAGGAAGTATACTAGTTTTTACACCTTCAGCTTGGGGGTGTCCTTTCCCATCACTTTTGTAAGGGTTCATACTTAGACATGCAAACAGTCTTCCAGATACTAGGATGGATATGATTTTATCAGACTCTTCCTTGACTCTCTCTTTCCCTTTTAAATTTCTGTCCATCTACATTTTTTTCCTCTTTTTTAAAATTTTCTTTTCAAACATTAAACTTTTTATTTTGTATCGGGGTAAAGTATAGCCAATTAACAATGTTGTGGTAGTTTCAGGTGAACAGTGTAGGGTCTGTCCATCTACATTTTGTGTAACAGAGATGTTAGCTGCCTTTAAACACTAGTAACCCACATGGGAGTTGCTGATTTGCTTCTACTGCTCATCCAAACTAGGTTCTTCATGAAGAGGAGTTAACAGATAGGAGTTGGACTCAAGCTGAGCCCATTTTGAATACCTCTCACAATACAGACCTGCAAAGGGTGGGCTCCACCAGTCCTTGGTTTTGCCCCACCTGACCAGAATAGATCTCTGTAATAGGACACCAGGGGAAATAGATGCTGCCCTTGGCACAAAGGTCACAGCCTCTCAGTGTTCTTACCAAATACCTGTATATTTTGTTAAGTAAATGCTTTGCACATGTTATATGCTCTTTGGCCAATTTCAGAGCTTTAAATGACCATCTTAGATAATTGTGATGAGGTCAGTTTTTGTTTTGGCGGGGATGGGATTCATTCATAGATGCCCTAAATCTATGAAAAGGGATTTGAAAAAAGAGAAAGAAATATGGACTTGTCAAAGAGGACAGTAAGAAACAGAAATTTCAGGGACGTATAACTGGACAAGAAGTGAGCCATAAAGCAGAATGTGAATTTGGAGAACTATGTAATTTTGGTGAAACAATTTCAAAATAATAGATTTGATTTTCCAAGAGTGATTGGTGTTCTAAGTGAAAGGGTGTATCTCTTGGATAAACAGATTAAACTTTAATGAGAAAAGATATAGGTCTATCAGAAAAAAAAAAAAAACACGAAAAGAAAATGGATGGGGAATATACATGTAAGCAAATTAACATACCAAGGTAATAATTTTCTAAATAAAGAACACAAATAAGAAAGATTTTGAAACACTGAGAGGGAATACATTTGTGAAGATATTTGCGATCTCTGAAATCTCATTGTGATTACTTTGGAGAAACCCAGTTTGTCCTCCAAAGTACTCCAGGAGTAATTTTCAGTTAATGAGAAACCTTATGATATGTCCTTCAGAACAGCAACTACTGCTGTAGTTTAAGACATGCCATTGTACATGAAATCATCAAGCAATTATACAGAGAAGTTTTGTTGGAATGATTTTCAGTTCAGTTCAATCACTCAGTCATGTCCAACTCTTTGTGACCCCATAAATTGCAGCACGCCAGGCTTCCCTGTCCTTCGGCATCTCCTGGAGTTCACTCAGACTCACGTCCATCGAGTCTGTGATGCCATCCAGCCATCTCATCCTCGGTCGTCCCCTTCTCCTCCTGCCCCCAATCCCTCCCAGCATCAGAGTCTTTTCCAATGAGTCAACTCTTCGCATGAGGTGGCCAAAGTACTGGAGCTTCAGCTTTAGCATCAGTCCTTCCAAAGAAATCCCAAGGCTGATCTCCTTCAGAATGGACTGGTTGGATCTCCTTGCAGTCCAAGGGACTCTCAAGAGTCTTCTCCAGTACCATAGTTCAAAAGCATCAATTCTTCGGCACTCAGCCTTCTTCACAGTCCAAATCTCACATCCATACATGACCACAGGAAAAACCATACCCTTGACTAGACGGACCTTAGTCGGCAAAGTAATGTCTCTACTTTTGAATATGCTATCTAGGTTGGTCATAACTTTTCTTCCAAGGAGTAAGCATCTTTTAATTTAATGGCTGCAATCACCATCTGCAGTGATTTGGGAGCCAAAAAAAAATAAAGTCTGACACTTTTTCTACTGGTTCCCCATCTATTTCCCATGAAGTGATGGGACTAGATGCCATGATCTTGGTTTTCTGAATGTTGAGCTTTAAGCCAACTTTTTCACTCTCCTCTTTCACTTTCATCAAGAAGATTTTTAGTTCCTCTTCACTTTGTGCCATAAGGGTGGTGTCATCTGCATATCTGAGGTTATTGATATTTCTCCTGGCAATCTTGATTCCAGCTTGTGTTTATTCCAGTCCAGCGTTTCTCATGATGTACTCTGCATAGAAGTTAAATAAGCAGGGTGACAATATACAGCCTTGACATACTCCTTTTCCTATTTGGAACCAGTCTGTTGTTCCATGTCCAGTTCTAACTGTTGCTTCCTGACCTGCATACAGATTTCTCAAGAGGCAGGTTAGGTGGTCTGGTATTCCCATCTCTCTCAGAATTTTCCATAGTTTATTGTGATCCACACAGTCAAAGGCTTTGGCATAGTCAACAAAGCAGAAATAGATGTTTTTCTGGAACTCTCTTGCTTTTTCCATGATCCAGTGGATGTTGGCAATTTGATCTCTGATTCCTCTTCTTTTTCTAAAACCAGCTTGAACATCAGGGAGTTCACGGTTCACATATTGCTGAAGCCTAGCTTGAAGAATTTTAAGCATTACTTTACTAGCATGTGAGATAAGTGCAATTGTGCGGTAGTTTGAGCATTATTTGGCATTGCCTTTCTTTGGGATTGGAATGAAAACTGACCTTTTCCAGTCCTGTGGCCACTGCTGAGTTTTCCAAATTTGCTGGCATACTGAGTGCAGCACTTTCACAGCATCATCTTTCAGGATTTGAAACAGCTCAACTGGAATGTCATCACCTCTACTAGCTTTGTTCGTACTGATGCTTTTGACTTCACATTCCAAGATGTCTGGCTCTAGATTAGTGATCACATCATCATGATTATCTGGGTCGTGAAGATCTTTTTTGTACAGTTCTTCTATGTATCCTTGCCACGTCTTCTTAATATCTTCTGCTTCTGTTAGGTCCATACCATTTCTGTCCTTTATCGACCCCATCTTTGCATGAAATGTTCCCTTGGTATCTCTAATTTTCTTAAAGAGATCTGTAGTCTTTCCCATTCTGTTGTTTTCCTCTATTTCTTTGCATTGATCGCTGAAGAAGGCTTTCTTATCTCTTCTTGCTCTTCTTTGGAACTCTGCATTCAGATGCTTATATCTTTCCTTTTCTCCTTGGCTTTTCGCCTCTCTTCTTTTCACAGCTATTTGTAAGGCCTCCCCAGACAGCCGTTTTGCTTGTTTGCATTTCTTTTCCATGGGGATGGTCTTGATCCCTGTCTCCTGTACAATGTCACGAACCTCATTCCATAGTTCATCAGGCACTCTATATATCAAATCTAGGCCCTTAAATCTATTTCTCAATTCCACTGTATAATCATAAGGGATTTGATTTAGGTCATACCTGAATGGTCTAGTGGTTTTCCCTATTTTCTTCAATTTGAGTCTGAATTTGGTAATAAGGAGTTCATGATCTGAGCCACAGTCAGCTCCCGGTCTTGTTTTTGTTGACTGTATAGAGCTTCTCCATCTTTGGCTGCAAAGAATATAGTCAATCTGATTTTGCTGTTGACCATCTGGTGATGTCCATGTATAGCGTCTTCTCTTGTGTTGTTGGAAGAGGGTGTTTCTATGACTAGTGCATTATCTTGGCAAAACTCTATTAGTCTTTGCCCTGCTTCATTCCGCATTCCAAGGCCAAATTTGCCTGTTACTCCAGGTGTTTCTTGACTTCCTACTTTTGCATTCCAGTCCCCTAGAAGGAAAAGGACATCCTTTTTGGGTGTTAGTTCTAAAAGATCTTATAGGTCTTCATAGAACCGTTCAACTTCAGTTTCTTAAGTGTTACTGGTTGGGGCACAGACTTGGATAAATTCAAGGGCTTTGATGACTGCTATTTCCCTCTCTGCACAACTCTTATCATTTCCTTAGTCACAATGTTTTTTCCCCTCTTTCAAATCTCACTCTTGTAATACCAAATCATTGTGTACAATAATCAGGCAATTTGCAGGAAAGAAGTGTGCTGTATTTTCAGTTGTCAACTTTCTATTTTAGTCACTCACTTTGAAGGTTTCCTCTGCACTGCATTGCAAAGAAGAGCCCAGAAATCTTGTTTGCCAGGTTTCCCTTCATTCTATGGTTCCAGATTAGAGTTTGCCATTGAGAGTAACTCAAAAACTATTTGAAAGTTGGGAAGAGGAAAAGCTATTGTTCTTGAGAGGTCACAGATGTAGCACAGGTTTCTTGGCCTTCTTTGTAAGCACTCTTTTTCTGACAACTATTAAGGTGGTAGTGGGATTTTCCCAACAAATTTTGGGAAGTTGATTCACTATTTCACAGTGAAGTCATCAGTGAATATTTCCCACCTTGACTTTCACTCTCCCAGTTCTTTACACATTTGAGTAAGTCCAGCATTAGATGTATGTTGAGCTCCTTTATGTCTATAATACTTTGAATGTCTCTGTTCATGGTAAGTTCCAGATCGATTCAAGGGATACTTACTGGCAAGGTGGTTATGTCAAAATATGTGTACCATGTTAGCTTAATTATTGCAAATTGCTAGACTTGTTACTTGGATGAGCAGGGGATGCTACTGTCAGAAATGATTAGGCTACATATTGAGGCTCTGCTGCTGCTGCTGCTGCTGCTGCTAAGTCGCTTCAGTCATGTCCAACTCTGTGAGACCCTATAGATGGCAGCCCACCAGGCTCCTCTGTCCCTGAGATTCTCCAGGCAAGAATACTGGAGTGGGTTGCCATTTCTTTCTCCAATTCAGGTTCTACATGACTTTAAATTAAAACGAACACTAAAAATGTACATATTTATTTAAGCTTGATTATATGGAGGACATGAAACATTCTGGGAAAGTCAAAATATTGGCAGGGACATAGAATCAATTTCTTAAAAGAAGGAAACCCTCCCATGGAAGGTAGTTAGACAAAGCAACTCACGATCATTATAACAACACACTTTCTTCCTAACACAATGGAGAGAAAAACATAGTGGTTAAGAACATGTGCACTCCATAAGCAGATGCTCTGTCTTATTTTTGTCTTCATACTAATCTAGAAATTTTCTTAACCTTTGTACATTAATTTCTTCATCTGTTATCTGGGGTAAACAATAGTATTTACTTCATAGAGTTGTTGTAAAAAATGAAAGTATTTATAAACATACCTTTTATCATACTTTGCTTTACTGTGCTTCATAGAAATTGCATTTTTGCAAATTGAGGTTTGTGCTATCTCTGAGTCCAGCAAATCTATGGGTGCTGTTTTTCCACTAGCAGTTGCTCACTTTATATCTGAATCACATTTTGATAACTTGTTCAACATTTCAAAATTTTAAATTATTATCTATGACCTATAATCTTTTATGTTACTGTTGCAAAAAGATTACCATTCACTGCAGACTCAGATTACAGTTAGTATGTTTTAGCAATAACATATTTTTAAATTTAAGGTATATATGCTGTTTGTTTCCCTGGTGGTTCAGTGGTAAATAATTCACCTACCAATGCAGAAGCCTTGAGTTCAATCCTTGGGTCAGGAAGATTCCCTGGAGATGGAAATGTCAACCCACTCCAGTATTCTTGCCCAGAGAATCCCATGAACAGAGGAGCCTGGTGAGCTACAGTACATGGGGTCACAAGAGTCAGACACGAGTAAGTGACTGAACAACATATACATTGTTTATACATAATGCTGTTGCACACTTGATAGACTATAGTAGTATAGTATAAACATGACTTTCATATGCACTGGGAAATCAAAAAAATTGATGAGACTGCTTTATTGCAATATTGGATTTTTTTGCAATGGCCTGAGATTAAACCTGAAATATGTCAGAGGCTTCCCTGGTGGCTCAGAGGTTAAAGCGTCTGCCTACGATGTGGTAGACCTCGGTTCGATCCCTGGGTCGGGAAGATCCCCTGGAGAAGGAAATGGCAACCCACTCCAGTACTCTTGCCTGGAGAATCCCATGGACGGAGGAGCCTGGTGGGCTACAGTCTACGGGGTCGCAAAGAGTCAAAGACGACTGAGCGACTTTACTTCACTTCACTTCCCTGGTGGCTCAGCTGGTAAAGAATCTGCCTTCAATGCGGGAGACCTGGCTTTGATCCCTGGGTTAGGAAGATCTCCTGGAGAAGGAAAAGGCTACCCACTCCAGTATTCTGGCCTGGAGAAATCCGTGGACTGTATGGTCCATGAGGTCGCAAAGAGTCGGACACAACTGAGCAACTTTCACTTACCTGTACATAGTGAGATACTGAAAATAGTATTTGGACGCAGTAAGAGCACAGTAAGTTCTGGGGAAAAGCTAAGGTTTTAGGTAATACCTTTTCAACCCTCAGTCTAAAGTTTTCTTCAACTTACTCATGACCAACACAATTATGAAACTATTGCTGTAACATGTTACCTTTTAGGGAGAGAATGCTCAATAGGTGGGGTAGATCTTATTTTTGACATTTAGAACAGATAGTATTAATTTATAGAATACCAGGGCTTCCTGTGACACTTTTGATGGTTAAACTGTACCCCACCCTTTCTACACCTCCATTGGATTCATATATTATTAGAAATTAAATACATTCTAGCTAGCTGGAAGCATTTTGCAGATACCTGGGGCCCTAGTAAAAATCCACAAGACACATCTCAGCTGCAGCAACCTCTGACATTTTGAATATGTCATTATCCATTCTAGGATTTAGCAATTTTTCTCTTTTTTTACTCGCATTGCCTGATGTTCAAGCAGGAGAGGAAACACAAATGCAAAAATGCAACTGAAGTGACATTTATATCCCTTTTAGGCTTGACTAAATTTAAACCTGCATGAACAGTGCAAAATGCATCATAGTCTAGCCCTCAGGTGGCTGGCACATGTTTCTGACTTTAATTTTAAAATATTTCATAATATCAGAAAATGTGAAAATAGAAAATGTATATCTTAGAATGAAAAAATACATGGATTTCACAATAATCTTATTTGATTCATAAATTATTTAAGCAAGAATTATTTGGCAGAGGACAAAGCAGTGAATCATGAGGATGAACTTGAAGTATATTCTCATTCTACCATAATTGCCTCCTAAAGGCAAGACCTCAAAATATCACATTTGAGATATAGAGTGTCAACATAGGAATTCTGAGGGGACACTGACATTAAAAAAAAAAAAAAAAAAGAAGAAGAAGAAGATCATGGCTTCCAGTCCCATCACTTCATGGCAAATAGATGGGGAAACAATGGAAACAGTGTTAGACTTTATCTTCTTGGGCTCCAGAATCACTGAAGGTGGTGACTGCAACCATGAAATTAAAAAACGCTTGCTCCTTGGAAGAAAAGCTATGACCAACCTAGAGAGCATATTAAAAAGCAGGGACATTACTTTGCCAACAAAAGTCCATCTAGTCAAACTATGGTTCAATAGTCATGTATGGATGTGAGTTGGACCATAAAGAAAGCTGAACACCGAAGATTGATTCTTTTGAACTGTGGTGTTGGAGAAGACTCTTGAGAGTCCCTTGGACTGCAAGAAGATCCAACCAGTCCATTCTGAAGGAGATCCAACCAGTCCATTCTGAAGGAGATCAACCCTGGGATTTCTTTGGAAGGAATGATGCTAAAGCTGAAGCTCCAGTACTTTGGCCACCTCATGCAAAGAGTTGACTCACTGGAAAAGACTCTGATGCTGGGAGGGATTGGGGGCAGGAGGAGAAGGGGATGACAGAGGATGAGATGGCTGGATGGCATCACTGACTTGATGGACATGAGTTTGAGCAAGCTCCAGGAGTTGGTGATCGACAGGGAAGCCTGGTGTGCTTCAGTCCATGGGGTCACAGCGAGTTGCACACAGCTGAGTGACTGACCTGTACTGAACTGAACTGACATTCAATACATGGCATGCCTGTGTGTGTATGAATTAGCACAGACAAAATATATAAAATTTATACATTTTTGTATAAAAAAGCACTCCACCAACTAAGAACGTCCATGCACCACCACCCATGGACTGAAAAAAACCACTGTCAATCTGTCAAGCCTGTCCATGTCTGGGTCAGGTGAGTTTTCCCATGTTGAGTCAAGTTAAGGGGTAGGCTCCACTCCTGGAGTATTCTTGCCTGGGAAATCCCATGGACAAAGGAGCCTGCCAGGCTGCAGTCCATGGGACCACAAAGAGTTGGAAACAACTGATTGACTTAGCCCATGCATAAAAAATAGTTCTGAGAAGAATTATATTGTGATAAAAGTACTAAATCAGAATTCATGTGTTTTTAAGTTGGCCCTCAATGTGGACCTTAAGTGCTATGGACCAAATGTGTGTCCCCCTCAGTTAAGAGCGGATTAAATTACTAGATCCTCATGGTGGGATCAATGCATCTGCAAAAACAGAAGGAGGAAAGAAGTCTCTCTGTGTGCTCCACCATGTGAGGACACAGCCAAAAGACAGCTGTCTGCAAACCAGGAAGAGAGGCCTCACCAGATTCTGACCGTGCTGGCACCTTGATCTCAGATTTCCCAGCCTTCAAACTGTAAGAATAAATTTCCATTGTTTCAGTCACTGAGTCTATGGTTTTCTATAACAGCTCAAACTAAGGTATCAAGTAACAATAAACACATAAGAATGTTATATTAGACCTAAACATTAGCCATATAACCTGAGAGTGAAAAGTGTTAGTTGCTCAGTCGTGTCTCTTTGCAACCCTATGGACTATACATAGCCAGCTAGGTTTGTCTGTCCATGGATTTCTCCAGGCAAGAATACTGAAGTGGTTTGTCATACCCTTCTCCAGGGGCTCTTCCCGACTCAGGAATCAAACCCAGGTCTACATTGCAGGCAGATTGATTACTGTTTGAGCCACCAGGAAAACCTAAATTTGATCCTCTCTATAATGATAAGCCTGCATGTGAGACAGCAAAAGAGACACAGATGTATAGAACAGTCTTTTGGACTCTGTGGGAGAGGGAGAGGGTGGGATGATTTGGGAGAATGGCATTGAAACATGTATAATATCATATAAGAAACAAATTGCCAGTCTAGGTTCGATGCAAGATACAGGATGCTTGGGGCTGGTGCACTGGGATGACCCAGAGAGATGGTATGGGGAGGGAAGTGGGAGGGGGGTTCAGGATTGGGAACACGTGTACACCCGAGGTGGATTCATGTTGATGTATGGCAAAACCAATACAGTATTGTAAAGTAAAATAAAGTAAAAAAAAAAAAGCTTATGCTGGCCACATTTCATAATGTAGTCTCAAAGAAACTTGGATGTCATCTTTTAAATTAGGTTTCAAAGATCACATTTTTATCTTTTCTTAATATGTGATCAGTCAGTAACTTTTCTTGTCTTTCCAGGAATCTTGAAAGAGGTTTCTAAGATAGTCTTTTTATGACTAATTCTTATGGAGTTCATTTTGTGACATTATTATTTAAAAAAAATTGTCGCATGATCTATTTTTTTAGTTTTTTTGATGTGGACCATTTTTTAAATGTCTTTATTGAATTTATTACAATGTTGCTCCTGTTGTTTATTTATTTTTTAGGCCACGAGGCATGCAATATCTTAGCTCCTTTACCAGGGACTGAACTGTCACCGCCTGCATCTAAAGGGGAAGTCTTAACTACTGTACTCCCAGGGGGCTCCCACGTTGTCCATTTTTAGAGCTCATGTTTAAGATATACTTTTTTCTTTGGTACAACCATTTTTATCCAAGCAAATAGTGCATTTTTCAGAAACACTAGTGAGGTTTTCCACTTTCAGTTAGAGAAATCAAGGAAACATAAAAAGAAGCTTAGCAAGAAAGAACACAGAATGACTTGACAGAATGGATCACAGTCAGTAGCACACTGTCCCTGAATTGTTTCAATATTCTTGGCTCTGTCAATGCTTATAGAAGCAAAGTTATTTTGTTCTCTAAACATAATTTTGGCCTAATGTTGTAGAGAACATGCCATTCACTGAGAACTATGTTTCTTCCCATCAGTTCTGGGTTGAATGCTTCTGGAATGCAAAGCAAAGTTTCACAAAACTGACACTTCTAATAATGTTTAATTATTGGGTATGATTTCGCAAAATGAGGAAAACACTATTCTGAGAATAATAGTGGTGTTTAGGGGAAAGAAGGAGATAATTTATCTTTCCAGTGAACTTTTTATAAAAGCAATTCTATTTGTAGAAGCAGTAGCTTGTGCCAGTTCATCACATGGTTGGCATCTCTTAGTCTTCACAAGGAACACTATCATTAGTTATTAAAGTCATATCCTATGCCTTTAGGTTACCACAGAAATTGGATTTTTTAGGTGAGTTCGTGTTTTCATCATAAATAATATCTTCAAATGTTCTTGAAAAAAATATAGCTATTATGGTATTTATAGCATTACTGTTAGAGTTTGTCATTATAATGAATTCTAGAAATAAAGCTTTCCAAAAAAAAAAGTTTCTTGAATTTGAAAAAAAAAAGCAATTCAGGACTGGGAACACATGTACACCCGTGGCAGATTCATGTTGATGTATGGCAAAACCAATACAGTATTTTAAAGTAAAATAAAGTTAAAAAAAAAAAAAAGCAAAAGAGAAAAAAAAGCAATTCAAAACCTACATCAATTCTATGATAAAACACTTAATAGGATTAAAATATAAATTTAAAACTTTGTGAGCTCCTTAAAATAATGTGTGTCCTTCATAATAAGGGTAAATACTAAATTAGAAACATTTATTCATTTCAAGGATGTGTTCACTGGAAGTAACATAACCTATAATAAAGTACTATGTATTTAAATGTCATCATTATTCAGATATGCACATTTATACAGTTGCAGATACATATATGTGTATATACATGTATATATATTATATGTATCATAACACAGAATTTTAATCAAGAAAATATTAATGAGAGACTATGACCATTAACATTCACTGCTTCTATGTCCTTCATCACCACCCCTCCTTCTTATTTCTACCCTCTTATTGCTGCTTCTTCAATGTTCTTTAGTGTTTACCATGGGAGGATAACCAACAGATACACATAAGCTTCAATGTGTCAGATCTGTGTAGTGGTTAACTTGAAAATTGGGATGATTTAATGGGAAAAGCGAACCATTGATACATGTGTGTATATATACACACACGTATATGTATATATATATGTGTATATACATATATATATATATACACACATATAGTAAATAGTCCACCTTGCCTCAAAATGAGCAATTCAAGAGACTGAAAATAAGCTCTTTTGATAGTATATGGAAAAGTAATAAATAAAAATATATTAACTAAAAGTCTGCATTGCAGTAGAGATGAGGTAGCTCTCTATGATCACATGTGAAAGTCAGGTCTCTCATATGATTACCACAGTGATATCGTCTCTGCCTCCTTGTACAATGGGTCAATATAATGCATACTCTAAACACATGTGGGTACTCCTAGAATCTTATAATTAATTTATAGCCTCAATGGCTGAGATAAACACAAATACAGTATTTTTAGTCAGTACTGTGAAAGACTCCTTACTAAAATCCATTTGAGTCACTGGATCATTAGACGGCAATGTCCACTATAAAATAAACCTTTAGGTGTTCATCTGGTGCTAATTATTAATGACCAGGAGGCTACTCCTTAATATGCTGACATGCTTCACCCTGAATCTGGGATTGTGGTCCTTTAGATTTGTTAAGTTTATTAATGCTTATTGAATGTCATTGTTGTGACAATATATTTTTTTAACAAATCAGACATGAGTATGAAAAGGAATAAAGTGCTTTAAGGATCCTTCCTTGAAAGCTGTAGAAATAGCAAAAATGAGTTGCTAAAAGTATCCTTTTTCTTAGTAAATCACAGTAAGTCTTCTATAAAGTAGCAATAGGGATGATCTATTTACAATAATTATTGCTTCAGGTTTACTTCCTGAGAATTTTGAAATTATCACCTGAATTTAAAGAAGTCCAAATTGGAACTTTGTCATTTACAAAAGGGAAACTCACTATCCTTAAATCCATATTCAAAGTTTTCAGTTCTATGTCAAATATTCAGCAAAGAAATTGATACTTATTGATTTTAAAGTAAAATCAAATATTTGAAATAGACAAAATAAATTTTTCATACCTTATTGTTTAACCACCTTTTAAATTAGAATTGGGATTTTAAGGTTTTGATTGCTTTAATAAAGCTTTATAAGATCTGCTATTGTATAATAAAATAACACTGAATTGAGAATGAAGATAAATCTGTCCACTATTTATTAATCACATTCCTTTCTGAAATTTGTGTTACTCTTCTTAAAATAGTTACACTGGATTTAATGGTCCCTAGAAATATTTATATAAATGGTTATCATGGTAATTGGAAAGTGTTCAGTTCCTTCCTTGCACCTGAACAAAGAACGTTCAGGAGATTGATAAAGCTTTAGGAGATTAAGAAACAATTTTAGCATATACCTGAGTCTTTATCAACAATAGGAATTTCTGAAGAGCAAAAAACTGTTACATTCAGGCTCCACAGCTTTGTTTATTTGGTTGATTTTCATTTAAGTTTTCTCCTTGCAAATACTGGAGTAAGAAACCAGCATTATACAGCTATTGTAATTCCCTGATGAACTATTAAAGAAATTTAACCAGGGACCTAACAAAATTTAAATGACACAGTAACTTCATTTAAAACTAGAAATTGTATCACTCTTGAAAATTGGTCTGAGTTACCATTTCCTGAAGGATATCTATTAAATTTGATCTGTCTCTTTTAGTGTAACATGCATTAACTAAAATAATTTAGAGCCAGAATATTCTTCCACAATTTGGGAAATTATATAGGATTATCAGTGATCTTTGGCTTTATTAAGTGTTCTTTTCATTATACTTACTTTGCTAAAATATGTATTCTACTGAAGGTTTTCATAATAAATACCACAATTTCATTAGTCCGTTAAGGATCTGTATGCTATTCAAGTATTCACTGCCTCATTCATTCTTATGTTCAATGAACATTGACTGAGCACTTGTCATGTATCAGACACCATTGAAGTCATCGTGGACGCAACAGTGAACAAACACCAATCCCTACCCACATGGAGCTTATGTTCTGGTTTAAGAGACAGGCAATGGACAACCCAATTAGGGAAAATACATGACATGATAATAATGATTGGTGGAAAGGAGGAAATAAAGTCAGAGAACAGAAGTATCAGGGATGGTACAGTTTTAGGTAGGTGGTCAGGAAAGGCATCAGTGAGAAATTTATATTTAGTAAAGCAATGAGGATTTACCTATCTATAATCCAAGGCAGAAGAGCTCTGTTTGTTTCTGTATGTTGATATGAATGCAGCATGCATGAGCTGTTTATAAATCTCAGAGACTAACCCTTTGTTAGAAATTAACTGTAAGAAAGAAGGAAAGTAAAGAAAGTGCTGAAATTTATTTTTAGCAATGAAGGCATTCAAAAGATGAAAACAAGTTAAAAGACTGGAATTTCAAACAAATAAAATTGATAATGAATTGTTTATGTTCAATACCCTGTGCCAGTCTTGAATACTGTAACAAACATTTTCACATTTGACTTGTACAGTAGTTCTTCCAAAGCAAGCTTTTTTTTTTTTTCATTTTGTTTTTTTTTTTTGGTTCAGTTCAGTTCAGTCATTCAGTCATGTCTGACTTTGCAACCCCATGAATCACAGCATGCCAGGCCTCCCTGTCCATCACCAACTCCTGGAGTCTACCCAAACCCATTTCTATTGAGTCGGTGATGCCATCCAGCCATCTCATCCTCCATCGTCCCCTTCTCCTCCTGCCCTCAATCCTTCCCAGCATTAGGGTCTTTTCCAATGAGTCAGCTCTTCGCATGAGGTGGCCAAAGCACTGGAGTTTCTGCTTCAGGAGACTGGTACTCAGAAGCTTAAACATTCTGCCAAAGAGAACATGCAAGATTAATAAGTGCAGCAGATAACTAGAATATATTAAATCTTTACTAAACAACAATTTAAAGCTGCCATTATTATTCCATTTCAGAGGACAAAAATTAGAACCAGCCTGTTAAGTATCTTGCTTGAGCTCTTACAGTAGAGAATTGGTAGAAGCACAATTTCCATACTATTGGCTAGACACACAGAGACCAAGACATTAAATAATTATAATCAGCTGCTTCCTTTAAGAAAACAAGTGTTCACAGTGTAGTATTGGGCTGGCCAAAAAGTTCATTTAGGTTTTGACCAACCAAATGCATCTTATTCTAGAATTTGCATGTTTTTTATTATCCCAGATATTTTATTTTATTACTCAAAACTTGTTTGTGAATCAGAATCGCCTGGAGAGTTTATTATGTACCAATTCTTGGGTCCTCTACCAGGAAGTTTTGATTCAGTTTGTCTTGGTGGTGGTTCAGTAATTTCTACTTCTAACAAGCTCCCTGAAGATGCTGGGGATGACACATCTGTTTTGGAAAATGCATTTCAAGAACCATTGATCTACTGTAGTGTATGGAATATTTTCATTTAATATTGTGAACTAATCCTTTCAAATGGTGGTGCTGGAGAAGACTCATGAAAGTCCCTTGGACAGCAAGGAAATCAAACCAGTCAATCCTAAAGGAAATAAAACCAATCAATCCTAAGGGAAATCAAACCCTGAATATTCATTGGAAGGACTGATGCTGGAGCTGAATTTCCATTACTCTGGCTACCTGATGCAAAGAGCTGACTCACTGGAAAAGACCCTGATGCTGGGAAGAATTGAAGGCAAAAGGAGAAGGGGGTGACAGAGGATGAAATGATTAGATAGCATCTCTGACTCAATGGACATGAGTTTGAGCAAACTCTGGAAGATAGTGAAGGACAGGGAAGCCTGGAGTGCTACAGTCCATGAGCAGAGTCGGACATGACTTAGAGATTGAACAACACCAACTGTGAACTCTCCAAATGGTATATTAATGTATACAGTCTTCGGAGAAGGCAATGGCAACCCACTCCAGTGTTCTTGCCTGGAGAATCCCAGGGACGGGGGAGCCTGGTGGGCTGCCGTCTCTGGGGTCGCACAGAGTCGGACACAACTGAAGCAACTTAGCAGCAACAGCAGCAGCAGCATATAGTCTACCTGAAGGAACTGCGTTTTGATATACTTAGGCTTGGTTTCCCACATTTCACAAGAGGCTGCAGATCTTTGTATTCTTAAAAAGATTTTCTGGCTTGGTCCCCATTAAGGTAGGGCATCTTTCCTGAAAGTGACAGACAAAAACCATGATGACAATTTCATAAGGAGAGAAATCATGCCGAGAGCAGGCAGTTTCTTTCAAGCAGAAAAGGTGTCATACTCAATTAGGTCTGTGGAACTGTGGTGACAGAGCCCAGTGAATAGCTACCTTATGAAGTGTTTTTTTTTTTTTTCTGATAGTGCAAAAGATATATGATTGGAAGGACTAAACTAAGCAGCATGACAATAAGAAAGTGGAATGCAAATGACAAGTAAGGGACTAGAGTAATAATGACAAAATGGGAAAATTTGGCTCCTCAGTACAAATATTTCTCAATGCAATCTGTCCTTATATGTTATCACTTGACCATCTGATATACCAATTTTATAGTTATATGGTTCTCTATAAAAGGTACTTATTTACCTTGTATTGTTTTCTTTTTCAACTTTACTAATAAAAATTTATACTCACATTTTAAATTCAGTTATAGCTGTAGTTAGTAACTTCATGGAAAGCTCTTAATGTACCTTCAGTCTTCATCATTTGACATTCAAGTAAATTGGCCTCCTAGTAATATCAGTGGAATATTAGTCTTATAAACAAAAACATTCTTGAAGATGCTTATTTGAAATAATATCTTTGAATTTTTTTCAATAGTTTAAAGCCCTACATTTTTTTGTTCTTTATTCCAATTTTTTGGCTTCTAGAACATAAGTGTATAGAATGAATTTTCCAAGTATTGAGTTGGCCAGAAAAGTTCACTCAAGTTTTTCCATAACATCTTACAGAAAAACCTGAACAAATTTTTTGGCCAACTCAATACCTTAATATAGTATATGCTCTAATGCTGATTAGGAAACTAAAATGTAAGTGATGTGTCTGAAATCAGTCACTGAAATGCGTTTTTAAAATGCTCAGTTTAAAAGGCTAGCGTAAAATGTTCAAATTAGTTAACAGCCTTGCAGATTATAATACACTCTGATGACATTAAATGATGCAGACTGCCAGCCATGTTTGAGGAGTAAATTCTCATTTCCACTCCTCATTTCCCTTATTTCATTTTTTTCAACATTTTTCTTGCTGAAGTATTTGGCGAAAAAAACATGTAACTTCTCAGAGTTTAATTAGGAGTGAAGACTTTTTTTCTTTCATTAATAAGCAGTCTAAATAGTTACTGTTCTTTTTCCATTTAAAAATGAAAACTTATACTAATTTTGACAATTCATTTTTTCGTGTGAAAAATTGTTCTCTATGAGCCATATCTTTATGCTCTTTTGCACTGAACAGAATTATTTATGGTATTAACCTGTACTTTAATGGACATATAAATGAGTAGTGTTAATGCTTTTCCTAAGTACACAGATACCTTACAGCATCTACAAGTTGAGAAACTTGTGTCAAAGTCAAGGCCAGGTGTGGGTGAGTGTTTCATTCCCCAACTCCTTCCCAGTTGGAAGACATAGATTAATGTCAGATCCAGGGGTACAGCAATGGACCAGAAAGAAAAAAAACTTGGTATTTTTATTTTTAAAAGTGTGCTGTTTACTCAGTCATTGTCTGACTCTTTGTGACCTCATGGACTGTAGCTCACCAGGCTCATCTGTCCATGGGATTCTCCAGGCAAGAAAACTGCCCCCTTGTCCTTATCCTCTGAAACATGTGAACACTACCAATTTGCCAAAGCACTGCAGATATGATCAAATAAAGGATTTCAACCTTCAGTGACTATTCTGGATTGTCCACATGAGTCCTAAGTTCTATCACACACAAATATCATTATAAAAGGGAGGTAGAGAGAGATTTCACAGGCACATACATGTAAGAAAGTGATGTGAATGTGAAGCAGAGAGAGATCTGAAGATGCTCGCTTAGAAGACTGTCGTGATGTGGTCTAGTCCAAAGAATGCTGGCAGCCACCAGAAGCTAAAAGAGGTAAAGAATCTGCATGCAAAACAGGAGACCCTGGTTCTATTCCTGGCTCTGGAAGATTAGCTGGAAGAAGGATAGGCTACCCATTCCTTCCCTTGTGACTCAGCAGGTAAAGAATCTGCCTGCAATGCAGGAGACCTGAGTTCCATCCCTGGGTTGGGAAGATCCCCTGGGGAAGGGAAAGGCTACCCACTCCAGCATTCTGACCTGGAGAATTCCACAGACTGTATAATCCAAGGGATCACAAAGAGTCAGACAGAACTGAATGACTTTCACTTCACATGGGAATACTAATCACCCATTAGGATTCATTGTAATATAACCCTCCTGGTGCAAACTACTTCAAATACTATAACTGTTACTAAACTGCTGCTACTCCTACTCCTGCAGTTTAGTCACACCATTGTGTCTCTTTGTGATCCCATGGACTGTAGCCCGCCAGGCTTCTTTGTACATGGGATTTCTTTTTTTTAATTTTTTATTTTATTTATTTATTTATTTACTTTATTTTACTTTACAATACTGTATTGGGTTTGCCATATATCAACATGGATTTCTTAGGCAAGAATACCGGAGTGGGTAGCCATTAACTTCCCCAGGGAATCTTCCTGAACCAGGTATCAATTCTGGGCCTCCTGATTGGCAGCTGGATTCTTTACTTCTGAACCACCAGGAAAGCCTGTTACTAACCTGCTACCATGTAAATCATCAGCATACCATATTTCTGTATTTAAAATAACATATACTAGCTTCTTTGTGGGTCAGAACAAACTATGGAAAATTCTTAAAGAGATGGGCATATCAGATCACCTTACGTGCCTTGTGATAAAACCTGTATGCAGGTCAAGAAGCAACAGTTAGACCAGGACCTGGAACAATAGACTGCTTCAATATTGGAAAGGGAGTAGGTCAAAGCTGTGTATTGTCACCCAGCTTGTTTAACTTCTATGCACTGTATATCATGTGAAATTCCAGGCTGGATGAAGCACAGGCTGGAGTCAAGGTTGCTGGGACAAATGTTAATAACCTCAGACATGCAGATGATAACACCCTAATGTTAGAAAGTAAAGAGGAACTAAAGATCCTCATGATGAAAGTGAAAAAGGAGAGTGAAAAAGCCTGCTTAAAACTCAACATTCAAAAAACTAAGATCATGGCATCCAGTCCCATCACTTCATGGCAAATAGATGGGGAGAAATGGAAACATTGGCAGGAACAGATTATATCTCTGTATAGAAACACAGACGCCTCTATTTTCTCATAAGTGCAGAAATTATGTTTCTTTTTTCCAAATAAATATTCTTATTGATTTTCAGAACAATTTTTAAAGAAATGTTATGCTTAATATTGCTGCTTATCTTGGTCATAGATATTTTTAAATTCTGCAGTCACACCCTTTTCAAAAAATATGTAAAAAAAAAAAAAAATGCCAGCAAACAGCTACTCACATCATTGTCTGTAACATATACTACCCACACACACAAAAAAAATTGTGTGCTATACACAACTGCATGCAAAACATAATAAAATGGTGTCCTCTTATTTAAAGATCCTGTGGTAGATGAATAAGCTCACATATTCCTAATGAGGAGAAGAGAATTTGGTCAATTTCCTGTGTTAAATCAGAGAAGCAAATTTGAACTCAAACATTGTAAAGAAATGAGAGTATGATAAGAATATTGAATCTTTTCCCATATATATTATCCTTAAAATGGATGCTATTGTCATGCCAATATCTAAATAATCTTCATCAACATTATGATTTTAACCTTACAGAAACCACCAGCAGTGTACCATTCCTGACCTTAGAAAAGTTATGGCATATTTTAGCTGAATTTTTAAAAACTCAGCTTATGTAGGAAATAACCATTGCTACCAACGAACACACTGTTTTCTATGCTATTGTTATTTTTTTTTTTTTTCACATCGTTAATGATTCATTGCTTTCTTGGGCTATAAACACTCCAAAAAACGGTTTGAGAATTTTAAAAGCATTCAGTTCATCACTCAGTTGTGTCCAACTTTTTGAGACCCCATGGACTGCAGCATAACAGGCTTCCCCATCCATCACCAACTCCCAGAGCTTGCTAAAACTCATGTCCATTGAGTCGGTGATACCTTCCAACCATCTCATCCTCTGTCGTCTCGCTCTCCTCCTGCCTTCACTCTTTCCCAGCATCAGGGACTTTTCCAGTGAGTCAGTTCTTTGCATCAGGTGACCAAAGTTTCATAGCTTCAGCATCAGTCCTGCCAATGAATATTCAGGATTGATTTCTTTTAGGATTAATTGGTTTGATCTCCTTGCAGTCCAAGGGACTCTAAAAGAGTCTTCTCCAACACCAGTTCAAATCATTAATTCTTCGACACTCACCTTTCTTTTTCTTCTTTTTTAAATATAATTTTATGTATTTTAATTGGAGATTAATTACTTTACAATATTGTATTGGTTTTGCCATACATCAACAACTCTCACATCCATACATGACTATGGATAAAACAACACCTTTGACTTGATGGACCTTTGTTGGCAAAGTAATGTCTCTGCTTTTTAATATGAGGTCTAGGTTGGTCATAACATTCCTTCCAAGGAGTAAGTGTCTTTTAATTTCATGGCTGCAGTCACCATCTGTGGTGATTGTGGAGCCCAAGAAAAGAAAATCTGTCACTGTTTCCCTTGTTTCCCCATCTATTTGCCATGAAATGATGAGCCTGGATGCCATGATCTTACTTTTCTGAGTGTTGAGTTTTAAGCCAGCTTTTTCACTTTCCTCTTTCATCAAGAGTCTCTTTAGTCTTCACTTTCTGCCATAATGGTGGTGTCATCTGCATATCTGAGGTTATTGCTATTTCTCCTGGCAATCTTGACTCCAGCTCCTGCTTCATACAGCATGGCATTTCACATGATGCACTCTGAGAATAAGTTAAATTAGCAGGGTGGCAATATACAGCTTTGATGCACTCCTTTTCAAATTTGGAACAAGTCTGTTGTTCCATGTCTGATCTAACTGTTGCATCTTGACCTGCATATAAATTTCTCAGGAGGCAGGTAAGGTGGTCTGGTTTCATCTCTTGAATAATTTTCCACAGTTTGTTGGGATCCACACACAGTCTTTAGCATAGTCAGTGAAGCAGAAGCAGATGTTTTGTTCTGGAATTCTCTCTCTTTTTTTTTTCTCTATGATCCAACAGATGTGGGAAATTTAATCTCTGGTTCCTTTGCCTTTTCTAAATCCAGCTTGAACATCTGGAAATTCGCAATTCACATGCTATTGAAGCCTAGCTTGAAGAATTTTCAGCACTACTTTGCTAGCATGTGAGATGAATGCAATTGTGCAGTAGTTTTAACATTCTTTGGCATTGCCTTTCTTTGGGACTAGACTATAAATTGACTTATTCCAGTCTATGGCCACTGGCATATTAAGTACAGCACTTTCACTGTATCATCTTTTAGGATTAGAAATAGCTCAGCTGGAATTCCATCACCTCCACTAGCTTTGTTTGTAGTGATGCTTCCTAAAGACCACTTGACTTCACATTCCAGAGTATCTGGCTCTTGATGAACGATCACACCATCATGGTTATCTGGGTCATTATGATCTCTTTTGTACAGTTTTTCTGTTTATTCTTCCCACCTCTTCTTAACATTTTATGTTTCTGTTAGGTCCATTGCCATTTCTGCCCTTTATTGTGCCCATGTTTGCATGAAATGTTCTGTTGGTATCTCTAATTTTCTTGAAGAGATCTCTAGCCTTTCCCATTCTACTGTTCTATTTCTTTGCATTGATCACTGAGGCAGGCTTTTTCATCTCTCCTTGCTATTCTTTGGAACTCTGCATTCAGATGGATATGAATACTTTTCTCCTTTCTTTTTGCTTCTTTTCTTTTCTCAGCTGTTTGTAAGTCCTTGAGAGTGAAAAAGTTGGCTTAAAGCTCAACATTTAGAAAACTAAGATCATGGCATCTGGTCCCATCTCTTCATGGGAAATAGATGGGGAAACAGTGAAAACAGTGTCAGACTTTATTTTGGGGAGCTCCAAAATCACTGCAGATGGTGATTGCAGCCATGAAATTAAAAGATGCTTACTCCTTGGAAGAAAAGTTATGACCAACCTGGATAGCATATTCAAAAGCAGAGACATTACTTTGCCAACAAAAGTCCATCTAGTCAAGGCTATGGTTTTCCCAGTAGTCACGTATGGATGTGAGAGTTGGACTGTGAAGAAAGCTGAGTGCCGAAGAATGGATGCTTTTGAACTGTGGTGTTGGAAAAGACTCTTGAGAGTCCCTTGGACTGCAAGGAGATCCAACCAGTCCATTCTAAAGGAGATCAGTCCTGGATGTTCTTTGGAAGGAATGATGCTGAAGCTGAAACTCCAGTACTTAGGCTACCTCATACAAAGAGTTGACTCATTGGAAAAGACTCTGATGCTGGGAGGGATTGGGGGCAGAAGGAGAAGGGGATGACAGAAGATAAGATGACTGGATGGCATCACTAACTCAATGAAAGTGAGTCTGAGTGAACTCCGGGAGTTGGTGATGGACAGGGAGGCCTGGCGTGTTGCAATTCATGGGGTCGCAAAGAGTCGGACACAACTGAGTGGCTAAACTCAACTGAACTGAACTGATTCCTACAAGATCTCTCTCCTAGAGAAAATCTGGCAAACTATGATAACCAGATATACTAATTCAAAGAGGTGAGTATTAAATTATTATAGTATTTTGAAATTTTTCTTTGAAAACAATGGATATACATAAATACAGTAAGTAATATAGCTCATTTATCTACAGAACTTGTTTAATTCAAAATGACTCCATACTAGAAACAGTATACATTGATCAAAACCATCATTGGTTCCTTCATTGATTCAGTTTAGTTCAGTTCAGTTGCTCAGTTGTGTCCGACTCTGCGATGCCATGAATTCCAGCACACCAGGCCTCCCTGTCTATCACCAACTCCCGGAGTTCACCCAGACTCACGTCCATTGAGTTGGTGATGCCATCCAGCCATCTCATCCTCTGTCATCCCCTTCCCCTCATGCCCCCAATCCCTCCCAGCATCAGCGTCTTTTCCAATGGGTCAACCCTTCGCATGAAGTGGCCAAAATATTAGTATTTCAGCTTCAGCATCAGTTCTTCCAATGAACACCCAGGACTGATCTCCTTTAGGATGGACTGGTTGGATCTCCTTGCAGTCCAAAGGACTCTCAAGAGTCTTCTTCAAAAGCATCAATTATTCGACACTCAGCTTTCTTTATAGTCCAGCTCTCACATCCATACATGACCACTGGAAAAACCGTAGCCTTGACTAGACGGACCTTTGTTGGCAAAGTAACGTCTCTGCCTTTTAATATGCTGTCTAGTTTGATCAATAACTTTCCTTCTAAGGAGTAAGTGTCTTTTAATTTCATGGCTGCAATCACCACCTGCAGTGATTTTGGAACCCATAAAAATAAAATCAGCCACTGTTTCCACTGTTTCCCCATCTATTTGTCATAAAGTGATGGGACCGGATGCCATGATCTTAATTTTCTGAATGTTGAGCTGTAAGCCAACTTTTTCACTCTTCTCAGGACGCATTTATTGAAGGCCTACTATTACATGATATTTGGATACATTTGGATTTATTTTATTATTTTCTTTTACAGAAGGACAAACAAAAAAAAACATGCTTTTTATTTGTGAAATAAGAGACCTAACTGAAAGCCTTTGATATTACAGGAAAAAACAGAATTCTCTCCTTAATGTATTCTTTGCTTTGTTAATGCCTTTTGCATGGTCAGCTGTGACCCAAATCAGTACCTGAAATCCCAAGTCACATTACCTGTGGGCATTTCCTATGGCACTGATCAGCCAAAGCCAGTTTTCTCTTAGGATAAAAGTGGAAACACTGCTGAAAGTAGGATTTGGAGATATTTAATACAAATTACAGAAAACTCTGATTTAAGCATATCTAAAGTGTAAATCACTATTGCTTATACCAGTTAAAATTGTGCTTTCCGTTACTTTCAGACCAAAGGGTACTATTTTATGTAAAATTGTTAGTAAGGAATAAGGTCCATAGAACAAATGACTGATCCTGAGATGTAGGATAGACTGAGTCAAGGAGGTAGAACAGATGAATGATGATGCTTATCTGGTAAAAGGTGTGGATGGAAATCCTGTACCTTATCTACAGTGATGAAATGGCTGCTGACATTGTGACCTGTTTTATATTGTGACTCGGATTATTTATCTGAAACATAGCATTAGTAGTTTAGAGAAACAAAAATAATAAGCAGTCTAATGTGTATTGTGTATTTCTTAAAGTCATTGGTTATAATCAAAGAAAGAGATGAACTAAAGTAAGGGATTTGAAAGCTGAGAAGAAAGAAATTGCACATTTTTCTAATAAGAGCATTTTCTGTTTACAGACTGAAGTCCAAAATGAACCAGTCATAATCTGGAGACTGAGACATTTAGAAGAGGTAAATGATCTTCCCCATGCCAAGGTTTGTATTGCAGAAATATTGAGACAGAGTTGAGTTTTCCAAAATATTTCTGAAACAGGATAAGGCAATCTTCCCAGACCTTCCTCAGATACAGTGGTTTAAGTATTTAATGAGAGTAATGTTGTGTGGGGCAGTGAGGGAGTGTTAGTTAGAGAAAGAAGATATGAGAAAAAAAATAAATTTGAAATGGAAGCTGATTCAGAGTTAGACCTACCATAAAAATTTGGGGTGACTGCACTAAGGCATTGGTTTTACATTGCTTGTCTGGAAATGAAGGTGAAGAACCTGAAGATAGTGATTAGGAGAGGTTCAGAGAGAAGGACACAGAAGTACCAACATGCAAGTAAAATACTTAGCAAGATTTCTAGATCTCCAAAACTCTAGTTAATGAAGTCAAACAAAAGCAAATAAGCCCTGAAACCTCCCACTTGTTTGAGGGACATGTGAGATGCCAGGGAAAAATCAGACCAGAACAACAGCTTGGGCTTCTCCAATAGTGTAGGAAACCCACAGTCAGTCATCTGACAGGAGGGAGTAACAAAGGTGCCTTGTGAGTGTTTGCACTTCCTAAAAATGACTGTTGCAAGGTAGAGAAAGTTCCCTGCATATGAACCTGCAAGCTGCAAACTTTTGAAGATATGAACATGCCCAGGGAAAGGACAAAGAGAGAAGAAGAAGTAACTGAAGAACTGAAGAGGTTCACGATGCAAGAAATAGCAAGGGGATTTTCTTTATTTGAAGGCGTACTGTTAGTTGTTGAGGCACAGGACTGTAGAATGTAGAATGCTACATGAAGGTTGCAGCAGATGTTCAGAAAGCAATCTCTGCTATCGTGTCATTTATGATGAGGGGGGAAGAAATCTGCCACCCAGACATCACTGGACCATTTTTTTTCAAGAGGGTAGATAGAATCTGATAAGTAACCAGAATCTGTGCCATCAGTGTCAGATGTGAGTGACATCCCAGCTTACCCTCTGTCTCCTGTTGCTGATGACCCTTCAGCTCTACCATCTCCTACCTCCTCTCTATCCTCCAGTCAGTAACTCTTCTTGCCAGTTCACCTGATACAGCCCCTGCATGCCAGCTGTTGTACTGTACATTTCAAGATTCTCTACTGTTAGATTTAAAATGTTTTCCTTAATTTTGTGTTTGTTTTTTACCTATTAGTTGTGTGAAAAGTATTATAAACCTAGTATAGTACAGTTCTATATAGCCCCATTGTTTTTCAGTTGTGCAGTTGTGTCCGACTCTTTGGACCCCGTGGACTGCAGCATGCCAGGCTTTCCTGTCCCTCACTATCTTCTGCAATTTGCTCAAACTCATGTCCATTGAGTTGAAGATGCCATCCAATCATCTTGTCCTGTGTCACCCCCTTCTCCTGTCCTCCATCTTTCCCAGCATAGAGGTCTTTTCCAATTAATCAACTGTTTGCATCAGGCATTCAAAGTATTGGATCTTCGGCTTCAGGTAGTTGGGTACATAGGCTAACTTTGTTGGACTTATGAACAAGCTCTTGGAACAGAACTTGTTTGTAGGTAAGGGGCTTACTGTATAGCAGTGAAAAACAACAACCTAGAGAGAGCTTCTAGAAATTAAAACTTTAAACTTCCTGTTACCTGAGAAGAGTTGGGATTTTTTGATGTTTTTCTATACAGCAAGATATGAGAGGTACTATCTGCAGGCAACCACTTTTTTTTTTTTTTTTTCTTTTTCAGCATTCCCTTCTCCAAATGGAAAATGCACTCACCTTTAAATAGAGAGCCAGGTATGGAGTTGATTGCAGTTCTTTTCAAAAAATTTACAAATGACTCAGTGCAAATAACAATGGAAAAAGAAAGCAGAAAAGAACTCTGAGAGAGATTCAGCAGCATTTTTCAAAAATAATCAGTAGTCTCCAAATGTACTAGAAGAAAACTAATGATGAGATTAACAAAAGTTTGAGCACCATACGATATTACAGAAGATAGCCAAAGTGAAGGAATACAGTCATTCAAATCACAGATAAAATTATGGTTGAAAAGAAAAAAAAAAAACATTTTGGTAAGAAAGTGACAGGAGCTGAGAGAATAAAGATTTTATATGAAAAAGTGAAGGTGTTTAAAAGCTTAAGAAAGAGGAAGAGGAAAAGAGACAGAAATAAGAGAGTGAAAGAACAAGAAAGGTAGAAATGATTATGAAAGTTAGATAAGCTGTCATTTCTTTAATTTGTTTGAAGAGTTCCAGATTATAATAATATTAAAAGTATTGTCTAGGGACTTCCATGGTGGTCCAGCAGTTGTTGTTTAGTTACCAAGTTGTGTCAGAATCTTTTGTGTCACCATAGACTGTAGTCCACCAGGCTTCTGTCTCCATGGGATCACACTGGCAAGAATACTGGAATGGATTGCCATTTCCTCCTACAGGGGATCGTTCTGACCTAGGGATCAAACCTGTGTCTCTTGTATTGACAGGTGGATTCTTTACCACTGAGCCAACAGGGAAGCCCTGGTCCAGCAGTTAAGACTCTGCACTTCCAACGCAGGGGTTGTAGGCTCAGTCCCTGGCTGGGGAACGAAGATCCCACATGCCATGTGGCAAAGCCAAAAAATAAAATATAATAAAGGGAGTGATACCTAAATTAAAAATTATTTTGAAAAGTATTGTCCAAAGAGGTAAAGTGCTGAGAAGGTGTGGAGAACAGGCCATAAAAATTAAAATAGTGTTGATGTTATAAAACATATGTGTTCTCTTTGTTACCTATGTAGATCTAGAAGCCATCTAAGATTATGGCAGGAAAGTAAATTGTGATTAGGGTGCAAATTCTCAATCAGTTTGAACTAGAGTATTATAGGTTTGGTGCTTTCTGGGTAGTGCAGTGGTAAGGAATCCACCTGCCAATGCAGAAGATGCAAGGGACATGGATTCAATCCCTGGGTTGGGAAGATCCCCTGGAATAAGAAATGGCAACCCACTCCAGTATTCTTGCCTGGAAAGTTCCATGAACAGAGGAGCCTGGCAGGCTAAAGTTCATGGAGTCACACACAGTTGGACATGGATGAGCGATTGAGCATGTGTGCACACACACGCACACACAGACACACACACGATAGGCTTAAGATTATGCTGGTAAAGAGAAATTGAAGATGTAAATCGTAGCAAAAGGGTCTTGGTGACAGCACCAGATCACCCTGGACATTAGGGGCATGAGCTACAAGAAAAGTAGCAACCTTCCATATGTGGCGTAGGAGAAACAGTGCCCTCAGAGAATCCATATTTTGGCTTAGACAAGGAGGAGGGACAAAGTCTTAGTAGAGATGATACCTTTGATGAAGGTGGGGAAAATTCTTTAAAATGTAACTAAATTCAGGCAGGAAGACGGGAACTGATAGAAAGTTGGCACTGGAAGATAGTCTGGAGAGAGAAAGCACAAATCATTTGGAGTGAGGGGTTCTACAAAAGAAAACTGATGAAAGAATTATATTTAGGAATATGGTGCAGAGTAGCAGGAACGAGACATTCCAGTCAGACTTAGGCTGAAGAAACAACTATAAAAATCTTAAAAATGCATAGTTTGGTTTTTGAAGTGTGGCAGCTTGCTGACAATACAAATATTCTCAGTGCTTTTAACCAGGGTGGTCCACCAGGTCGCTGTGTGGTCTGAGATACATCTTTTAAGATCTGGGCATGGATTCTTTTCACATGTCCAACTCTTTGAAACCCCGAGGATCATAGCCTGCCAGTCCCCTCTGTCCATGGGATTTCCCAGGCAAGAATACTGGAGTGGATTGCCATTTGCTTCTCCAGAGTATCTTCTGGACCCGGGAATGGAACCCTTATCTTTTGCATTGCAGGCAGATTATTTACCACTGAGTCACTGAGATTCAATAGATATTCTTGAATATATGTTTCTCAACTGTTGCATGCTTTTCCACCACTTCTATGGGTCTTTAAATGATTGTTTTTGACAATTTTGCTCAGATTTTTGTTGTTGGTGGTGGTGTTGCTTGTTTAGAAGTGTTCTTTGCTCAGCTCTCCTGGAAGTTCTTCCCATCCCCCACCCTCCAACCTCGTAACATAGCCCTTTGTTGCATCTTCATCAGGCAACTCTTTTGTTTAGGAAATCATCCCTGGTCAAAAGCTCTGGAGTTCTGGAAGATAACACATTTTGGCAGTTAATGACAAAAGGTTGGTGGGGTCAACTCACACCTTCTTTTATTAAATCCTTACCTCAGCAGGAAGAGAAGGCAATGGCACCCCACTCAGTACTCTTGCCTGGAAAATCGCATGGATGGTGGAGCCTGGTGGGCTGCAGTCCATGGGATCGCTAAGAGTCAGCCATGGTCGAGCGACTTCACTTTCACTTTTCACTTTCCTGCATTGGAGAAGGAATTGGCAACCCACTCCAGTGTTCTTGCCTGGAGAATCCCAGGGACGAGGGAGCCTGTTGGGCTGCCGTCTATGGGGTCGCACAGAGTTGGACAGGACTGAAGTGACTTAGCAGTGGCAGCAGCACCTCAGCAGGGCTTTAGCAATGTCCTTACCTTATTCTTGGAGAAGGAAACGGCAATCCACTCCAGTATTCTTGCCTGGAGAATCCCATGGACGGAGAAGCCTAGTAGGTTACAGTCCACCGGGTCGCAAAGAGTCGGACATGACTGAGCGACTTCATCTCACCTACCTTATTCTACAGCCATTAATAGCTTATGCTGTTGGTATGTGTTAAGGCAATGATCATCTTCATAGAAAATCCCAGGGTTGCCTCCCGACCACCTCTACTCCATGTTGTTGCCATTTCTTACACACACAAACCAATTCATGACACTTACTGCTTTGCTTTCAGGGAGATTTTACTGATTTTTAAAAATGTTTTATATACTTTAAAATGTTTATATTGGACTGTAGTTGTATTACAATGTATTAGTTTCAATTCATAACAAAGTGATTTGGTTATACATTTTATCTCCTTTGCAAATTATTTTCCCATTTAGGTTATTACAGAGTATTGAACAAAATCCCTTGTGTTATAGAATAAGTCCTTGTTGTTTTTAAAAAACTTTTTGTAGGTGTTGTTAATTCCTCAGTTTCTTGCTCCTTTTTGGCTTCAACAGTTTTGAAATTTTTTGTTTGTTTGTTTGTTTTTGCAGTGTGGGGGGGGGAGGGTGTGGAATTCGTGAATTGCCAAATAGAAGAGGCAATAGCCTATACTACTAAATGTGCAACTCTTCCTTATTTGTTGAAAATATGCTGAGTAAAAGCATCAAATTTAGCTCTAAGAATCAATGATACCCATTTTCAGATTTTTTTTTTCCTAATCATCCAAAAGACACATATAAACATGTATCAGTAATGAACTATGATGGAATCTGGAGAAAATCCATACAGCTTCCTTGGTCTTTCCTTGCTAGGTTTGAAAAACAGGTCCCTAAGTGATGCATGTAGAAATCATTTTACAAAAAGAGCTATTTTTGTTTTGAAACATCTCCATGTTCTACTCCAGTAACTATGTAGATGAACCTAACATTTTCCAGTGGGTCATCTCCAGTGGGAATTAGATGTATGCCTGCCAGATTAGCAGATTCTCTAGATGGTTTATAGGAAACAATGACCTAAGGGAAGGAAGATGCACAATTCAGTTCAGACAAAAAGAGAGGAGGAGCTCTTTTTAAAGATGGGTGTGTTTCTCTACAGTAGAACCAAGTATAAGGGGGAAAGTGGAACTGACCTGCTGTTATATGTTTAACAGTTGGCTCTGTGGTTGTGGGGATGGTTCACAAGCCCTAGTTTAATAGCATAAGCTAATCTTTGTGATGTAAATTACAAGCTACCAAAGTTGTGTCCCTGGATTTGGAGTAGAAAAGGGACATACTCAATTTGTGCTCAAAGAACCAGTTTGAAACAACTCTAGCACACCAGTGGCCTTGCCCTATAAATGAAAAAAAGAAATTCCAGGTTTGTTCATCATAAAAAGTCCAGATAGACCAGAAGCGCCATCTTAAAAGCATCCCATGGGTTAGGACTCTGCTTATATTTCTCTGTTAGAAACTATCCAGCACAATGGATGAGCATGTTTGCAAATACTTATGACAAACTAATTTTTTTTCACTTCCCTTTCTCCTCAGTACTATCACGGTAAGGAGGATAGCATACACTCTAGCTGTCATCCCTATTCTTCCAACTTGTAAATCTCTTTTCCTTTCAGTCTTAGAGATAGATAAATGTACATAAACACATTTTATATAGAAGTTACACATATATTTTAATCCTCAATAAAGACATGCTGAAAGGGAGTTTTTTCTTTAAAAATGAGATGACTATATTTCTGTGTATTTTGCTTCAATTTTTATATTAATCTTTTATCTTATTTCAACCCCACAATTTTCTTATGAAATTCAATAGCTACTAGGAAACCAGAACTGTCAGTTTTTGGCAGTTTCTATTTAGTTGTGTTTCTTTTCAATTAAGTGTTATAGTTTGATATATTAAAGTATATTTGACCAAATTGAAACACAAATTTAGTTTAAAAGATAGAAGTTATTATTATTTTGGCAAAGGGAATTGCTAATGGACATGTAAAAATTATAGCTGCAATAAGGAGTTTTGTAATTTTTCAAAACAGACACAAAAAGAAAGCTGATGTCAATTACTTCAGAAAAGAAGAAAAATAGTAATAAACTTACCTGTAACCTTCCAAAAATGTCGTTAAAATACAACATATGTAAATTAATTAACCTCCAATTAAAATAAATAAATTTATTTTAAAAATACAACATATGTGGAAAATACAGAGTGATAATGAAAAAGTATTTTTTTCTAATTTGAGTGTTTCATGTCATTAAGAAGATGAGCTTCTTTTGAGAGCTATATTCTATAATTATTTTTATTGAAATTATTTCAAAGAAAATCAGTGAGCATTTCACTGCTGCTGCTGCTAAGTCGCTTCAGTCGTGTCCAACTCTGTGTGACCCCATAGACAGCAGCCCACCAGGCTCTCCTGTCCATGGGACCCTTGAGGAAGGAGTACTGGAGTGGGGTGCCATTGCCCGCATTTCACTGGCATATCAAAATTAATTGTATTATAATAAAAACAGAAAATACTTTTCTCTTGCAACAGTGTATTAGATATTATCTCTCTGCTCTTGTGAAAGAAAAGTGTAACTCTCTATTCTTTGTCTCGGCTTTGATTCCTGTTTCAAAAAACTTTTTTTAAAATCAGAGTGGCTGAAAATAGATTTTGTTCTATTTATAATTCTCTCAGTTTTCTCAGGTTTTCCAAAGTTTCAAGTTGCTTATGAATCATAAATTTTCTTGTTAATAATGGCTTGGGTGGACCATATTATGATTTTAATAGAGGAATTTTCATCAATGTCAAATTCTTTGGATACATTGGTTTAGGTACAATATAACATTAAAAATTAATTTCACCTATTTCTTAACACAATGTATGGTATACTACACTGTTTTTTTTAGTATGGTTGTGTTATATTTCTATTGGGTAATGCTTGGCTAGAATCTGACCATGAGCAAATGAAACTAAAAAAGATGGAGGAAAAGATTCAATCTGTGGAGTTTAGAAATGCTGGAAAAATTACTGTGTGGAAAATATGTTTCTTCAATAAAATCACAATGTCTGTGGTAGACAAAAAGATGGTAAATTGAATACTCAAATTATGATAGCTGTCACTAGGCAACAGCTAAAAGGTGAGAAAATAGAGTGGGAAAAATGTGAAAATGTTCTTCAAAGGATTTGAGGTCCTGTAAAAATAGAATAAAAATATTATGGAAATTGGGATGGTAACTTCATGTATACTCACCTTAGTAATATTCTTATTTTTGTGTATTTCACAGCTAAGGGCTGGTTTTTCTCAATAAAAACTCACTATAAAACCATCGTTTGAGAAGTAGATTCAAATAAAGATGACTCCACATGTATTTTTCATGATAAAATAAACACTGACAAATGCTGTACTATCTAGTAACTTAGATTAAATTTTACTGCCACCAGTATAGACACCATTTTTAAATTTCCGTCTCACACATAAGTGCCCATCATATCAATATGAAAAGTTTTAGTAGTGATAATGGAAAATAAACCATTGGAAAAATATCAAGGCTGTGGAATGTGGCCATGAAAGTTAAATTCTACATGAATGGTGTTGCTGGATTTGGAGAATGTACAAAATTACTGTTTATTTTTGCAAAATAAAATGAAGTTATGCTAAATGGATTGTAAATATAATGTAGCAAACAGTATAAATGAAAGTATTTTTCATTCTTTTTCATTTGTTTTAATTTTGAGAGGATTTAAAAATCGTCTGTGTGTGTGTGTGTGTAACACAGTTTATCATTTAGTATCAGCCAATTATAAAATTTATATACAAGGCTTATTGGTGTTGAGCTTATCACTTAAAACCATTCCCATGATGAGTTTATGAAAGTGAAAGTCACTCAGTTGTGTCCGACTCTTTGCAACCCCATGGACAATACAGTCCATGGAATTCTCCAGGCCAGAATACTGGAGTGGGTAGCTGTTCCATTCTCAGGGAATCTTCCCAACTCAGGGATTGAACCCAGGTCTCCCACATTGTGGTGGATTCTTTACCTGGAAAGAGAAAATTTATTTTGATTAAATGACCAGTTTGCACAAATATTGTTACTATTCACTTACAACAGAGTTGTATGAGTTTTATGGTAATGGGTGGGCATTTTAGGCAGTTTAAAAGAAGAAAATAGGAATTTAGAAATCTAATAATCTTCTCGTTACACAGGGAATATTATAGAAGTTGTATGTTCCATCTTTAAAATTTTTCACTGGTTCCCAGCTATAGTTGCCTGCATCTATTATAACATCAAGCTGTTCAGATTGAGGGTTAATATACTTTTCTGTCTTTCCTTCTTTATGAAGCTAAGCTTCTGAATGAAAAGGGTATGCATTTTAATAGAATTCTCCCCTGAGGCACATCAAGTCATTTTATACAATGACACACTAAGAAAGGCAATTTATGGTGTGTGACTGACTCTAATGTGAATTTTTCATCATTTCATTTGTTTTCCATTAGTCAGAAAAAAAGACATATGAACTACATAGAAATCTTTTTATTGTACTCAACAGGGGGGTTGCAGTATATTAGAATTCTGGTGGAACACAGTATGTCATGAAGTTTATGAAAAAATTGACATTTTAAAATATTTTATTTTAAAATCTCTAGCAAGAATTTCAAAACATTCTCAAAGGGCATTTTTTTTAATATCAAATGCTTTACAAAAGAGATTTTGAAAAATAAATGTTGGCTTAGAATTTCCATCAGTAATTTAAAACAATTTACAATTATTGGGTTGTAAGTTGTTATGGAAAAATCCAGACAAACCTTTTGGCCTATCCAGTATTATAATTCATGTTTCTGAAAATTCTTATTCAAATATAAATTAAATAAAAATATAGCTGATGACTGTGACTAAGTCAATAAAGCAGTATTTTAGGTATCTGTTTTCAACCATATATTTTATTTCCTCTGTTAAGGTTTCTAATAAAGAGCTTCCTGGTGGCTCAGATGGCAATTATCAGCTAAAAGCACACAAATGTCTCTGTGAATGAAATGTTACATATCATCATATATAAAATATTTAGACCATTTGTATAAAATTATCAGAAAAAAGTATATTATTATACTTTGGCCACTTCATGCGAAGGGTTGACTCATTGGAAAAGACTCTGATGCTGGGAGGGATTGGGGACAGGAGAAGGGGACGACAGAGGATGAGATGGCTGGATGGCATCACTGACTCGATGTACATGAGTCTGTGTGAACTCTGGGAGTTGGTGATGGACAGGGAGGCCTGGCGTGCTGGAATTCATGGCATTGCAAAGAGTCGGACACGACTGTGACTGAACTGAACTGAGCTGATGGGGCCACATGCCATGATCTTAGTATTTTGAATATTGAATTTTAAGCCAGCCTTATCACTGTCATCTTTCACCTTCTTCAAGAGGCTCTTTAGTTTCTCTTTGCTTTCTGCCATTAGGGTGGTATCATTTGCATTTCTGAGGTTGTTGATATTTCCCCTGTAATCTTGTGGTAGCTCTATTTTAGCTTTTTAAGGAACCTCCATACACTTCTCTATAGTGGCTGTACCATTTTACATACCCACAGTATAGGTGATTTACTTTCCCTCCATATCCTCTCCAAAATTTATTATTTGTACATTTTTGATGATGGTCATTCTGACAGGTGTGAGGTGATACCTCATTGTAGCTTTGATTTGCATTTCTCTAGTAATTAACAATGTTGAATACCTTTTCTTGTGCCTTTTGGCCATCTATATATCTTCTTTGCAGAAATGTTTATTTAGGACTTCTGTCCATTTTATGGTTGGATTGCTTGATTTTTATTTTATTTGATATTGAGTTGTATATATACAACTGGGTATATATATTGAGTTGTTTATATACAACTGGGAATTAACTGGGAATTTTTAATTGGGGATTGATCCCTTGTCAGTTGAATCATTTTCAAACATTTTCTCCCATTCTGTACATAATCTTTTCACCTGTTTTTTATTTACTTTGGTATGCAAAACCTTTTAAGTTTAAAAAATATATTGCTGAAATTTATGTCATAGAGTGTTCTGCTGTGTTTTCTGCTACATATTTTATAATCTAGTTTGCATTTAGGCCTTTAAGCTATTTTAAGTTTATTTCTGTGTGTGGTATCAGAGAGTATTCTAATTTTATTATTTTCCATGTTCAGTTCAGTTCAGTCACTCAGTAGTGTCTGACTCTTTGTGACCCCATGAATTGCAGCATGCCAGGCCTCCCTGTCCATCACCAACTCCCAGAGTTCACAGCATCATATTTCAGGATTTGAAATAGCACCATTTATTAAAGAGACTGTCTTTTCTCCATCGTACATTCTTGCCTCCTTTGTCATAGTTTGTTGACCATAGGTGTGTTGGTTTTTTTCTGGGTTTTCTGTCTTGTTCCATTGATCTATATGTCTATTTTTGTACCAATACCATCCTCTTTTGTTTTGACTACTGTACCTTTGCAATATAGGGAGCCTGATGCCTCCAGCTCCTTTTTTTTTCTTAAGATTGCTATGGCTATTCAGGGTCTTTTGTGTTTCCACAGAATTTTTTTAAAAAAAATTAGTTCTAGTTCTGTGAAAAATGCCAGTGGCAATTTAATAGGGTTTGCATAGAACCTCTAGATTGCATTGGGTAGTATAGTCATTTTCACAATATTGCTTCTTCCAGTCCAAGAACGTGGTATATCTTTCCATCTGTTTGTGTCATCTTTGATTTCTTTCATCAGTGTCTTATCGGTTTCAGAGTAGAATTCTTTTGCCTCCTTAGGTAGTTTTATTCCTTGTTTTTTTTTTATTCTTTTTGATGTGATAGTAAATGGGATTTTTTTTTTTTAAACACCATGATTAGGTGGGATTTATCCAGAGATGCAAGGATTTTCCTATATCTGTAAATTAAACAGTCTGATACATTATATTAACAAATTGAAAAATTAAAAAAACATATAATCATTTCAGTAGATGCAGAAAAAGCTTTTGATAAAATTCAAAATCCATTTAGGATAAAAAAGAAAAAGAAAGGAAAAACCTCCTCAGAAAGTGGGCATAAAGGGAACATACTTTAACATAATAAAAGTTATATATGACAATCCACAACTAACATCATATTCAATGGTGAAAAACTGAAAGCATTCCCTGTAAGATTATGAATAAGACTAGGGTAGTCCACTATCACTATTTTATTTAACATAGTTTTAAAAGTCCTAGCATAGCAATCAGTGAGGAAGAAGAAACAAAAGGAATTCAAATTGGAAAAGAAGTAAAACTGTCACTGTTTGCACATGGCATGATATTGTACATAGAAAATCCAAAAAATGCTAATAGAAACTACTAGAGCTTATCAATGAACTCAGTAAAATCACAGGATACAAAATTCATATGCAGAAATTTGTTTTGCATTTGTATACACTAATAAAAATATCATTTGCTAAAATTTTGTTGAGAACTTTTACATCTAAGTTTGTGAGATACCTCTCTATAATTTTCTTTTGTAATGTTGTTGTCTGGTTTGAGTGTAACTGTAATGCTGGCCTCATAGTATGAGTTAGGAAATATGCTGTCTACTTCTATCCTCTGAAAAGTTTGTAGAGATTTAGTATAATTTTTCCATAAATGTTCAGTAGATTTCACCCATCAACCCAGTTGATCCTAGTGTTTTCTGCTTTGGAATGTTGTTAATTATTGATTCCATTTTATATTTTAATAGACAAAGGGCTATTAATTTGTCTATTTCTTCTTGCATGAGTTTTGGCAAATTGCATCTTCCAAGTAACTGGTCTATGCCATCTAGTTTATCAAATTTTGCAACATAGAATTGTTAATAGTATTTCTTTACCATTCTTTTAATGTCTATAGTATCTGTAGTGATTTCCCAAAATGTAGTTTTTCTCCATTATGTATGATGTTGTCATAGATTTTTAAGATAACTAGCAAATTAAGAAAGTGCCCTTATACTATCTCTTCTTCTGTTTTCTCTAAAAATTGTGTAGAACCATTGTTAATTCTTTTAAAAATTTTGATACAATTTTCAAGTGAAACCATCTGTGCCTGGACATTTCTTTTGGGGAATTTTTAAATACAAATGCAATTTTCTTAATAGTTATAGGACCAAACAAATGATCCCTTTCATATAGGTGAGTTGTAGTGAAATTGAACCATTTTATCTTAAGTTGTTAAATGTATGTGTATAGAGATATTTGTTGTATTTCCTTATTAACCCTTTTAATTTCTACAGAGTTTGTAATTATATTTCCTGTTTTCTTCTTAACATTGGTAGTGTCTTTTTCACTTTTTTTCCCTTTTGTTTACTAGTTTTGGTAGAGATTTTGCCAGTTTAATCTTTTTAAACAATCAGATTTTTTTTCCTATTGTTTTTCTCTTTTCAATAATTTATTCCTGTTCTTATGTTTTTAGTTATCACTTATGCTCCTTTGGGTTTATTTTGCTCTTCTTTTTCTAGTCTCTTGAGGGAGGGAGTTAATAATATTGATGTTTTCTCAGTCTTTATTTTTTAATGTGACTATAGAATGCTATAAATTTCTCTCTGCCTTTAAGTCCATCCCATGTATTTTAATATATCATAATTTCATTCTCATTCAGATCAGTATATTGTTGATTCCTTTGGCCCTTTTGCCTATGTCTTATAAGTACCCTTGTGGGTATATTGGCCCCACCCAAATAATCCAAGATGATATTTCCATCTCAAAATTCTTAGTAAGATTGTATCTGCAAAGTTAGCTTTTCTATGTGAAGTAGCATATTCATAGATTCCAGAGATTAAGACCTGGAAGACTTAAGACTGCAGTCATGCTCAACTCTTTGTGACCCTATGGATGGTAGCCCTCCAGGCTCCTCATTCCATTGGATTCTCCAGGCAAGAACATTGGAATGAGGTGCCATTTTCTTCTCCAGAGGATCTTACCAACCCAGGGATTGAGCCCACATCTCTTATGTCTCCTGCATTGGCAGGCAGGTTCTTTACCACTAGCACCAGCTGGATTACTGCTCAAAACACCATCCACACAGAGAGGAAGAGGAACAAATACTGTGACTTCTCTCTCTCCCCACAGTACAGTCTTTTGCCAACATCTCCCATAGGTAGGTCTAGATGGAAAACAGCTAATACTGGAACCTAGGAGATACACTGAATGTGCTAGCTCCCAGGGATTTAGAACAAAGCAACACAGAAGAAAGTACAGTATCTCAGTGGAATTCTTTGACTTTGGAAGGGAAACAAACAAACAAATTAAATAACAATAAACCACAATGCCAGAGTCTTTCATCCTTTTCAAAAAAGTACACAAAACAAAGTACAGAAAATAATGAGAACTGTTTTGTTTCCAGTTCTTCATGGTTTTTACAACAAAATATTCTGGATGCAAAAAGCACTTTGTAAGCACATTATTTGCTTTAAGAAGCCATGGACCACTTAATCAAATGTGCTTTCATTAATAAGAATTCAATGTACTGGTTAGTCTTTCAAAGGAAATTGTTGTACAAATTTTTGCTCTTTTAGGACAGTCAGACTCTGCTTCAGCATCACCTCTGTAATCAATGTCCAGAGGTTTCAAAGGCCTCAGGTTTGAAAGCCTGTCATTTAGATCATGCTGCTGCTTTCTGGAAGTACTAATCCAATACAAATCAGACTAGACCTTTGTGAATGTGGTATGTCATTGCATTCTGTGTTCTATGGTTGTTGTTGTTGTTCAGTTGCCTAGTCGTGTCCAACTTTTTGCAACCCCATGGACTGCAGCAAGATAGGCCTCCCTGTCCCTCACCGTCTCCCGGAGTTTGCCCAAGTTCATGTTCATTGCACCAGTGATGTCGTCCAGTCATCTCATCCTCTGATGCTCTCTTTTCCTTCTCTCAATCTTTCCCAGCATCAGGGACTTTTCCAATGAGTCATTGTTCACATCAGATGACCAAAATACTGGAGCTTCAGCTTCCTCATCAGTCCTTTCAATGAATATTCAGGGTTGATCTCCCTAAAGATTGAGTGGTTTGATCTCCTTACTGTCGAAGGGATGTTCTCCAGCACCACAGTTCGAAGGCATCAATCTTTGGTGCTCTGCAGTGGGTGGCCTTGCATGGCATGGCTCATAACTTCATTGAGTAATGCAGGCTGCTTCACCACTACAAGGCAGTGATCCATGAAAGGGGTGTTCTCTGGTAGCCCATTCTAAAATATATGCACAGCTGCAACAGGAACTGGCACCTGCCTGCAGCCCATAAAAACTCACTAGAACAAAATATGCTCAAATAACTGTGTTCAGAGGGTGAAACAAAAAATGGAAGCACACTACTTCAGAATGCAAATGAACCTACATCCGGTATGGAAAGTGGCATACTTTAGATAGGCAAATGCAAGTCCAAGGTCTAGAAGTAAAATAATTAGCTTTTCTGGAGAACGGTTCTAATGCCATGTAATAGTCGTAGCTTTAATCTGTCAATTTGTTAACAGTTAAATACCATTCCAGAGCTGACATATATGGAAAAAGATGGTTACTGTATTTGTGTAGAATGACTGAGCCTTAATATGCTACTATATTGATTATATTGATTGACCTATATTTGGAACAATAAATTAGAAAACCAGTGCATCTAATTTGAAGAGGTATGTTTTGAAATTGATGATTCTTCTATGGGCATAGGTCCAGTAAATTGTTCGATTTATTTGCTTCAAAATGTGCACACATTAGAATAATGTATGTGTATGTATTTGAATTTTGGGGTTGTTAAGTACCCCCTCTATTAGATACTATATAAACCTTATCAATAATTCTTACAGTGTAAGCACTGTACAAGTTAAATGTGGAAATCAAAGCTCTGAAATTAAATAATAGTAGATAGTATATTGGAGTTGAGAAGTCACATCTGTTTGCAAGGAGGTCTTTTTTTTTTAATAAAACACACTTATTTTAATGTTTCATTGGTACAACCTTTTTGTGAGTTTAAAGTAGAATATAGCTTGCAAGATCAAAAGTTAAATTCTATCTGCCAAATAAATGACTCTTTTGAAATGTTTGCTTTGATTTTATTTTAAAGAAGAAATTACTAAAAGTTTGTTATATATTTTTTAATCTCATCAAAACCTAATGTATGAATTTTAGAAGTAACAGGACAGGGTAGGTTTTCTACAGTGAATTTGTGTAGTATATATGTTCTCATCAGAACAATATTCAGTAAGTTAGCTAAGGAAGAGCTTTCTGAGTATGCAGCTCAAATTCTTTTGTTTAAGTAGAGACTAACATTTGAGAGCAAGTATTGTAATTAATTAGTCTCTTAGTTATCAAGTTTCTGGATTCTGCTGCTGCTGCTAAGTCGCTTCAGTCGTGTCCGACTCTGTGCGACCCCAGAGACGGCAGCCCAGCTGGCTCCTCGTCCCTGGTATTCTCCAGGAAAGAACACTGGAGTGGGTTGCCATTTCCTTTTCCAATAGTGAAAAGTGAAAGTGAAGTCGCTCAGTCATGTCTGACTCTTAGCGACCCCATGGGCTGCAGCCTACCAGACTCCTCCGTCCATGGGATTTTCCAGACAAGAGTACTGAAGTCGGGTGCCATTGCCTTCTCCTGGAAGGACTTAAATCAAGTTTCAAGGGAAGCTAATTTGTACTGAGAAGGAAACAAATCTGGAGAGCGAGACAGTAAGGAGAAACAAAGTTGCAGAAAGCTGTTACACAGGGGAATTGAGTCCTTTCTGTTTCTCCCAAAGTTTCAGTAAAAATCTATGCTGCTGCTGCTAAGTCGCTTCAGTCATGTCCGACTCTGTGTGATCCCATAGATGTCAGCTCACCAGGCTCCGCCATCCCTGGGATTCTCCAGACAAGAACACTGGAGTGGGCTGCCATTTCCTTCTCCAGTGCATGAAAGTAAAAAGTGAAAAGTGAAAATGAAGTCGCTCAGTCTTGTCCAACTCTTTGCCACCCTATGGACTGCAGCCTACCAGACTCCTCCATCCATGGGATTTTTCAGGCAAGAGTACTAGAGTGGGTTGCCATTGCCTTCTCTGGTAAAAATCTATAATAGGTGAGAAATATGTTTTACAGGTAAGATTTCTTATAAAAGCCAGTAAAAGAGTCATTGATATGGGTTAAATAAGCACAACGGAAAGAGAACATATATGGAGAGAGAGAAAAATCCTCCCCAGATAACAGATTGAAAAAGAAAAGTTAAATTGTTAGTTGCTCAATCATGTCCAGCACTTTGTGACCCAATGGACTGTAGCCCACCAAGCTCCTCTAACCCTGGGATTATCCAGGCAAGAACATTGGAGTGGCTTGCCATTCTCTTTTTGAGGAGATCTTCCCTATCCAGGGATTGAACCTGCTTCTCAAGCATTGCAGGTAGATTCTTTACCTTATGAGCCACTCATAAGCCCCTCAGGGTGAAATAATTCACAATAGACTTTATAGGAAATTGTCACCTTGATAGCATTGGCCACAAGGTCATTTGTAACCAAGGCCGTATTTAACCTTCTATTTTCCTTTTGTTACTTTACTTTTCATATTGAGCACTAGACATTAAAACCTGTCTTTATGAGAATCTGCCTTGTTCTATTAGGCATCCATGACTTTGCACAAGAAGCTCCCTCTTTTGAAAGCCTATGGCTATATCCCTTCCAACACCCTTTCTCATCTATTCCTCAGAAAAACTTCAAATTGTCCTTCTAATTTCAACTTTTCCTGAATGCCAAGTCACTGACTTAACTTCATTTTGAGAGGGTCCTGTCATATCCATCCCCAAGAAGATGAAATGCAAAAAGCCAAAGTGGTTGCCTGAGGAAGACTTACAAATAGCTGAGAAAAGACGAGAAGTGAAAGGCAAAGGAGAAAAGGAAAGATATATCCATCTGAATGCAATTTTCCAAATAAGAGCAAGGAGAGATAAGAAAGCTTTCCTCAGTAACCAGTACAGAGAAATAGAGGAAAACAATAGAATGGGGAAGACTAGAGATCTCTTCAAGAAAATTAGAGATATCAAGAGAACATTTCATTCAAAGACAAGTACAATAAAGGATGAAAATGGTATGGACTTAGCAGAAGATATTAAGAAGAGGTGGCAAGAATACACAGAAGAACTATACAAAAAAGACCTTCATGACCCAGATAATGATGGTGTGATACCTCACCTAGAGCCAGACATCCTAGAATGCAAAATCAAGTGGAGGTGATGGAATTCCAGCTAAACTATTTCAAATCCTAAAAGATGATACTCTTAAAGAGCTGCACTCAATATGCCAGCAAATTTGGAAAACTCAGCAGTGGCCACAGGACTGGAAAAGGTCAGCTTTCATTCCAATCCCAAAGAGAGGCAATGCCAAAGAATACTCAAACTACCACACAGTTGCACTCATCTCACATGCTAGTAAAGTTATGTTCAAAATTCTCCAACCTAGGCTTCAACAGTATGTGAACTAACTTCCAGATATTCAAACTGGATTTCAAAAAGGCAGAGGAACCAGAGATCAAATTGCCAACATCTGTTGGATCATAGAAAAAGCAAGAGAATTCCAGAAAAAAAAAAATCTACTTCTGTTTTATTGACTATGCTAAACCTTTTGACTATGTGGATCAAAACAAACTGGAAAATTCTTGATGTTCAGACTGACTGCTCTCTTTATTACACTAGTATGTAGCTTGGCTCCCTGTCCTGGATCTTTGGAGCAGTTTTCTCAGGGCTACTGAGAGGCTGCCTCTTAGACTCACAGTCCTTAATATTCCTATCAAATAAAATATCTCTCTACTTTCAGGTTGTGACTATTTTTCTTTTTACTCAACATGTCTATTAATCTATTTCTTGATTTGAAAGTAAAAGCTCAAAATCCAGATTCTGTATTATTACTAATGCCACCATCAATTGACATAATAGGCACTTAAAAATGTGTTGAATGAAAGAAGGAGGAATAACATAATTAAACAATGAGTTATTTTTTTCCTTGAGAAGTTCTTAATGCAATTATTTACACATCAGAAATCATATATGGCATGCTAGTGAATAAACCTATCAAAAATAAAAGCATTGCCCTTTATGGTGTAATTCCTCATTTAAATAAAATCACACACTAGCAAAGTAATGCTCAAAATTCTCTAAGCCAGGCTTCAACTGTCCATGAACCATGAACTTCCACATGTTCAAGCTGGATTTAGAAAAGGCAGAGGAAACTGAGATCAAAATGCCAACATCCTTTGGATCATTGAAAAAGCAAGAGAGCTTCAGAAAAAAAATCTGCTTCTGCTTTGTTGACCATGCCAAGCCTTTGACTATGTGGACCACAAAAAATTGTGGAAGATTCTTCAAGAGATTGGAATACCAGACCACCTCACCTGTCTCTTGGGAAATCTATATGCAGGTCAAAAAGCAGCAGTTAGAACTGGACATGGAACAACAGACTGGTTCCAAGTCTGGAAAGGCTATATATTGTCACCCTGCTTATTTAACTTATATGCAGAGTACATCATGCGAAATGCTGGGCTGTATAAAGCACAAACTGGAATCAAAATTGCCAGAAGAAATATAAATAACCTCAGATATGCCGATGGGACCAACCTAATGGCAGAAAGCAAAGAAGAACTAAAGAATGTCTTGATGAAAGTGAAAGAGGAGAGTGAAAAAATTGGCTTAAAACTCAACATTCAGATAACTAAGAACATGGCATCTGGTCCCATCACATCATGGCAAATAGTTGGGGAAAAAATGAGAGACTTTATTTTTTGGGGCTCCAAAATCACTGCAGATGGTGAATGCAGCCATGAAAAGATACTTGTTCCTTGGAAGAAAAGTTATGACCCATCTAGACAGCATATTAAAAAGCAGAGACATTACTTTGCCAACAAAGGTCCATCTAGTTAAAGCTATGGTTCTTTCAGTGGTCATGTGTGGATGTGAGAGTTGGACTGCAAAGAAAGCTGAGTGCTGAGGAATGGATGCTTTTGAATTGTGTCATTGGAGAATACTCTTGAGAGTTCCTTGGACTGCAAGGAGATCCAACCAGTTCATCATAAAGGAAATCAATCCTGAATATTCATTGGAATGACTGATGGCTGAAGTTGAAGCTCCAATACTTTGGCCACCTGATGCAAAGAACTGAGTTGTCGGAAAAGACCTTGATGCTGGGAAATATTGAAGGTGGGAGGAGAAGGGAACGACAGAGCATGAAATGGTTGGGTTGCATCACTGACTCTATGAACATGAGTTTAGGTAAGCTCTGGGAGTTGGTGATGGACAGAGAAGCCTGGTGTGCTGCAGTCCATGGGGTTGCAAAGAGTGGGGTGTGACTGATCAACTGAACTGACTGAACTGATATAATTCTCCTATAATTATCAGTATAATAGCCTACTTCTTTTATGCAGTTGAGGAAATAACTCATAGGCCTTTTGAAGTACTAAGCTGAGGCAGTCACAAGGACAACGAAATCAGATCAGTGTGATTTCTCTTGGCAACACTTCATTAATAAGTGTAGAGAAATTCCAGGATGAGGAGATCTTTAAGGTAACGGAATGCCTTGAAGAGTGCACACAAAATATAAGTTCAATGGCTTGTCCTGACTTTGATATGACCTACAATTTTCCTGTAAGTGCTCTATGTAAGTGTGCTTAACATACCTAAATTGTTTCTGCCTGTTCTATAGGAAACCTGGTTACATATCCAACAACACCCCCAGTGGGCCTGGTACGTAGGCCCCATCTTAGCATACAATTAGATGGCAGGTATTCTTTATGACACAATAGTGACTTTATTCATCAGCTCCTTCCAGGTTGCAAATACAAACTGACTGATTTTGTGACTGAACCCAGTCCACAAAATGGATTATTTAAAGCTGGTTTTCCATTTACTACTAAAACCCAGCAGTACCAATTGCTTCAGACCCACCAGACTACAGTCTCTCCATGCACTAGATAGTTCTTTCTGGGTGTCTAGGAGAACCCTGGTTTCAGGACAAATTGTCAGCCACTGAAACCTGTGAAAATTCACTCAGTGTCCCCTCTGATATTGAAGGTGTGTCAAAAGCCAACTTTTCTAATAACATCAAGCACTTTGCGAAATCATCACTTTGACTATTTTGCTCTTTCTAAAATTAGGCTTTCTCCTCCACTCCCACTCTTTTTAGCAATCCAGCATCCCCATGGCTCCTTCAATAAAGTAACTTTATATTATTTCCCCAAATCTCTAGCCTTGGATAAAGTCAGATGTCTTTCTCACTCTGCGTTATCACTTCCAGATATTTCTTTGATGTACAATATTGGGAGAAGGAAGATGTTGGATTTAGGTTCCAGGCATTCATTATGGTCGATGCCTCTAATTCATAGCGCCTGGCTTATGATTGCTCTTCCCAGTATTAATACTTGTCACCACTTGTGGGAATTTAAAAATTCACATAGAGGATCTAACCATACCTTGGCTTATCAATCCTTTATGTTCCTCAGTTCCAATGACAAATGTCCTTTCCTCCACTTCAGTCACCCTCTCCTAGCAGATTTCATGCAAAATCATTTATAGCTTACATGCATTAAAACATTATCACCATCTTTTCCCTCTTCTCCCATTCTTATCATCAGGAAATATGAAAAATGGATTGGATGAAATGTCTGCATATAGAGTAAAATATTAGTGGCAAGATTCTCATGAAGCTTAATTAATGACATTTCACAGACTAATATATCCATCTTAAATTTTTTTCTAAGTGTTTTTTAAATGTGTAAGTTCTGCCTTTGCAAGGAAATCTAGATGCATATATACTTTTTTTTTCATAGCATATCATTATAATGGATTTATTGCTAATGTGTTTAGTGTTCAGTTTAGTTCAGTCATGTCTGACTCTGTGCAAATCCATGAACTGCAGCATGTCAGGCTTCCCTGTCCATCACCAACTCCTGGGGCTTGGTCAAACTCATGTACATCAAGTCAGTGATGCCACTGAACCATCTCATCCTCTGTCATCACTTCTTCTCCTGCCTTCAATCTTTCCCGGTGTCAGGGTTTTTTCCAATGGGTCAGTTCTTCACATCAGGTGGCCAAAGTATTGGAGTTTCAGCTTCAGAATCAGTCCTTCCAATTTCTATTCATCTAAAACATTATTAATAAAAATATTTTTTCATAATTAAATTTCTTCTCATGGGTATGTAACTTCAAAGAGACGAAATCAAGATCCACATGAATACTGTTGAGATTGACATTTCTAGCTCTCATGGACCAGCAGTGATGAGATTTACCTTCTGGCTTGAAACAGAAAAAAAGAAGGGAAATATATGAAACATTGGTATTTCAGATGCCAGTCATCAGACAACATAGGAAATCAAGCCCTGAGAGAAAGGAAGCTTATAGATTAAATCTATAATTACCCTGATTATTACTTTTTTAAAAAATTGAAACAAAGTTGATTTACAATGTTATTAGTTTTCAGATATACAGCAAAGTGATTCAGTTATAGATAGATAGATACAGATGTATATCTTCTTCAAATTATTTTCCTTTATGGTTTATTACAAGATGTGAATATATTTCCTTGTGCTATACATTAGGTCCTAGCTGTTTATCTAATTTATATATAGTAGTTGTGTTTCTGTTAATCCCAAATTCCTAATTTATCCCTCCCCACTTTTCCCCTTTGGTAACTATAAGTTTGTTTTCTGTATCTGTGAGTTTACTTCTGTTTTGTAAATAGGTTGAAAAGTGAAAGTGAAAGTCACTCAGTTGTGTCCGACTCTTTGTGACCCCATGGACTGATTCTCCAGGCTGGAATACTGGAGTGGGTGGCCTTTCCCTTCTCCAGGGGATTGTCCCAACCAGGGATGGAACCCAGGTCTCCCACATTGCAGGCAGATTCTTTACCAGCTGAGCCATAAGGGAAGCCTGTAAACAGGTTAACTAATGTCATTTTCTTAGATTCGACACATAAATGATATCATATGTTATTTGTCTTTGTTTGACTTACTTCAGTTAGTATGATAATTTCTAATTGCATCCCTGTTGCTGCAAATGGCATTATTTCATCCCTTTTTATGACTGAATAATGTTCCATTGTATATATACCTGCCGACTAAAAAAGTATAGTCACAACGTGAAAGTAGAGTTGTTTTATTTGGTGAGAATATTTAGGGCTCTGAGCCCAGGAAACAGCATCTCAGTACCTCTGAGAAAACTGCTCCAAGGAGGTGAGGCAGGATGGGGAGTCAGGCCACATACAAGTTTGCAACAAAGACAGCCTGCAATCTGAACATTAAAGATCAAATATAAGGTTAAGGAATTTATTGTTCTGTGTATGGGAAGATGCAAGCATCTGGGCTCACTGATCTCACTCCTTTCAGATGCACCTCAGCTGTCTGGTGGCAGATCCTGTTTCCTTGTTCACCTTAAGGAGTGGCAGATGGCTACTTCCCGAGTTCCCCCAGTTCCTCAGCAATCAGGGTAGGGGGTGGCAGCATCTGTTGAATTGCAGTTTTGAGAGCCCTCATAACATTTGGAGGCCAAAAATTATTGATGGCCATCACATTTATTGTTTATTGATATGGCAGGAAATATTTTCATTTCACATACCACATCTTTATCCATTCATCTGTCAAGGTACATTTAGGTTGATTCAGTGTCTTGGCTATTGAAAACAGTGCTTCTGTTTACTTTGGGGCATCTGTGTCTTTTTGAATTAGAGTACTCTCCAGGTATATTCTCAGGAGTGAGAATGATGGATCATACAGCAGTTTTATTTTTAGTTTCCTGAGGAACCTCCATACTGTTTTCCATAGTGACTTCACAAATTTACATTCCTACCAACAGTGTATGAGGGTTCCATTTTCTCTACTTTATCATATTATTTTTCCCAAATTAGCATCATCCTTCTCAATTTTTGGTTTACTAAGATATTGTGTTTTAAATATGTTTGTTCCTTATACTTTTTCTAATAGAACTAAAACTCAGACTCAAAGCAAATCTTTAAATCATACAGCATAAGCTCTTCAAATTTGTTATTTTTTAAAATTTCTAAATCCATTGTATTTTCATGTATACTTATAATATCTTACAATATGTGACCTTTTCACCTTTTCTCCTCATTCTCTCCAGCATTATTGTTTGTAGATTTGTTTGATGATGGCCTTTTTGACCAGGGTGAGGTGATATCTCATTTTAGTTTTGATTTGCATTTCTCTCATAGTTAGTGGTGCTGAGCATCTTTTCATGTTCCTGTTGGCCACTATATGTCTTCTGTGCACAAATGACTATTTAGGTCTCCTGCCCATTTTGAGGGGCTTCACTGGTGGCTCAGCAGTAAAGAATCTGCTCCCAATGCAGGAGACTTGTAGGAAATGTGAGTTCAATCCCTGGGTTGGGAAGATCCTCTGGATAAGGAAATGGCAATCTGCTCCAGTATTCTTGCCTGAAAAATTCCATGGATAAAGGGACCTGGTGGGCTACAGTCCATGGGGTCACAAAGAGTTAGACTTTTTTTTTTTTCCATATTGAGCTGATTGTATATTTTGGAAATTACACTTTTGTTGGTTGCACTGTTTGTAAATATTTTCTGCCATGGTTGTCGTTTCATTTTGTTAAGAATTTATGGAGGGGGAAATCCAAGTGAAGCTCAGATTGGTTTCATGAGCTGAGGAGACAGAGCTGAGACTCCAGGGAAATTAAGATGGCTAGAGTTCATACAACAGAATACCAGAGAAGAGAGAACTTGGCAAATGGAGAAGCCTAGAGATCTGGGGAAGCTGGCTCTCCAAGATACAGCCCATAGGCAACTGATCTCACATGCATGGAATGGAGAGCTGTGGAAAGAAGGGTCTGAGAGGATTAAAGGAAACAATGCCCAGAGCTGATCCAGGAATGGTGCCTGTTACCACTACCCACTAGCATCACTGACTCAATGGACATGAATCTGAGCAAACTCCCAGAGATAGTGAAGGACACAGGAGCCTGGCATACTGCAGTCCACAGATTCACAAAGAGTCAGACATGGCTGAGCAGTTGAACAACCACCACCACCACCTAGAAACACTCAATTCACAGCATGATCTGGAAAATATTCAAGAAGATCTTGCTTCAGTTGTAGGTCATAATGAGTCCTGGACTGAACACTTCTCTGGAACTAAGAAAGCATGAACTCAAGATGCAAAAGGAACAGTTTCCCAGTAACTGAAATGTAAAAAGAAATAAGCCCAAGATTTATAGGAATCACCAGTCATGCTTTCCAATAGCCTCAGAGGTCAGTTAAGTCTTTACCACTGTACAATTGGTTGAAGTGCTAGTAAACTTAAAGGGAGGAGAGTCAAGGAATTTGGGGGCTATATTTTTAAACTCCTTCAATTATATCTCAAGTTCATGTTGATGTTACTACATGAACATTGCCACTAGGTTTGCTCAACAAATTATGGATCACTTGATGAATTCATGATTCAGAGATGAGGGACTATTGTGGTAGGCAGAAGCAAATGAGGATTCAGGATTTCACTACACATCATACAAAATTTACATATATATACATACATGCATACATACATACACACACACACACACACACATATATATATATATGCTGTGCTTAATCACTCAGTCACATCAGACTCCTTGTGACCCCATGGACTGCAGCCCGCCAGGCTCCTCTGTCCATGGGGATTCTCCAGGCAGGAATACTGGAGTGGGAAACCATGCCCTTCTCCAGGAGTCTTCCCCACTTAGGGATCAAACGCATGTCTTCCACATTGCAGGTGGATTACTTACCACTGAGCCACCTGGCATGTATTTGATTAGGGCTTCCCAGGTGGCGCTAGTGGTAAGGAACCCACCTGCCAATGCAGGAGACATAAAGACTCAGGTTCCATCCCTGGGTGAGGAAGGTCCCCTGGAGAAGGAAATGACAATGCACTCCAGTATTCTTGCCTGGAGAAACTCACGGACAAAGGGACCTAGCTGGTTATAGTCAATTGGGTCACAAAGAGGTGGACATGACTGAAGCAGCTTATTAATAGCAGGCATGCACAGAGGTGTTTTTAAATTTAAATAGCCTATAATAATAAACAAAAATGCCATGAAATGTGAGAATTGGAATACTTCCTGCCATAACTAAACAAGGATATCACAGTCATCAGCCATTCCAGCCCTCCAGGACACTCAAAGGAGAAGAATCTCTGTGATCAGCAACCATCAGGCTTCAGTTACTTCCTACCCAGGAATCCGGAGGAAGCTCAAAATGTGAAAGCACAGGATACTGGCCCAGATAGCTGAGATGCATATAAAGGAAAGATTTCAGTGAGCCCAGACTCTCGCATCTTCTCATACATTAAAAAAAAAAAAAAAAAAAAAACTCTCAATTTCTTAATCTGAGATATCTGGTTTTCTTTCATTCACAAAAATACTTTTGATGTTTCAGACTAGGTGCACTTTGTTGCAAACTTCTATATAACCTGACTCCTGCCCCACCTCCCCCTGCCTCCTTGAAGCAGTTCTCTCATGGCTACTTGAGATGCTGCTTCCGGGCTTAAGTCTGACAAATTCCACCGAATAAAACATGGCTCTTAAATCTTCAGTTCAGTTGCTCAGTCATGTCCAACTCTTTGCAACCCCATGGACTGCAGCATGCCAGGCCACCCTGTCCATCACCAACTCCCAAGTTTACTCAAACTCATGTCTATTAAGTTGGTGATGCCATCCAACCATCTCATCCTCTGTTGTCCCCTTCTCCTCCTGCCTTCAATCTTTCCCAGCATCAGGGTCTTTTCCAGTGACTCAGTTCTTCACATTAGGTGCCCAAAGTATTGGAGTTTCAGCCTCAACATCAGTCCTTCCAAAGAATATTCAGGACTGATCTCCTTTAGGGTGGACTGGTTGGATCTCCTTGCAGTCCAAGGGACTCTCAAGAGTCTTCTCCAACACCACAGTTCAAAAGCATCAATTCTTTGGTGCTCAGCTTTCTTTATAATCCAAATTTCATATCCATACATGACTACTGGAAAAGCCATAGCCTTGACTAGGCAGACTTGTTGCCAAAGTAATGTCTCTGCTTTTTAATATGCTGTCTAAGTTGGTCATAATTTTCTTCCAAGGAACAACTGTCTTTTAATTTTATGGCTGCAGTGATTTTGGAGCTCAGAAAAATAAAGTCTGACACAGTTTCCCTATCTATTTGCCATGAAGTGATGGGACCAGATGCCATGATCTTAGTTTTCTGAATGCTGAATTTTAAGCCTACTTTTTCACTCTCCTCTTTCACTTTCATTAAGAGGCTCTTTAGTTCCTCTTCACTTTCTTCCATAAGGGTAGTGTCATCTGTATATCTGAGGTTATTGATATTTCTCCCAGCAATCTTGATTCCAGCTTGTGCTTCATCCAGCCCACTGTTTCTCATGATGTATTCTGCATATAAGTTAAATAAAGGGTGATAATGTACAGCCTTGATGCACTCCTTTTCCTATATGTAACCAGTCTGTTGTTCCATGTCTAGTTCTAACTGTTGCTTCCTGACCTGCATACAGACTTCTCAAGAGGCAGATCAGGTGGTCTGGTATTCGCATCTCTTTCAGAATGTGCCAAAGTTTGTTGTGATTATTTTTTAAGTCAATAAATAATATTGTATTCTTTTTAAATTTCCATTTAGAATAGACAGGCTTCCATTAAAAATCTTGTATATTTTCTTTAAGAAAAATGAGATGATTATAACCTTGAGGTAACATGATCTTAACAATATGGAGTAAGCATGCTAAGTCACTTCAATTGTGTCTGACTCTGTGGCCCTATGGACTAGAGCCTGCCAGGCTTCTCTGTCCGTGGGACTCTCCAAGCAAGCATACTGGAGTAGGTTGCCTCTCCTTTAGGGGATCTTTATATAATTTGTATCTTTGTATAATTTTCATGGTAGGATAATAGAACATATCTCATATAATGCTCTATATTGATTTATATATTTTAAATATTTAGATACATGATACATGGGCCTTCATTTTTATATTTGAGCCAACCCTGCAGATGTTAGAGGCTAGTCTTATTTCAGGATTCAATAAATGCAAATACCCAAAATACTCATAAATTTTCATTCAGGTTGATTTGATGCAAATAAAATTATTTATGTGTTTCTATGTTTATCAATTATTTGAAGAATATTTTCTCCAACTTTCTCTTCCTTCTGATTGTGTAGTTGCTCATACCTTTTTTGGTTGAGAAACAATTTGTAATAAAACTGGATCAATTAAGTGTGAAAAGTTTTTTAAACTTTTCCCCTTCAACTTATTCTTTTCTCTTGGTAGTAAAATATGGCATGCCAATGTGCAAAAATGCAATTAACACTATTTATTTAATCAGATTGTCACAATTTTCACCTCCTAAAATTAATGAGAATTTTGGACAACTTCCTTCCAGGTTTCTCCCAGGAGTGGAGCTGTTAATAACATCTGTAATACCTCATGCTGAGGCAGGGAAATAATGAAGTTCAGACACCCTATTGTCTCATAAGCCATGATTTCTAAATAAAGTACCTGGAAAGCTTTTTTAGTACATTTGAGTTTGGGAAGATTATAAAAAGAAATTATTCACTGATTATTTCTTGCATATTCTTTTATCAAACTGACAATGTATTCTGTGAATATGGCAACATACCACCTATAATTTTATTACTTTCTAAGTAAGTGTCTCTATTCAAAAATAAATTTAAGGTATATTAAAGTTTATTATTGAATATTATTTTAGATTGAACATTTTTTATGAACTTCAGAATTTAAAGCTTTACTTCAATATTTTGGTCATTTAAAATGAATATACAGCTTATTGTTTTTCTAAGTAATTGACATTTTATTTATTTATTTTTTTTCAGGATAATCATGGTCTATTGAAAGTAACTTTTTAATAAACTAGAACAGAACTGGAGACAAGAATGACAGTGAATGTGAACACAAGTTTTCTTTTTTTTTTTTTTTTAGTTTAACCAAATAGGGGCTTTGAATTTATTAGTATGGAAAAGGAATAATCAAATTAGAATGATCAATTGAATCTAGAAGTTTCTTAACTTTGAATTAGCAGTGTTCACTCAAAATTTGCCTTATTCATTTTCTTAAGCCATAGGAAATAAAATAACAGTCAATTTGTAATATAATAAATAAAAACTATAAGAAATATTATATATATAAACATATATATATATATATAAAATAAGTAATTTAAAGTGATCCTTCTAAGCTCAAAGGTACACTGGCCTTATGACTTTTTTCAGTAGGGCCTCTGGAAGGAAAAATAGTCCTCTCTGATGTGTATCTGTTTTTCATTCTGAGGAGCCCCTCCTGAATGTTGTCTCATATATTCTTATCTTCTAAAATAAATATATGTGATCATTTTAAAGACCATGTTTTGAAAATATGTTTAGTGTAAAGCAATGAGAGGTAGAAGATTATATTAACATCTGGAATTTCTGATTTAATAGCACATATAGTCCATAAAATTAAAATTCTGACAGCTTTGTTAAAAATTTGTCAGTGTGAATATGATGATGTAAATATTATTTAATCAATTGTCAACTAAAGTTTTAATTAGATTACTTTAAAATACACAACAGTGAGTATTTCTGAATATTTTATTAAAACGATCACATTTTATTTCCTAAGAACAAATTCTTGGCAATAAGTAGCAATTGTTAATTGGAATTATTTTTGTTATGCTTAAAACTTTAAGTGACATTTTTTTTTCTCATTTTATGAATCATTTGTTCAATTTTGGAAAAAAAATGGTCAATAGCACAAATGCACTCATATTTACTTTACCCTATTTTGTATATTTAAACTTGATAGCTTTAGGGTGTTTTATATTGTTATATCTTCTGTGTATATGCAACAGTGAGCTAAAATTTTGAATTCCTGACATACCACAAGATAATTTTTCCCATGACCTTTAACTTTGAGATAAAATTCAGATATTTTCTTCATCTTAATTGCTATATCTACTTTACAACAATGCAGAATTTAATTCTCCTTCATTTTAATTTGCAATACAGTCAGAAAAGTCAATATTTCCTGAAACATTTATGATTAATTTTCTAATTCCTTATAACTTTTCCAGTGGACAAATAGTAATCATGCATTGAACATGAGAGTTCTTTCAATAGCATTTTACATGAAAAGGACTTTTCTTTTTTAATAACACATTATCAAAATGTGCAAAACAGTCTTTCTCTTTTACAATCCTATGGGCTAATTACTGTTTTGTTTTTTTTAAACAATGCTCAAAATGAAATTCAGACATTGAGACTATAATTCACATTTTAAATGTTTGTAAATTATAAAAGTATTTTTTGTGTGTATTCAGTAGCTATGTTTGCAGTCTTGAAACAGTCTAGGTACTACAGGTAGCTACTAAAATGTTATGTAACACATCACTCAGGATTGTTACTATAGCAGAATAGATGTTTATTAAAATGATACTAGGTAACTTTTTATTATTAATATGTTGGTAAGTTGGAGTATAGCTGGTTTGCAATGCTGTATTACCTTCAGTTTTACAGCATTGTGAATCTGTTATACACATACATATATCCCTCTCTTTTAGATTATTTTCCATACAGGGCATATAGAATACTAAGTAGAGCTCCCTGGGCTACATAGTAGGTCCTTATTAGTTACCTTTAATATATACTAGTGTGTATATGTCAGTACCATTCTTTAAATTTGTCCTTCCTCCCACCCCTTTACCCCTAAGTAACATAAGCTTGTTGTCTACATCTGTAACTCTATTTCTTTTTTATGGATAAGTTCATTTGTACTCTTTTCTTGTACCACTGTTTTTTTTTTTTTTTTTCAGTAGTCGTGTATGGATATGGGGGTTGGACCATAAAGAGGGCCGTGCACCAAAGAATTGATGCTTTCAAACTGTGATGTTGGAGAAGACCCTTTGATAGCAAGGAGATCAAACTAGTCAAACCTCAAGAAAATTAACCCTGAATATTCACTGGAAGGTCTTCATAGAGCCATTCAGCTTCTTCAGTGTTTCTGGTTAGGGCATAGACTTGGATTACTGTGCTATTGGATGATTTGCCTCAGAAACAAAAAGAGATCATTCTGTCATTTTTGAGATTGCATCCAAGTACTGCATTTCAGACTTTTGTAGACCATGATGGCTAATTCATTTCTTCTAAGGTATTCCAGCCCACAGTAGTAGATATAATGGTCATCTGAGTTAAATTCACCCATTCCAGTCCATTTTAGTTTGCTCATTCCTAAAATGTCGACATTCACTCTTGCTATCTCCTGTTTGACCACTTCCAATTTGATTCATGTACCAAACATTCCAGGTTCCTATGCAATATTGCTTTTTACAGCATCGGAGCTTGCTTCTATCACCAGTCACATCCACAACTGGGTATTGTTTTTGCTTTGGCTCCATCCCTTCATTCTTTCTGGAGTTATTTCTCCACTGATCTCCAGTAGCATTAGGGCATGTACCAACCTGGGGAGTTCCTCTTTCAGTATCCTATCATTTTGCCTTTTCATACTGTTCATGGGGTTCTCAAGGCAAGAACACTGAAGTGGTTTGCCATTCCCTTTTCCAGTGGACCACATTCTGTCACACTTCTCCACCAAGGACCACCCATCTTGGGTGGCCCCACACGGCATGGCTTAGTTTCACTGGGTTAGACAAGGCTGTGGTCCATGTGATTAGACTAACTAGTTTTCTGTGATTATGGTTTCAGTGTGTCTGCCCTCTGATGCCCTCTCACAACACCTACCATCTTATTTGTGTTTCTTTTACCCTGGACGTGGGTATCTCTTCACAGCTTCTCCAGCAAAACACAGCTGCTGTTCCTTATCTTGGACGAGGGGCATCTCCTCACTACCGCTCCTCCTGACCTTGAACGGAGAGTAGCTCCTCTTGGCCCTCCTGCACGCACACAGCCACCACTCCTTGGATGTGGCATTGCTCTTCTAGGCTGTCACCCTGACCTTGGGTGTGGGGTAGCTCCTCTCAGCCACTCCTGCACAGTCACAGCCTGTCCATATAGGTATGACCTAAATCAAATCCATTATGGTTATACAGTGGAAGTGAGAAATAGATTTAAGGGACTAGATCTGATAGAGTGCCTGATGAACTATGGACAGAGGTTGGTGACATTGTACAGGAGATAGGGATCAAGACCATCCCCATGGAAAAGAAATGCAAAAAAGCAAAATGGCTGTCTGAGGAGGCCTTAGAAACAGCTGTGAAAAGAAGAGAAGCATAAAGCAAAGGAGAACAGGAAAGATATAAGAATCTGAATGCAGAGTTCCAAAGAATAGCAAGAAGAGACAAGAAAGTCTTCCTCAGTGATCAGTGCAAAGAAATAGAGGAAAACAACAGAATGGGAAAGACTACAGATCTCTTCAAGAAAATTAGAGATACCAAGGAAACATTTCATGCAAAGATGGGCTTGATAAAGGACAGAAATGGTATGGACTTAACAGAAGCAGAAGATATTAAGAAGAGGTGGCAAGAATACACAGAAGAACTGTACAAAAAAGATCTTCATGAGCAAGATAATCACAATGGTGTGATCACTCACCTAGAGCCAGACATCCTGGAATGTGAAGTCAAGTGGGCCTTAGAAAGCATCACTATGAACAAAGCTAGTGGAGGTGATGGAATTCCAGTAGAGCTATTTCAAATCCTGAAAGATGATGCTGTGAAAGTGCTGCATTCAATATGCCAGCAAATTTGGAAAACTCAGCAGTGGCCACAGGACTGGAAAAGGTCAGTTTTCATTCCAATCCCCAAAAAAGGCAATGCAAAAGAATGCTCAATCTACCGCACAATTGCACTTATCTCACATGCTAGTAAAGTAATGCTCAAAATTCTCCAAGCCAGGCTTTAGCAATATGTGAACTGTGAACTTCCTGATGTTCAAGCTGGTTTTAGAAAAGGCAGAGGACCCAGAGATCAAATTGCCAACATCCGCTGGATCATGGAAAAAGCAAGAGAGTTCCAGGAAAACATCTATTTCTGCTTTTGACTGTGTGGATCCCAATAAACTATGGAAAATTCTGGAAGAGATGGGAATATCAAACCACCTGACCTGCCTCTTGAGAAACCTATATGCAGGTCAGGAAGCAATAGTTAGAACTGGACATGAAACAACAGACTGGATCCAAATAGAAAAAGGAGTATGTCAAAGGTGTATTTTTCACCCTGCTTATTTAACTTCTATGCAGAATACATCATGAGAAATGCTGGACTGGAAGAAACACAAGCTGGAATCAAGATTGCCAGCAGAAATATCAAGAACCTCAGATATGCAGATGACACCACCCTTATGGCAGAAAATGAAGAGGAACTAAAAAGCCTCTTGATGAAAGTGAAAGTGGAGAGTGAAAAAGTTGGCTTAAAGCTCAACATTCAGAAAACTAAGATCATGGCATCTGGTCCCATCACTTCATGGGAAATAGATGGGGAAACAGTGTCAGTCTTTATTTTTTTGGGTTCCAAAATCACTGCAGATGGTGATTGCAGCCATGAAATTAAAAGATACTTACTCCTTGGAAGAAAAGTTATGACCAACCTAGATGGCATATTAAAAAGTAGAGGCATTACTTCCCCAATGAAGGTCCATCCAGTCAAGGCTACAGTTTTTCCAGTAGTCGTGTATGAATGTCAGAGTTGGACTGTGAAGAAAGCTGAGTGCCAAAGAATTGATGCTTTTGAACTGTGGTGTTGGAGAAGACTCTTAAGAGTCCTTTGGACTGCAAAGAGATCCAACCAGTCCATCCTAAAGGGAAATCAGTCCTGGGTCCTTTGGAAGAAATGATGCTAAAGCTGAAACTCCAGAACTTTGGCTACCTCATGGGAAGAGTTGACTCATTGGAAAAGACTCTGAAGCTGGGAGGGATTAGGGGCAGGAGGAGAAGGAGGTGACAAAGGATGAGATGGGAGGATGGGATTACCGACTCGATGGACATGAGTTTGACTGAACTCTGAGGGTTGGTGAAGGACAGGCAGGCCTACCGTGCCTCCCTGCCCAATCCATGGGGTCGCAAAGACTTGGACATGACTGAGCGACTGAACTGAACTGAAGTGATTCATTGGAATGACTGATACTGAAGCTGAAGTTCCAATACTTTGGCACCTGATGCAAAATCTGACTCATTGGAAAAGACCCTGGTACTGGGAAAGACAGAAGCCAGGAGGAGAAGGGGGTGGCAAAGGACAAGATGGCATCACCAACTCAATGGACATGAGTTTGAGCAGGCTCCATGAGATGGTGAAGGACAGGGAAGCCTGGAGTGCTGCAGTCCATGGGGTCACAAAGAGTTGGACATAACTGAGTAACTGAACAAGAACTTTTTCAAGATTCTACATATAAGCAATATCATATGATATTTACTTTTCTCTGTCTTACTTGCTTCACTCAGTATAACAGTCTCTATTTCCATCATATTGCTGCAAATGACATTATTTTTCTCTTTTTTATGAAGATTGAGAATCAGGCTTAATGTATTCCAATCAGTAACGAAGCATAAGAACAAGAACAATAAAACTACAGTCCTGGTCTGATGAGAAAACCCCTGGACTTCCCACTGAGTACTGATGCTACAATTTGCTCCCTGATAGAAACACACCTTGTAGGAATGTTGCCATTGAAGAAGCCGGAGTTCCACTCCACAGATGCCTTTCTTTAAGAGGTCCAAGAGGAGGGGGATCTATGTGAATTACATCTCCCAGTCTTCAGAATTGAGATCCCTTTATCTCCCAAATTAGGTTAGGTGTGTTACATGTGTTTGGTAAAGCCTTGACACAAAACTTGAACCCCTTAGCTATAACAGCTGAGAAGGGACTGTATGGTGTTTTCACATCCTATGATGAGGCAGATCTACAACTGAGGTTATAAAATATAGACAGCTATTATTTCTGGGTTTTCTTGAGGATTAGTAGCAGTAGTAATAATAGTAATAAAGAATATAATCTTAGGCATAGGAACTTCACATGGGTCTGAATAGGAGTGGTTACAAGAGGAAGTCTTTGCCTCATCAATTGTAAATAGGAGAAAGATATTTTCTTTTGAAATTAAGTTTGATATTAGCTATAGATGTTTGTAATTATTTTGTCAGATTGAAAAAGCTTCCTTCTATTCCAAATTTGATGAAAATTTTGTTTTAAATCACAAATGAATATTGAACGTTGACACATACTTTTTCCTCACCTTTGGCTATGATCCTGTGTTCTTGTATGTTTACTCTCTTAAGAAAACTAATCACATTGAAAATGTAATTCCTTATAAAAAATGAATTTGTAATGTTGAACTAGCTTTGCATTCCTACTACAACTCTCCTGATTGTGATTTTTTGTTGTTTTTATATAATGTCCATTTGCTAGTATTTCACTAAGAAATTTTATATCGATTTTATTGTTGTTCAGTCAGATTGTCATTGTTCAGTCACTCATTAATGTCCGGCTCTTTGTGATTCCATGGACTGAAACATGCCAGGTTTCACTATCCTTCATTATCTCCCAGAGTTTGATCAAACTCATGTCCATTGAGTCAGTGCTGTCATGCAACCATTTCATCCTCTGTGACCCAGTTCTCCTCCTGCCCTCAATGTTTTCCAACATCACTGTCTTTTCCAATGAGTTAGCTCTTTGTTTTAGGTGGCCAAAGTAATAGAGCTTCAGCTTCAGCATCAGTCCTTCCAATGAGTATTCAGGGTTGATATCCTTTAGGATTGACTGGTTTGATCTCCTTGCAGTCCAAGGGACTCTCAAGAGTCTTCAGCACCAAAGTTTTGAAACATCAATTCTTTGGCACTCTGCCTTCTTTATAATTCAACTCTCATGTCCATACATGCCTACTGGAAAAACAGCTTTGACTATATGAACCTTTGTGGGCAAGACCTTCTAGAACTAACACCCATATATATATATATATATATATATATATATATATATGTCCTTTTCATCATAGGAGACTGGAATGCAAAAGTAGGAAGTCAAGAGACAGCTGGAGTTACAGGCAAGAATGGCCTTGGAGTACAAAATGTAGCAAGACAAAGGCTAACAGTTTTGCCAAGAGAATGCACTAGTCATACCAAACACCCTCTTCCAACAACACAAGAGATGACTCTACACATGGATATAAACAGATCGTCAGTACTGAAGTGAGATTGATTATATTATTTGCAGCTGAACATGTACAAGCTTGATGGGGTGGCAGTGGTTTAGTTACTAAGTCTTATCTAACTCTTGGGATCACATGGACTGTAGCCTAGCAGGCTCCTCTGTCTGTGGGATTCTCCAGCCAAGAATGCTGGAGTGGGTTGCCATTTCCTTCTTAGTAGAAGCTCTATACAGTAAGCAAAAACATGACCAGGAGCTGACTATGGCTCAGGTAATGAATTCCTTATTGCCAAGTTCAGAGTTAAATTTAAAAAAGTAGGGAAACCACTAGACCACTGAGGTCAGGTATGATTTAAGTCAAATTTCTTTTGATTATACACTGGAAGTAATGAATAGTTCAAGGGATTAGAACTGATAGAGTGCTTAAAGAACTATGGACAGAGGTTTGGGACATTGTATAGGAGGCCATGATTAAAACCATCCCCAAGAGGGAAAAAAAAAAAAAAAATGCAAGAAGGCAAAATGCTTGCCTGAAGAGGCCTTACGATAGTTGGGAAAAGGAGACAAGTGAAAGGCAAAGGAGAAAAGGAAAGACATATCCTTCTGAATGCACAGTTTTAAAGAATAGCAAGGAGAGATAAGAAGGCTTAAGTGAATAACGTGAAGAAATAGAGGAAAACACTAAAATGGAGATTTATTAGAGATAAATATGTAATAGACTAGAGATCTCTTCAAGAAAACTGAAGATACCAAGGGAATATTTCATGCAAAGATAGGCACAATAAAGGACAAAATTTGCCAGGGTCTAACGGAAGCACAAGATATTAAGAAGAGGTGGCAGGTAAACACAGAACTGTAGACAAGTCTTAATGACCTGGATAACCATAACGGTGTGATCACTGACCTAGAGCTAGAGATCGTGGTGTGTGAAGTCAAGTGAATCTTAGGAAGCATTACTATGAACAAAGCTAGTGGAGGTGATGAAATTCCAGCTGAGCTATTTCAAGTCCTGTTAAAGGGCTGCATTCAGTTCAGTTCAGCTCAGTCCCTCAGACGTGTCTGACTCAGTGACCCCCATGGACTGCAGCATGCCAGGACTCCCTGTCCATCACCAACTCCCAGAGTTTACTCAAATTCATGTCCATTGAGTTGGTGATGCTATACAACCATCTCATTCTCTGTCATCTCCTTCTCCTCCCACCTTCAATCTTTCCCAGCATCAGGGTATTTTCAAATAAATCCATTCTTCACATCAGGTGGCCAAAGTATTGGAGTTTCAGCTTCAGCATCAGTCCTTCCAATGAATATTCAGGCCTAATTTCCTTTAGGATGGACTGGTTGCCTCACCTTGCTGTCCAAGGGACTCAAGAGTCTTCTCCAATACTACAGTTCAAAACCATCAATTCTCCAGTGCTCAGCTTTCTTTATAGTCCGACTCTCACATTCATACATGACTATTGGAAAAACCATAGTTTGACTAGATGGACCTTTGTTGGCAAAGTAATGTCTCTGCTTTTTAATACGCTATCTATGTTGGTCATAACTTTTCTTCTAAGAAGTAAGTGACTTTTAATTTCTTGGTTGCAGTCACAATCTGCCATGATTTTGGAGCCCCCCAAAATAAAGTCTCTCACTGTCTCCATTGTTTCCCCATCTATCTGCCATGAAGTGATGGGACAGATGCCATGATCTTTGTTTTCTGAATGTTGAGTTTTAAAGCAACTTTTTCTCTCTCCTCTTTCACTTTCATCAAGATACTCTTTAGTTCTATTTCTGCCATAAAATTGGTGTCATCTGCATATACTCAATATGCCAGCAAATTTGGAAAAACTCAGCAGTGGCCACAGGACTGGAAAATGTCAGTTTTCATTCCATTCCCAAATAAGGCCAATGCCCAAGAATGTTCAAACTACGGCACAATTGCACTCATTTCACATGCTACTAAAGTAATGCTCCAAATCCTTCACACTAGCCATGAAGTGAAGTGAAGCACATGTGAAACAAGAATTTCCAGATGTGGAATTTAGAAAAGGCAGAGGAATCAGAGATCAAATTGCCAATTAGAGGTCAAATTGTTGGATCATAGAAAAAGCAAGGGAATTTCAGAAAAATTCTGCTTCTGACTATGCTAAAGACTTTGACTGTGTGAATCACAGAAAACTGGAAAATTCTTAAAGAGATGACTCAGATTGATCTTATTATTTCTGTCTGGTGTGTCAAAGGATGCTGGCCTCCTAAAGTGAGATACAAAAGACTGCTTTCTCGTAAATTATCTTTAAGATACTTTAAAGAACTGGTATTAATTTTTCCTTAAATGTTTGGTATAATTCACCAGTGAAGCCATCTTGGTCTGAAATCAGAGAGGACATTACAAATGACAAAGACCAATCTGGACTTACCCCGAGAGTATCAGGAGATCATCAAAGGATTTAAAGCAGACAAATAATACCATTATAATGCTTCTTGTTGTTTTTGCTGTTGTTGTTCTGTCACTAAGTCTTGTCTGACTATTTGTGACCCCGTGGACTGCAGCACTTCTGGCTTCCTTGCCCCTCACTGTTTCCCTGAAGTAGCTCAAACTCATGTCCATTGAGTCAGTGATGCCATGCAACCATCTCATCCTCTGTTGCCCCCTCTCCTCTTGCCCTCAATCTTTCCCAGCATCAGAGTCTTTCCCAGTGAGTCAGCTCTTTGCATCAGGTGGCCAAAATATTGGAGCTTCAGCATCAGTCCTTTCAATGAATAGTCAGGGTTGATGTCCTTCAATACTGATTTGTTGGATCTCATTGCTGCCTAAGGGCCTCTCCAGCACCACAGTTTGAAAGTATTGATTCTTCAGCACTCAGCCTTCTTTATGGTCCAGTTCTTAAATCTGTACATGATTAATGGAAGAACCATAGTTTTGGCTATATGGACTTTGGTCAGCAAAGTGATGTCTCTGTTTTTTAATACTCTGGCTACGTTTGTCATAACTTTTCTTCCAAGAAGCAAATGTCTTAATTTCATGGCTGCAGTCACTTTCCACAGTGAGTTTGGAACCCCAGAAAATAAAATCTGTCACTGTTTCCACTTTTTCCCCATCTATTTGCCATAAAGTCATGGGACCCAATGCCATGATCTTCATTTTCTGAGTGTTGAGTTTTAAACCAGCATTTTCACTTTCCTCTTTCATCTTCATCAAAAAACGCTTTAGTTCCTCTTCACCTTTTGCCCTAAAGGTGGTGACATCTGCATATCTGAGATTATTGATATTTCTCTTGGTAATCTTGATTTCAGCTTGTGAGTCATCCAGCCTAGCATTTCTCATTATGTACTTTGCATATAAGTTAAAGAAGCAGGGTGACAATATACAGCCTCAAAGTAGTCCTTTCCCAATTTTGAACCCATCGTTTGTTTCATGTCTGGTTCTAACTGTTACTTCTTGACTTGCATACAGGTTTCTTAGGAGGCAATTAAGGTGGCCTGGCATTCCCATCACTTCAAGAATTTTCCACAGTTGGTTGTGATCCACACAGTCAAAGGCTTTAGCATAGTCAATGAAACAGAAGTGGATGTTTTCTGGAATTCTCTTGCTTTTTCTATGACACAGTAGATGTTGGCAGTTTGATCTCTGGTTCCTCCACCTTTTATAAATCCAGCTTATGCATCTGTAAATTTTTGGTTCATGTGCTGCTGAAGCCTAGCTTGAGGGATTTTGAGCATAATTTTGCTGGCATATGAAATGAATTCATTTTTATGATAGTTTGAATATTATTTGGCATTACTTTTCTTTGGGATTGGAAAGTAAACTGACTCTTTCCAGTTGGGTGGCCTCTGCTGAGTTTTCCAAATTTGCTGGCATACTGAGTGGAACATTTTAACAGTAACTTCTTTTTAGGATTTGAAATAGCTCTTCTGGAATTCCATCACCCCACTAGTTTTGTTCACACTAATGCTTCTTAAGGCCAACTTGACTTCACACTCCAGAATATCTTTCTCTAGGTGAGTAACCATACCAGGTTATCTGGGTCATTAAGATCTTTTTGTACAGTTCTTAATGTTTAAGAAACTTTTATTTTCCTTTTATTCTTGATGTATTATAAGACTGTAAGGCTGGGACAGTATTACCATTTAGGAAATTGATTCTTTATTGGTGTTGCTTCTTTACCATGTCCTACATTTGTGTCACAGAACCACAACATCATTTGTGGTTTATTAGAAAGTAAAGTTTAATATATGTATTACCATATGTAAAATAGATGACCAGTGTAATGTCTATGCATGAAGCAGAGCACTCAAACCATTGCTCTGGGATAACCCAGAGGGATGGGTTGAGGAGGGAGGTGGGAGGCAGTTTCAGATTCGGCGGACATATGTATACCAATGGCTGACTCATGTCGATGTATGGCAAAGATCACCAAAATATAGTAAAGTAACTATCCTCCAATTAAAATAAATAAAGCAATTTTTTTTAAATGAAGGTAAAATTTAAGAGTAACACCCTTGTTTCTAGATAGGATATTTGACAATTTTTTATCTGTTGCTTTGACAAGGGTTAAAGTAACCTGAGAAAATTTTCTAGGGCACAGTAGTGTGAAGACTTTGAATAAGTTTACCTACGTTTTATTTCTTACTCTTGTGTAGAACTCTAGGCTGTGGCCAGTTTCTTCATAAAGGCTTCTTTCACAAGGTCTTTCCCTAGCAGAACTTAACCTTGTGAAAGCCTAGGTTTTCCCTTGTCTGTGGTCCCATTCACTTAAAGAAGAAAATCTTTCCCACTGTCCTCTATCAGCTTCCCGCTGGGAGGTCACCATGTTAACCCTTTTTTCATCCTGGAGTATTGATTGTGGAAGTGTGTCTTTTCTACAGTATAAAGGAATTCGTGTCTTGTCCCTTCATTTACCTGTGATTTGTCATTCTCACCACCTGACTGCACTTGTCAAGGCTCTGTATTACTGGAATTCTTACAAAGTCTTTCAATCAATATTTTTCTTGGGCTTTGCACTTTATTAGGAGTGAATCAGTCTTGGCACTATTTCTGTAGCCTTGTCTGATGTATACTACACAAAATGTATTTAATTTCAAGCATCTGAGCGGATTTCCACTGTTTTTGTACATAAAATGAGTAATTTCAATGGAAATAAGAATTTGAAAGGTATTGTTGTTGCTGTTCAGTTGCTAAGTCATGTTCGGTCTTTGTGATCCCATGAACTGCAGCACACCAGGCTTCCCCGTCCTTCACTATCACCCAGAGTTTGCTCAAATTCATGTCCATTGAGTCAGTCATGTCATCCAACCATCTGATCCTCTGTTGCTCCCCTCTCCTGCCCTCAATCTTTTCCAGCATCAGGGTCTTTTCCAATGAGTTGACTCTTCACATCAGGTGGCTAACGTATCGGAGCTTTAGGCTTCAGCAGCAGTCCTTCCACTGAATATTCAGGGTTAATTTTCTTCAGGATTGATTGGTTTGATCTCCTTTCTGTCCAAAGGACTCTCAAGATTCTTCTCCAGCACCACAGTTCAGAAGCAACAGTTCTTAGGCACCCAGGCTTCTTTATGGTCCAACTCTCATGTTCGTACCTGACTACTGGAAAAAACAGCTTTGTAAAGCTAGGGGTCTATAGCTGGTACTTAAAGCCAAAGCATTGTGTTATCCAGAACATTTTTCTCCTATTCTTTCAATATCTTCTTTCCCACTGTTTTCTTCTGTTCAGCTCACAGTCATATATAAAATTGCTCTATGCTTGGGGCTGGTGCACTGGGACGGCCCAGAAGGATGGTATGGGAGGGGAGGGGGAAGGGTGTTCAGGATTGGGAACACGTGTACACACGTGGTGTGTTCATGTTGATGTATGGCAAAACCAATGCAATATTGTAAAGTAATTAGCCTCTAATTAAAATAAATAAATTTAAATTAAAAATTGCTCTATCAGAAAATCTTAGTTCTGTATTGTCCTTGTGATAATACTATACCCTTTTTTCATTATTTCATCAATAAGATTTTGCAAAACATAGTGTCAGTTCCAAACATCTGTTCAATGACCTCATCCTCATTTTTTCTGCCCACAAATGCCAGAAATCCACCCAATAATTCCATTGAACATTACCTCCAAGGCAACCAAAACATCCACTTCTTGTTCAATCTGATTCATCTAAAATTGACTTCTCAGGCCCTCGGATTTCTCCAGAACTTACTTATATAATCTGTCTTGCCATTTAGTCACATTCCATTATTCTTTTTTTGTAAGCAACTGCTAATCATATTACCCAACCAGATTATAAGTTAAACACCTGCAATGGTGGAGTCTCTTCTTTTATGCTGCTTTACAATGATTAAAAGGATAGATTTAATCTCGAGTGACTTAGCAAGTCACTGAGATGTTAGAGGATTCTAGCCTAAATAAAAGATTGCACTCATACCCTTCATACAGAATTTCACTTTCAGATGTCTTAATAACAGGCATCATTACTGCCTATGGTTTGCTCAACAGATGCCTTGAGAGATTTTACATTTGTACTTCTAAAGCACTGTCTTTGTTTGGGTTCTGGTATTAATGCAAAATATTCTGCCTTATCTTCTACTGTCTTTCATTAATTTAGAGTTCCTCAATTGAAAACGTAACTGTATATGCTTCCTTTGTTTTCTTCTTACATATTGCCCCCTCTTTCCTCCCTAAAACCTTTTTCTTATCCTGTTCTAATGCATCCTTCACTTTCAAACTTGTTTTCTCCTGTGATGTCAAATGCTATCTCTTCGTATGTGATTTTAGATTACTTATTTACCCCATAGCATCTTCAAATGGAGAAGGCAACGGCAACTCACTCCAGTACTTCAAAGTGCTTACTTGACAACTCCACTAAAAAAATCCATAGATATCTCTACTATTGCTATATTCCTTTTCTTGATGATATATGATTTTCTCTATTCAGTCATTTAGGAAATATGCTTGGGAGCTATCTTTTAATCTTTCCTTTACCCCTATTCCTACAAGTTCTAAATAAGTTTGCATTTTTGTACATTTTTTTCCTTTGTTCAGTTCCAATGCCACAGTTAATGTCTTAGTTCATATTCTCTCAACCATTGTCATATTTTCCAAAATCTTCCCCCTGCCTCTTAAATTTCTCCATTTGTCCTCTACATAGATGCTAATCTTCCTAAACTGCAAGATTTACCATATTTCTCCATTGCTTAAAAAATCTTCAATGGCTCATAATTTCTTACATTACAAAACTCAAAGTTATTAGTGCATTGTACCCCCCATAGTCTTGGTATTCCAAGCACCCAGGACTTTCCTTGCTTTACCCCAAACCTCTCCAATTCAATGTAATCAAAATGCTTATTCTTTGGCAAGTCACCATCTTTTATGGCTTGGATGCCTTTTTCAGGGGTAATCTTTAATTTTAAAATTAACTTCATTTACTAACCAGCAACCACTCATCCGTTAGCATTCAACTCATTTGCTAGTTTTCCTAAACTCTTCAGGCAAAATAACTGATTTCTTCTTTGTGACCTCACTATTTCCTATACATTCTACCCTTAACACATCTAACAAACTTATTTATTTCCATGTCTGTTTCACTCTATTCAGTCAAATGAGTTCAGGCAGTCAGTCAGTGAGCATTTAATGAGAATTTTCTTTGATAGACTTAGGGTCTATGAAGACAAGTGAGACAAATTCTTGGGAATCATAATCTTAGAAGTTATTTTTCCCCCACTATTCACAGGATCAACTTCAAGATCTTAGCAGACTGTAGAAATGTTATATGTTGTTGTTATTCCATCGCCAAGTCACGTCCCACTCTCTGTGACCCCATGAACTAGGTAGGCTTCCTTGTCCTTCACTATCGCCCAAAGTTTGCTCAAATTCATGTCCATTTACTCTGTGATGCCTTGTAACCATCTCATCCTCTGTTGCCCCCTTCTCCTCCTGTCTTCCACCCTACCTGGCACCAGGGTCTTTTCCAATGAGTTGGCTCATTGCATAAGGTAGCCAAATTATTGGAGTTTTTGTTTCAGCAGCAGTCCTTCCAATGAATATTTAGAGTTAATTTCCTTTAGGATTGACTGTTTTGATCTCCTTGCAGTTCAAGGGACTCTCAAGAGTCTTCTCCAGCATCACAATTTGAGAGAATCAATTCTTCGGTGCTCAGCATCCTTTATGGTCCAGCTGTCACATCCATACATGACAACTGGAAAAACAATTGCTTTGAATATTTGAACCTTTGTCAGTAAAATGATGTATCTGCTTTTTCATGCACTATCTAGGTTTGTCATAGCTTTTCTTCCAAGGAGCAAGCATCTTTTAATTTCATGGCTGTAATCACTGTCCGTAGTGATTTATATAAAGGCCAAAGAAACATTTTACACACACACACACACACACACACACACACATATATATATATACACACACATATACATGTATATATATAAACACATATATACACATGTACATACATATATAGGCCTTCCCATGTGGCTCAGTGGTAAAGACTCCTCCTTCCTGTCAGAAGACGTGGGTTTGATCCCTGGATTTTAAAAATAAGCTGGAGAAGGAAATGACAGCCCACTCCAGTATTCTTGCCTGGAGAATCCCATAAACAGAGGAGCTTGGCAGGCTATAGTTCATAGGGTCGCAAAGAGTTGGACAAGACTGAAGCAACTTAGCATGCACTCATATATGTATGGAAGATTCAGTAGCATTATAATTAAATTAGTAATTAATTGATTTATTGGTAAATAAATATAAATAAATATAATTGTAAATAAAATTACACACTCCCAATTTCTCTATATATAACTTTATCTTGACTACTATTTAAGGCTAATTTTAATCATAGAACTTTCCTCAGTTAGTTTTTAAGATCTGGAATGGCAGTCTAGCTGTTGTGTTTTCTGTGTTATCTAGACTTCCATTAATGTTTCTATATTTTGGGTTGTCTAAGCTTCCATTAATGTTTTGGTTGATTTAGTCCCCAAATTCCTTCTTTTAAATTATAAGGTGTTTACTCCACTCATGTAACCTATCACAGTATTTTGCTTCTCTTTTGCTTCTATACATATTGCTTAGTCCTATTAAAATCAAATTTACTGCTAGGATGAATAACTTATATTTCTTTACTTTTGACATTGTCTCACACAGTGTCTTGTATTTCAAAGTTGCTTAAATCATTTATAGAATGAATATATTCATTGTACACATGCTGAACCCTTCACCTTATAAAGTACAAACACTCCTATCATGAATACACACAGACACAATGCATACATGTGAGGCTACTAAAGAAAGGATTCTTCTACTGGATTGTGAAATCATATTGTAAGCATTTAATATTCTTTAAATTCTTATTTTTTCTTTGTTAATAAAATGAAGAGAATCTTGTTCATGAAAATGAAAAAACAAAACAAAACTAAAAGCTCTGTTGCAGGAATGGGGACCCCTTCCAGGGCCCGGGAGTGGGACTCTTGTCTAACACTTGGAAATGAACTGTCCAAGGAGATATATGTACTGACAAAGCAGAAGACTTTATTGGAAAGTGTGCCTGAGTAGAGAGCAGTAGGGTAAGGGAACCTAGGAGAACATCTCTGCCACATGGCGTGTAGTCTCAGGTTTTATGTTAATGAGGTTAGTTTCTGAATTATCTTTAATCAATCATTCTGACTCAGAGTCCTTCCTGGTGGCCCACACATTGCTCAGCCAAGATGGCTGCCAGTGAGAAGGATTCTGGGAGGTGGTTGGATACATGGTGTCTTCTTTTGACTTTTCCCAAACTCTTCTACTTGGTAGTGGCTTATTAGTTCTGTGTTCTTTACAGGACCTCCCGTCATAAAGTAACTCATGCAAATAGTTACTTTGGTGCCTGGACAGGGTAGGTGATTTTAGCTAGTGTGCTTCCACTAACAGCTCCAAAAAAAAAATTAATCAGAAATTGCAGAGGGCGCTCCACAGAAAGAGAGAGGCAGTGGAACTTCCCTCAGCAAAGCCGAGGGGTCCCGAGGACAGGTGAGCCTGCTGTTCGCCAACCCAGCCCCTCGGCGAGCGAGAGACAATCAGACGAGAAAGGGGTTCCATCTAAGCAGTTCCGGTTTATTGTTGTAAGCTCTTGGTTTATAAAGATAAGCAGGGAGGGGTTTGTGAGGGACTTTCCATAGTTGCACCAATCACATTAAAGGTCAAATCATCATGTGCCATCATTATAACAGGAGTCTGTGGTGATCACACGCTGTCTACGTGCACAGAAATCAAGAAAACCAATCAAAAGTTTTGACAGACAACTTAGGCCGCGCCCTCATCTCTTCCGCCAGGCGCCATCTTAGCTCTAAACCGCAAAGCTAGCCCTTCTTTTTTAAGGTTTCCCATTTAGGGCCCCACAAGAAATAGTGTGAATCGTATGAGGAACATACAATATTTTATTAAAAAATATAAAATAGAAATGGAGCAAATGGAAAGATATACTGTGTTCCTATATGGAGGATGTAGATTGTCATAAATATGCAGTTATTTACCTCCAGATAGGGTGATGGGATTTGGAGAAACAGAGGATTCTGGTCAGTTGTTAACATGTTTTTTTTTTTTTACATTGTTTCAGCTTAACTTTATTTTCTGAAAAGAATAATTATGGAATGTGTTGTATTGTAAACTGTATTTTGAAAATCCTCAAGTAGAAGCTAAGCAACAAACTTCGGGAGAGGTAATAGCAGAGAAGACAGCATGGGTGTGAATAGGGCCACATGACTCACACTTCTCTCAAAGAAAGCAATACTCTGATTTTATCAGTCCTCAAAGATTCTCCTATGAGCCAATACCATTGTTATCTTACTGGCTTTCTTTTCCTAAAAATTTATACCAGTGAAGACTAAGTTTAAATTTCTCAAACATAAAGGATGGAAGTAATTTGCTTTAGAAATATCCCCCACACCCTTAATTTTTTTATAGAAATGATATTATAATTAGTGCTGTCTTTGTGGTTCAGCAGTTTAAGAATCTGCCTGCAATGCTAGAGACCTAGGTTCAATCCCTGGTTTGGGAAGATACCCTGGAAAAGGAGGGGAAAGGCTACCCACTTCAGTATTCTGGCCTGGAGAATTCCACGCACTGTATAGTCCATACAACTGAGCAACTCTCATTTACCCACTCACTATCTTCACTCACTCAATATTATAATTAAATCCAATCTCAAGAAGCAAGTCAGTCTCAAGAATAATATTACATAATGTGGTATTCTTTTTAGTCATGCTTCACATTGTCTAACCTTTTATATGTATAGACTAAAGAGTACTTCTTTTTGATTCAATTTGTATTCAATCTGTCACTTAAATTTTTTAGCCCAATAAAACTTGCTTGTGAAGAGAGAAAATAAAACAATTCTCATATATGCCAGGTTTAGAAGGACTGAGATATTGTTGCAAGAATAGTTTTAGTTTTATTCCCAGCTTAGAATTAACAGAGCACGTCACACTATGATCAATTTCTAAAAATGAACACAGTATCTACTTCTTGGGCTTCCCAGTTGACACTAGTGGTAAAGAACTCTCTGACCAATACAAGAGACATAAGAGATGTGGGATTTATCCCTGGGTAGGGACAATCCCTTGGAGGAGGGCAAGGTACCCACTCTAGTATTCTTGCCTGGATAATCCTATGGACAGAGCAATCTGACTGGCAAGAGTCCATAGGGTCAACTTACTTAGCAGGGCATGTTCTCCTTAGATGAAGTGCTTCCTTTCTTTGGCTCATGATAAGCAGATCCTGCTCTCTAAGCAGTTCTGTTTTGCTTCACTAGGAAACTGAGTGGTACCTTCACACCAGCATTTTGTTAGGTCAGCCACCAGGGTCCCCAGGTCCCAACACTTGAACAGCTGCTTGAAAGCTAATGAACCTCAAGCATATTCTTAACAGTCCCAGTGAAGTCCCATGAATCTACTTACACTACTTAGGCAACACACTTTTAAAAGGAATACTTATTTATAGCACATGCAACTCCTTTCTCAAAGAATCCATGTCAGAATGGGATTGAACTAGATGAGAAAGAACTTTCCCCTCCCCCAACTGCACACTCCATGTGGGTGCAGCTTTATTGTTTTTAATAAAGATAGAGAATATTTTTTTAAGTGTTGTAAGTGTATTTTATGAGTATCAAATATAAAATAATCTCTTTTCCTTGTTCCTTAATTGCACTAAAACTGTTCCTGTTCTACTACTATTACAATTAATATGACTACTAACACACTTAGTGTGTGCCTAACCCCATGAGGCACCACTATCACAGTCATTTTAAAGACTGGTAAGAGGAGACAGAGAAGTGAGGCATGACAAAAAGAAAAGATTACACAAAACTGGTACACAACATCTCTTTAAATCAAGAGAGAATCAGAAAACATGATACAAAGGTTGACCTTTTACTTTGATTTTTCATTCAGGTTGTCCATGCTTAGTATAAATGTCAATGGAGGACCAACCTGTCTTCTGGTTTCCAAATGCATTCAGCTTCTCCAGTGTGTTGTCTAGGGTATCACCACCCTAATAGTTCCACCAGTGTAACTGTGCTGTGTACAATGTCCCATTTAAGTCATGAAGAGCTTTTTATTAAAAAAGAAAAAGAGATAAAGAAAAAGTTCTCTAAAACAGTACAATCAGTTAAGAATATATTCTATTAAATGTTATTGCTAGAAAAATAACTATGTACTTTAATACTTGGGCTTTCCAGGTGGTGCTAGTGGTAAAGAATCTGCCTGCCAAGACAGGAGATATAAGAGACATGGATTTGATCCCTGGGTTGGAAACATCCCCTGGAGGAGGGCATGGCAATCCACTCCAGTATTCTTCTCTTGAGAATCCTGTGGACAGAGGAGCCTGGTCATAGGATTGCACAGAGTTGGACAGGACCGAAGCGACTTAGCATGCACTTCAATACTAACACTATGTTCCAGTTTTTTAAATAAGAAAGAAATGCAGTCTCCTAGGATTCAGAAATCACTCAATGTCACCATGCATTTTGGTACATAGATACCTTTTGTGACACTGTTATAAAACAAAAAAACTAACAGCAATAGAAATCAAAAATTAAAATATTTGTTTTTATATTAAAAACAGTAGTGCAGTTTAGCAGATATCTTTTTACCCAGCTACTGATGAGTGTATACAGATTCAAAATATATTGGTACAGAAGTTAATTCATTTTTAGAAGCATTTTAAGAAATGGTCATAAAGTATCTAAGATTAAGCAATTTCAGTGTAAATTTCAAGTAGATCACAGTCCTAACTTACTACCTGTATAAACTTTGATAAACTACTATACTCTCTAAGGGGCTTCTCTGGTGGCTCAGATGGTAAAGCATCTGCCTGCAATGCGAGAGACCCGGGTTTGAGCCCTGGGTCGGGAAGATCCCCTGGAGACGGAAATGGCAACTCACTCCAGTATTCTTGCCTGGAAAATCTCATGGATGGAGCCTGGTAGGCTATAGTACACGGGGTCACAAAGAGTTGGACACAACTGAGCGACTTCACTTCACTTCATACTCTCTAAAATGGGGATGACATAAACTGGATCACAGTGCTACTTTGAATATCATATGAACTAATTTATGTAAAGTAAGACAGTTTATTGCACACCATAAGAATTGAATTAATATCAACTTATAATTATTGAAAATATTCTGTTGTATGATATTTTTAATTAAAATTTTAATTTAGTAAGTATCCTTCACATGTTTACTTTGTAGAGTCTTGTGAATGCTTCTAATAATCCAAAAAAGCATTATTATTGTACTTGACATAGAATACTGCTTTATTTGTTTCATCCATAATTAATTCTTCAACAGTCCAATTCTAATTAATGTTGAAATGAAACAAAGTTATAATTGGTAACAAATTTCTAATCAAATAGAAGAAGTTATTAAATACACTATTTTATGTGATTTTCATATATTTCCTATAATTTTCTATTAAAATTTATTTAAAAAGGCATTTTAATTCTGCATATTTACCTTTAAATGGGACTTCCCTGGTGGCTCAGCTGGTAAAGAATCTACCCGCAGTGTAGGAGACCTGGATTTGATCCCTGAGTTGGGAAGATTCCCCTAGAGAAAGGAAGAGTTACCCACTCCAGTATTCTGGCCTGGAGAATTCCATGGATTATATGGTCCATGAGGTTAAAAAGAGTTGGACATGATTGAGCAGCTTTTACTAATTTTAAACACTGATTAATGTCATTAATAGATACTAATAAAATATGAACAACAATTAAATGATAAAGTCAATTGTCACATAATCACCTGGTTTCTCTAAATGTTGTCTTGGTTATGTTAATATTTATTTCCTTGGCTAAGAATTCCAAGGGAGGGGAAGGACAAAGATTTCAAGCTGCTTCTAAGAACCTGAAAATTAAGAGACACCATTACTTTTATTACAGAAACTGAGATCACTATGCTCAGAATTTTAAGTCTTTTGTAGAAGAAAATGATTTGAATTTGGCATTAATACTGTTGAAATAAGATTAATGTATGTGATTATAAATCTTATGAGAGTCAATGTATTTAAATAAACTCAGAAAAGCTGATTACTTTTGTGAATATTAAAACATATACCTTCAAATTATTCTTAAGAATATTATAGTCTGTGAAGACACTAGGTTTAACAAAAGGAATATTTGCATAGCAAAATAAAAACTCCATTTAACCACAAATACATATCTACTTTTCCTTGTTCAATATTCTTTGAATATTCTTTTAATGTTCTCATTTCCTCTTTAGTATTCATGAATTTCTGAGGGAAGCATAAAACACAAGCACCACTTTTCATAGTGTAATTTTTATTTTGCAATATTTATTGATGTTTAATGTAGGTAGACTCTATAACCTAGCAATGACATGCAGTAATGAAAATAGTTAATCTCTAGCCACATCCAACATACTGGATGAAACATACAAACATGATGTTTAGTTAAAAAAAAAAAAAAAGCTAGGGGAAAACACACACACACACACACTGCAGGTTGCATGTATCTCTTTATGTAGTTGATGACAAAGTTAGAAGTCAAAGCAGCAGTTAAATTTGGGAAAGAAAAATGGAAGAGTAGTGTGGAGAGGGGAGAATGAATCTTGTGGGGGCGATGAAGGCATTATACTTGATGCTATAGTGGTATTTGGGCTTCTCCAGTGGCTCAGTGGGTAAGCAATCCACCTGCAATGCAGGAAACACAGGAGAAGTGAGTTTGATCGCTGGAATGGGAAGATACTCTGGAGGAGAAAATGGTAATGCACTCCAGTATTCTTGCCTGGGAAATCTCAGGGACAGAAGAACCTGGTAGGCGACAATCCAATGAATTGCAGTGTCGGAAATGACTTAGTGACTGAGTCTGGATGAATATATCGTAGTGGTATTTAGCTAGTTGTATTCACATTGTAATATTTCTTCAAGCTATGCTGCTGCTAAGTCACTTCAGTCGTGTCCGACTCTGTGTGAGCCCATAGACGGCAGCCCACCAGGCTCCCCCATCCCTGGGATTCTCCGGGCAAGAACACTGGAGTGGGTTGCCATTTCCTTCTCCAATGCATGAAAGTGAAAAGTGAAAGTGAAGTCACTCAGTCGTGTCCGACTCTTAGTGACCTCATGGACTGCAGCCTACCAGGCTCCTCCATCCATGGGATTTTCCAGGTAAGAGTACTGGAGTGGGGTGCCATTGCCTTCTCCGAGCTATAAAATTGTAAATTAGGTACTTTCTCTGTTCATATTATGTGTGTGTGTGTGTGTCACTCAGTCGTATCCGACTCTTTGTGACTCCATGGACTATACAGTCCAAGGAATTCTCCAGGCCACAATACTGGAGTGGATAGCCTTCCCTTATCCAGGGGATCTTCCCAATCCAGGGATCGAACCCAGGTCTCCTGCAATGCAGGTGGATTCTTTACCAACTGGGCCACTAGGGAAGCCCTATTCATATTATGAAAAGTTAAAGTTGTTCAGTTGTGTCCAACTCTTTGCAACCCCATCAACTGTAGATTCCGTGGAATTCTCCAGGCCAGAATATTGAAGTGGGTAGCCTTTCCCTTCTCTGGGGATCTTCCCAACCCAGGGATCAAACCCAGGTCTCCTGCTTGCAGGCAGATTCTTTACCAGCTGAGCCACAAGGGAAGCCCCATTCATATTATACATCAACATAAATTTTTCTCAAATCCTTCTCAGTTATTTGACAGTCAAACTTGGTTCTAAGGTCTTTACAGAGATGCTTGTAGCTAAGCAACTTGTTTATTTTAAAAATTACTTTGATTATCAAATTGATGAGCCTATAAAAGTTTCTAGTTTTAAAATTGTTAAATGAGCATTTCTTCTCTGCTCATTGTCCTGGCTACACCAGTAAAACTCATGACTATTTAGAAGTGAATCCTGATGCATCAGATAGCTGCAGTTCTTATGAAGAAAGAACTGTTTAGAGTAACCTTGTGAGCTACAGTCCATACAGTTGCAAAGAGTTGGACATGACTGAGTGACTGAGCATGCACGCACAATATCTAGTGCCCAGGGATTATCTGAAATGGTGTGGCTAAGAAAAGGGACTTTTTCTCCCATGGAGGCTAAACAAGGCTGCAGATTAACTGTTGGGTGTGAGGAATAAAAATTCAGAACAGGACTATAGAAAGTAACTAAAATAAGTGTAAATATTTTTGCCAATCCAAACATTGAAAAATATGAATAAAACATATTAACACTGAATCTGCTAGGGGTGTAGAGAGAAAGGTATTTGGAATAACTCAATCTAATCTGTTATAATTTGGACATTACAAAAATGAACAGATACAAATGAATATAAATTTAACTATGAACCAATCATTGTTGTTGCTTAGTTGCTGTGTCCAAATCTTTGGAACCCTATGAACTGCAGCATGACAGGCTTCCCTGTCCTTCCCTATTTCCCTGAGTTTGCTCAAATTCATGTCCATTGACTCAATGATGCCATCCAACCATTTCATTCTCTGTCACCACCTTTTCTTCTTGCCCTCAATTCTTCTGCATCAGGGTCTTTTCCAGTGAGTTGGCTCATCATATCAGGTGACCAAAATATCGGAGCTTCAGCATCAGTCTTTCCAATGAATATTCAGGCTTGATTTCCTTTAGTATTGACTGGTTTGATCTCCTTGCTGTCCAAGGGACTCTCAACAGTTTTCTCCAGCACCACAGTTCAAAATTATCAGTTCTTCGGTGCTCAGCCTTTATGGTCCAACTCTTGCATCCGTATATGACCATTCAAAAGACCATAGCTTTGACTATATGGACCTTTGTTGGCAAAGTGATGTCTCTGCTTTTTAATACACTATCTAGGTTGGTCATAGCTTTTCTTCGAAGGAGCAAGTGTCTTTTAATTTCATGGCTGCAGTCACCTTCTGGAGTGATTTTGGAACCCAAGAAAATGAAATCTGTCATTGTTTCCACTTTTCCCTATCTATTTGCCATGAAATTATAGCACCAGATGCCATGGGTCTTCATTTGTTGAATGTTGAGTTTTATTCCAACTTTTTCACTCTCTCTTTCACCTTCATCAAGAGGCTTTTTAGTTCCTCTTTGCTTTCTGCCCATAAGGGTGGTGTCATCTATGTATCTGAAGTTATTGATATTTCTCTAGGTAATATTGATTCCAGCTTGTGAGTCACCCAGCGTAGCATTTTGCATGATATACTCTGCATATAAGTTAAATAAGCAGGGTGATATTATACAGCCTTGAGGTACTCTTTTCTTAATTTTGAACCAGTCCATTGTTTCATGTCTAGTTCTAACTGCTGCTTCTTTTCCTGCATACGGGTTTCTCAGGAGGCAGGTAGGGTGGTCTAATCTGGTATTTCCATCTCTTTAAGAATTTCCAGTTTGTTTTGACCCACACAGTCAAAGGCTTTAGCATAGTCAATGAAGCCGAAGTAGATTTTTTTTTTTTTTTCTGGAATTCCCTTGGCTTTTTCTATGATCTAGCAGATGTTGGCAATTTGATCTCTGATTCCTCTGCCTTTTCTAAATCCAGCTTGTACATCTGGAAGTTCCTTATTCACCTACTACTGAAGCCTAGCTTAAAGAATTTTGAGCATAAACTTGCTAGCATGTGAAATGAGTGCAGTTGTATGGTAATTTGAACATTTCTCTGTCATTGCCTTTCTTTGGAATTGAAATTGCATTGGAACCAATCTTAATTTCATTTTAAAGATATGGATATTTGAAATGTAAGGTTAATGTTTAAGATATATTTTATTTACTGATGCTCACTTGATCTATTGTATAGTTTATACCTTGACCAAATTATTATTATTACATATTCAGAGAATCATGTTCAGGTCAACAGAAAAATGTCATTATTCACCCAATGCAATTCTATTTAATTTTTATGCCTTCTAGCATGTTTAGTCAATATGGAATTCCTGATGGTGTTTTTAAATAAACTCAAGTGTATCTGCTTCTATTTCATGATGTAGTATTTCTTTATAACTTGTATCTGTAGAATGTAACTTCAAAAATTCATTCAAGCCATAAAATTGGAAGCTAATGGTAATGAATACAAATGACTTTAAGTGCTTTGGTCACATGGCACAAACTTCAATCTGTGTGTATTACATTAAATTACTATTATGTTAATAATCTTTATATAGCTTATTAATTTTAAATCCTGTCCTCTAAAATATTCCGATTCAACCTGGTAGAGTAGAAACTTAGCACACATTTGTCTCCCAGCACTGAAATAAACATATAGTAGTTTAAGAATAGCAGAGAATGAAAATTTGAGGTGTTGCTAGAAATACAGATTTAAACAAATTTTGTGAAGAGAAGAAAACCAGAAGGGAAATGGACCAGATAATCAGAGAATTGACTATGTAGAATGAGGTTGTAACTGGTAGATGATTGACTGTAGCAATAGCAAATGTTCATTTCTTCAACTCAGTCAGATACTAAATATCCTATGTTGTGCTGGGTGTTTCAATATAATAATATATTTTCTAACCAAATTATTACCTTCACTGAGAAAGCTGCTAGTGTTTTGAGATGAGCATATTTATTGTGTACACTGCTGCTAACATTTTTTCAGTGAGAAAAGCATGGTAGTAAATTGTTTTTCTATTGATATTTGTTCTCAATGAAAATTTTTTATTTTTCCTAATGGATAATGCCCTCAATGTGTCAGTGGATACTAAAATTGTGTCTTTTGAAATTGGCAAAATGATTGTTTACACCTAAAAGTAAAGTTTCTCTCTTATTTGATGGTTTTTAAATAACACTCTTGCTGTTTTCTAACAGTAGGTATAAACTTCTACTCAGTTGGATATTAGCTAGCTTATGATTATTATATTATTTAAATTAAATGAGTAGTTTATTTAAATAACTCACAGGACTCCTGGAAAGATTAATTAATATCATTTCACTGTGATCTCACTTCTAAGCAAGTCATGTATTCAAACTTCAAATCAGAAAATGTGTAAGAAGTGCTTACCTACAGAAAAATGTGTCTAGATTATTTTAACCCAAATGTAGGCTTTATTAAAATTAAGGTATGTACATTTTTGAGACATAATGTTATTGCACACTTAATAAACTCCAATGTAGTGTAAACATAACTTTTATATCCACTGGGGAACCAAAAAATTCATGTAAATCCCTTTTTTTTCTTGCAATATCTGCTTTATTGTGATGGTCTGGGATGGAAACTACAAATTTTCTGAAGTACGCTGCATGTATACATAGTGAACTGATTACTGTAGTCAGTTCATATATCATTTCCTCACGTAGTTACCATTTTCTGTGTGATGAGAGCAACTGAAATCTACTCTCATAGCAAATGTCCAGTGTTAAAAACAATATTATTAACTCTAGCCAATCTGTGGCAGTGTAGATATCTATGTGTATTCATGTTACATAACTGGAACTTTTAAACTTTTACCAATTTCTCCTATTTATCCCCACCTTCCTGCTTCCATTCTATTCTCTAATTCAATGTGTATTTGTAGATTCTACAGAGAGTGTGATATCTCACAGGTTTTTCTTTTTTTTTCTGTATCTGACAGTATACTTAGCATAATTTTTACAAATTTATCCATTTTGTAGCAAATGATTGGTAGTTTATTTTCATATCTTGAAAATTGTAAATGATGCTGCAGTGAATATAGATGTAAGGATATCTCACCAAGATAGTGACTTCATTTCATTTCAGTATATACTCACCGAAGGAATTGATATATCATATGGTAGTCCTATTTTAGTTTTAGGAAGAACCTCCATACTGATTTCCATAACAGTGATACCAATTTAAATTTCCACTAACAGTACATAATTGTATCCTTTTTTCCATGTCTTCTCCAACACTTATTGTATCTTGTTTTTTGATAATAGCCATTGTAACAGATGTCAGGTGATATCATATTATAGTTCTGATTTGGATCTCTCTGATTACTCATGATGTTGAGTATCTTTTCATGTATCTATAGGCCTTTGAATATATATATATATATATATATATATATATATATATACACACATATAACATATTGAGGGATTTTGTCCAATTTTTAACTTTTAACTCAGTTTATTTTTGCTATTTATCTGTATGAATTCCTGATATATTTTTTTAATATTAGCCTCTTATCAGATGTGTGGTTTAAGAATATATCCTCTAGTTCTGTGGGTTGCCTTTTCATTTTTTGACTGTTTCCTTTGTGGGACAGAAACATTTTAGTCTGATATTGTCTCACTTGCTTATTTTTACTTTTCTTGCCTAAACTTCAGTGTCAAATCCAACACTTGCCAATTTCAATGCCAAAGCGTTTTCCCATATGTTTTCTAGGAGTCTTATAGTTTCAAATTTGTTGAATTTTTAATTCAGTTGAAGTTGATTTTTGTTCATAGTGTAAGACTGGAGTCCATTTTTATTCTTTTGCATCTCAATATCTAGTTTTCCCAATACCATTGACTGAAGACACTATCCTTTACTCATTGTGTATGCTTGGTGCCTTTGTGAAAAAGTTAGTTAACAATATTATGTGTGCTTATTTTTGGACTCTCTATTGGCTTCTCTGGTGGCTCAGATGATAAAGAATCAACTTCCAATGCAGGAGACCCAGGTTTGATCATGAATCAGGAAGATCCTCTGGAGAAGGGAATGGTGACCCACTTGAGTATTCTTGTCTGGAGAATTTCATGGACAGAGGAGCCTGGTGGGCTAAAACTTTCACTTTCATTTTGTTTCATTGGTATTGTATGTCTATGTGTATCAGATATGTGTCTGTATGTGCTTTTATACCAATACCATACTATTTTGATTGCTATATCTTTGTAATATATTTTCAAATCAAAACGTATAATGCTTTCAGCTTTATTCTTTCTCAAAATTGCTTTGATTATTCAGGGTCTTTGGCGATTTGAAAATAACTTTATAATTAATTTTTATATTTCTGTGGAAAATGACATTAGGATTTTAATAGGGATTGAGTTGAATCTCTGTATCACTTTCAGTAGTATATATATCTTAACAGTATTAATTATTTCAGTTCATGAACACAGGATATCTTTCTATTTATTTGTGTATTTTTCAATTTGTTGTATCAATGTCATATGTTTAGTTTTCAGTTATCAAACTTTCCTCTTCTTGACTAAATTCATTTCTAACCACTTTTAAACTGCCTTTAAATACTATGATAAATTAGATTTCCTTTTCTTTCTTTTTTTAAGACAAGTCAATGAAAGTGGAGAATCTATAATTGGCTGTGATCAATTAATTGTAAATACCATGACACTTGGACCAATGGGATTTGTTTTCTTGATTTCCTTTTCAAATATATATTTTTTGATATAAATAAGTGTGACCAATTTTTCTTTATTTATTTTGTATCTTACAAAAACAACAACTTTTCAATGTTAGTTCTAATAGTTTTGTGTGTGTGTGTGCACACATATGTGTGTGTGGAATCTCTAGGGTCCTCTACATATAGGGTTTGCCACCTGCAAGCAAAAGTATTTTTGCTTCTTTTTCAATTTGAATGCCTTGAATTTCTTTTCCTTCTCTCCTTGCTCTGGCTAGTACTTCCAGTATTTTGTTGAATAGAGTTAGAGAGAATGAGTACCTTTGCTTTGTACAATTCTTATAGCAAACACTTTCAGTTTCTTTTCATTGGTTTTCAAGTTAGTTGTAGACTTTATAGAAATAATCTTTCCTCTGTGGTGAGGAAATTTCTTTTTATATCTATTTCATTGAGAATTTTTTATCATGCTTGGATATTGAGCTTTTCAAAAGCATTTTATGCATCCACTGAAATGATAGTTTTATCTTTCATTCTGTTAATGTGTTGTATTCTGTTCATTGATTTGCCTGTGTTATTTTGTTGTTCGGTTGTTCAGTCACTAAGTTTTTTTTGCGACCCCATGGACTACAGCACTGCCCATTTAGAATTGAACATAATCTTTTCAATGCATTGTTGAATTCAGTGTACTGGTACTTTATTAAGGATGTTTTTCAGATATACAGTGAAAGTTGCTCAATCGTGTCTCCGATTCTTTGCAACCCAATCGACTGTAGCCTGCCAGGCTCCTCTATCTGTGGAATTCTCCAGGGAAGAATACTGAGGTGGGTAGCCATTCCATTCTCCAGTAGATCTTCCTAACCCAGGGATTGAACCTGGGTCTCCTGCATTGCAGATGTATTCTTTATCATGTGAGTCACCAGGGAAGTCATCAGAATTAATCACTTATATATATATTTTTTTTTTTCTTGTGCTGTTTTTCTCAGAGTTTGGTATGAGAGTAGTGCTGGCCTCATAAAATAAATTTGCAAGTATTTTCTCTGCTGGCAAGCAGGAACAGGATTTAAGAACTCGTTCAATGATGCCAAGTCCAATATTTCTGAGTGTCAGTGAGCAACCTCACATGATAGAGCTTCAGCTTAAGAGCTAATTCAGAATGAAGATTGTACCCCTATCACCTCCTGGAATGTCAGAAAAATGTTCTGGTTTCTACCTTAAGGCACAGGAAGAAATTCAGTTTTCAATTTTTTATGCAGTTATTTGAGGCTTTGTACCTGGATTTGGGACAACTTTCTTATCCATATCAATTGAAGGAAGTTGTACTTTCTGTAGCTATACCTTTTTTTTTTTTTTTTTCCTTTTTCAGCTCAGATAGGAGGTTAGAAATTCAGAGTGGAAATACAGCCTCTCTCAGAGAGCTGCTTGACCACAAATTCTCACATTAAATTGCTGCAGAAGGAGAAATTTACATTTTGTAATGTCACTGATGTTTTCTAAGAAAAAAAGTTTGCATACTTTTAGTAACATGACAGTTAGCATTTTATCATATATATAATAATTGTAATGTCTCATATAATAAGCTCAATGAATAACTAAGCACTCATTTTGCAAAATATTATTTGTGGAGAAAGGTTTACCAAATTCAATAGCAACTTCTTGCAAACATCTATATTTGCTTTAGTGATGTATTACCCATTTGGTAAAATTAAAAAATACAAATTATGCAAAGGAAGTTTTTTATAATATGATTTATAATCAAATTTTGATGTTATTCTGCTTAGGTATTATATTTGATAATATTTAATGCAGCATATGCTGATCTGTAGTTTTACTATGCTAATAACAAAAATCTTAATATAAATTGTTTTTATTATTTAGATAAAGTGCTAATAATTAAAATAAATTGTTTTTATTTTCTCAAATATGTTTCTTCCTAACACTCCCAAGAAGTAATCAATGTAGCTCTTTTATAAATAGGTACACTACCTGGTATCAAGTTAGCTTTAAAGACAACTTAAACTCTAAAATACAGTGTAACAATGTATTTTTCATTTCTAGAATCAAAGGACAGGATAGAAAGCCCGTGAATAAACCCATGAAGCTACGTATGGTCAATGAATCTATGACAAGGGAAACAAGAATATAAAGTGGAGAAAACACAGTCTGTTCAATAAGTGGTGCTGGGAAAACGGGACAGCTACATGGAAGAGAATGAAACTAGGACATTCTCTCATACCATACACACACACACACAAAAACCCCTCAAAATAGGTTAAAGACCTAAGTATTATACCAGATACTATAAAACAACTAGAGGAACGTAGGTAAGACAGTCTTTGACATAAATCACAGCAATATCCTTTTGGATTCATCTCCTAAAGTAAAGGGGATAAAAAATGAATAAATAGAACTTAATTAAACTTAAAAGCTTTTGTACAGCAAAAACCATCACCGAAATGACAGGCTACAGAATGGGTGAAAATATTTGCAAGCTAAGCACTGGACAAAGGCTTAATCCCCAAAATAAACAAGCAGCTCATACAGCTCAAAATCAAAAACAAACAGAGCTCAATAAAAAAGGGCAGAAAATCTAAAAAGTCATTTCTCCAGAGAAGACATCAGTTCAGTTCAGTTGCTCAGTCATGTCTGACTCTTTGCAACCCCATGGACTGCTGCACCACAGGCTTACCTGTCCATTTCCAACTCACAGAGCTTGCTCAAACTCATGTCCATTGAGTCAGTGATACCATGCAACCAAAAGGCACATGCGTGGTTGTTAATAGGACTAACAAGTAATAAAATTGAAATTTCATAGAAGTGAGGTGATTACCGTATCTCAATATCCAATCTGTAATTAAAATTCAGTTTCTTTTCCAAAGACCAATATCTTCAATGTCACTGCATAAGACATCAGGTAAGACCTTAGGTAGAACTGGTCAAAGTTCGGAACATGTGTGGAGAAGAGGGGGGTTTATCTTCCTTGAAGATTTACAAAAGTCATTTAGGTAGAGCTGCTATAAAGGAATAAAAAAATAAATTAGTAAAGGAAAACATTTCATAGAAAAATCATTTAATGTTTAAAGAGAAAAAAATACCATTTGTATATCATCAACTGTGTATTGATTTCTGATAAATAACAGCTCATTTATTTCTGTGTGTTAACTTTATCATCTTATTTTATAGGAGAGACTTGGAGAAATCAAAGATAATATGCTGATAAATGTGGACCTGGGATGAAAATGCAGTTTCTGTGGTCTTGCCTCAGTGTTATTTAATGAGATGACCATAGGTTGAAAATCTGGAAGATGTGGCTTACAAAAACTCAGGCTGAATGTAATGTTTTTATAAAGTTTGTTTCAAATTATTTAATGATATAATGGCTCAGATGGTAAAGAATCTGGCTGCAGTGTAGGAGACTTGAGTGTGACCTCTGAGTCAGTAAGATCCCCTAGAGAAGGAAATGGCTATCCATTCTAGTATTCCTGCCTGGAGAATTCCATGGACAGAAGAGCCTGGTGGGCTATATTCCAAGGGGTTGTGAAGAGTCAGACATGACTGAGCAGCTAACACTTCCACCTCTTCCATATAATGATATATCACAGGAATTTTCAAATACAAAATTATTGAAAACTAGAATTTCTGTCTTCACAATATGCTATTTGATGAAAAGATATTTGGAAATTTAATATTTTATTTCAATATATGCCACATGACCAATTGCTATACATTATTCCTGCCAAAGTTAATAATACTTAAGTTAATAATACTGGAATGGGTGAATTTAACTCAGATGACCATTATGTCTACTACTGCGGGCAGGAATCCCTCAGAAGAAATGGAGTAGCCATCATGGTCAACAACAGAGTCCAAAATGCAGTACTTGGATGCAATCTCAAAAATGACAGAATGATCTCTGTTCGTCTGCAAGGCAAACCATTCAATATCACAGTTATCCAAGTCTATGCCCCAACCAGTAACGCTGAAGAAACTGAAGTTGAATGGTTTTATGAAGACCTACAAGACCTTTTAGAACTAACACCCAAAAAAGATGTCCTTTTCATTCTAGGGGACTGGAATGCAAAAATAGAAAGTCAAGAAACACCTGGAGTAACAGGCAAATTTGGCCTTGGAGTGTGGAATGAAGCAGGCAAAGACTACTAGAGTTTTGCCAAGAAAATGCATAGGTCATAGCAAACACCCTCTTCCAACAACACAAGAGAAGACCCTACACATGGACATCACCAGATGGTCAACACCGAAATCACATTGATTATATTCTTTGCAGCCAAAGATGGAGAAGCTCTCTACAGTCAACAAAAACAAGACCAGGAGCTGACTGTGGCTCAGATCATGAACTCCTTATTACCAAATTCAGACTCAAATTGAAGAAAATAGGGAAAACCGCTAGACCATTCAGGTATGACCTAAATCAAATCCCTTATGATTATACAGTGGAAGTGAGATATAGATTTAATGGCCTAGATCTGATAGATAGAGTGCCTGATGAACATTGGAATGAGGTTCAGGACATTGTACAGGAGACAGGGATCAACACCATCCCCATGGAAAAGAAATGCAAAAAAGTGAAATGGCTGTCTGGGGAGGCCTTACAAATAGCTGTGAAAAGAAGAGAGGCAAAAAGTAAAGGAGAACAGGAAAGATATAAGCATCTGAATGCAGAGTTCCAAAGAAGAGCAAGAAGAGATAAGAAAGCCTTCTTCAGTGATAAATGCAAAGAAATAGAGGAAAAGAACAGAATGGGAAAGACTAGAGATCTCTTCAAGAAAATTAGAGATACCAAGGGAACATTTCATGCAAAGATGGGCTCAATAAAGGACCGAAAAGGTCTGGACCTAACAGAAGCAGAAGATATTAAGAAGAGGTGGCAAGAATACACAGAAGAACTGTACAAAAAAGATCTTCATGACCCACATAATCATGATGGTGTGGTCACTAATCTAGAGTCAGACATCTTGGAATGTGAAGTCAAGTGGGTCTTAGAAAGCATCACTATGAACAAAGCTAGTGGAGGTGATGGAATTCCAATAGAGCTTTTTCAAATCCTGAAAGATGATGCTGTGAAAGTGCTTCACTCAATATGCCAGCAAATTTGGAAAACTCAGCTGTGGCCACAGGTCTGAAAAAGGTTAGTTTTCATTCCAATCCAAAAGAAAGGCAATGCCAATGAATGCTCAAACTACCGCACAATTGCACTCATCTCATATGCTATTAAAGTAATGCTCAAAATTCTCCAAGCCAGACTTCAGCAATACGTGAACCGTGAACTCCCTGATGTTCAAGCTGGTTTTAGAAAAGGCAGAGAAACCAGAGATCAAATTGCCAATATCCGCTGGATCATGGAAAAAGCAAGAGAGTTCCAGAAAAACATCTATTTCTGCTTTCTTGACTATGCCAAAGCCTTTGACTGTGTGGATCACAATAAACTGTGGAAAATTCTGAAAGAGATGAGAATACCAGACCACCTAACCTGCCCCTTGAGAAATCTGTATGTGGGCAGGAAGCAACAGTTAGGACTGGACAAGGAACAAGAGACTGGTTCCAAATAGGAAAAGTAGTATGTCAAGTCTGTATCTTGTTACCCTGCTTATTTAACTTCTATGCAGAGTACATCATGAGAAACGCTGGACTGGTAGAAACACAAGCTGGAATCAAGATTGTCAGGAGAAATATCAATAACCTCAGATATGCAGATGACATAATCCTTATGGCAGAAAGTGAAGAGGAGCTAAAAAGCCTCTTGATGAAAGTGAAAGAGGAGAGTGAAAAAGTTGGCTTAAAGCTCAACATTCAGAAAACAAAGATCATGGCATCTGGTCCCATCACTTCATGGGAAATAGATGGGGAAACACTGGAAACTGTGTCAGACTTTTTTTTTTTTTTTTTTTTTGGCTCCAAAATCACTGCTGATGGTGACTGCAGCCATGAAATTTAAAGATGCTTACTCCTTGGAAGAAAAGTTATGACCAACCTAGTTAGTATATTCAAAAGCAGAGACATTACTTTGCCGACTAAGGTCCATCTAGTCAAGGCTATGGCTTTTCCTGTGGTCATATATGGATGTGAGAATTGGACTGTGAAGAAGGCTGAGTGCTGAAGAATTGATGCTTTTGAACTGTGGTGTTAGAGAAGACTCTTGAGAGTCCCTTGGACTGCAAGGAGATCCAACCAGTCCATTCTGATGGAGATCAGCCCTGGGATTTCTTTGGAAGGAATAATGCTAAAGCTGAAGCTCCAGTACTTTGGCCACCTCATAGGAAGAGTTGACTCATTGGAAAAGACTCTGATGCTGGGAGGGATTGGGGGCAGGAGGAGAAAGGGATGACTGAGGATGAGATGGCTGGATGACATCACAGACTCAATGGACGTGAGTCTGAGTGAACTCTGGGAGATGATGATGGACAGGGAGGCCTGGCGTGCTGTGATTAATGGGGTCGCAGAGTCAGACACGACTGAGCGACTGAACTGAAATGAACTGAACTGAAGTATTAAATGGTGAACAAGAGGGATGATTAATTATAAATAAGGCATCTAAGGAGTTAATTTAATTTCTAGGAAAAGTAACCAACCAAATCCTAACCAAAAGGGCAAACCCTAATCTTGATTTAAAACAAAGATAATATAGAAATCTTCATCAATAGATTAGCTAGAATATGGTGACTTTCTGCTTAGCAAAATTTTTGAAATACTGCTGAAATCCTTTAATCACATGGAATTTAGTTAACTTCTCACTTATTGAAAGAAGCAATTACTTCAGTATAGATTGTGCAAACTGTGACAAAACCATGACAGAAAATATTTCACATTTTTGTGAATTATTTTAATTCCTATGCTCACCATGAAGGCATTAAAATCACTCTAATGATTCAATAAATAGAAGGTAAGATTGCATTTAAAGAATGTGTGCACTTGTACATTTGCTTGGATGGCACAAATCAGAATCCAAATATATATATTTGAATTATATATATAAAGATGACACAAAAGTATTTTAGTCTTTTAATTACTCTGTTTTGGAAGCATTCTCTGTAATGTAAATGAACCAAGTTGACTATTAAGTTTTACCAGTCTAATGTGGTGTTTGGATATATCCATGGCAGTGTTTTGCAGTTCTAGTTTTGAGTGTTATTCATAGGTTTAATGACTTGATGTTCACTCACTAAGTAGTGTCCCACTCTTTGCAACCCCATTGACTGAAGCATGCCAAGCTTCCCTGTCCTTCACTATCTTTTGGAGCTTGCTCAAACTCATGTCCATGGAATCACTGATGCCATCCAATCATCTCATCCTCTGTTGTCCCATTTCCTCCCACCTTCAATCTTTCCCAGCATCAGGGTCTGTTCAAATGAGTCAGTTCTTCACATCAGGTGGCCAAAGTATTGTAGTTTCAGCTTCAGCATCAGTCCTTCCAAAGAATATTCAGGACTGCTTTCCTTTAGGATGAACTGGTTGGATCTCCTTGTAGTCCAAGGGACTCTCAAGAGTCTTCTCAAACACCACAGTTCAAAAGCATCAATTCTTTGGCACTCAGCCTTGTTTTTGGTCCAACTTACAGGTTCGATCCCTGGGTTGGGAAGATCTCCTGGAGAAGGAAATGGCAACCCACTCCAGAGTTCCTGCCTGGAGAATCCCAGGGACGGAGGAGCCTGGTAGGCTACAGTCCATGGGGTCGCAAAGAGTAGGACACGACTGAGCAACTTCACTTCACTTCACTTCACTTTACTACATCTGTATATGACTACTGGAAAAAACACAGCTTTAACTATCCTGAACTGTGTCAGCAAATTGATATCTCTACTTTTAACACCATCTAAATTTATCATAGCTTTTCTTACAGGGAGCAAGTGCCTTTCAATTTTATGGCTGCAATCGCAGTCTGCAGTGATTTTGGAGTCCAAGAAAATAAAGTCTGTCACTGTTTACTTTTTTTTCCCCATCCATTTGCTATGAAGTGATGGGACTGGATGCCATGATCTTCATTTTTTGAACGTTGAGTTTTAAACCAACTTTTTCTTTCTCCTCTTTCGCCTTCATCAAGAGGATCTTTAGTTTTTCTTTGGTTTCTGTCATTAGGGTGGTGTCATCTGCATATCTGAAGTTATTGATATTTCTTCTGGCAATCTTGAGTTCACTTTGAACATTTTCCAATTCAACAAGCTCCCATGTTACCAGTGGTGTATGCCTTTAAATATATCATTTTTTACTGTGTAAATCTTTTCCAAATGGTACCTCTAACACATATTTAAGTGGTTGTATTTTACAATCAGTTTGCTAAGATTTACCCTTTCATCTGCTATGTTATAGCACATTTGTTGTTTTCTGTTTTACATTCATGATTTATTTTTCCTAATTATCTGCTTAACATACTTTCTGTTTCTTTTAGCTCTATGATCAGTTATGGAAAGTTTGGTCTTATCACCTAATACAAGCAGTTTCTTTCTCTGGCACTCATTACTCTTTGCTCTATTTCATTTTGCTTCGTTGCACTTGCAATCTATTACTTATCTGTTTATTTGTATATTTTACTTCCTCCCTGTTAAATTGTAGACTCCAGGAGCTCTAAGATTTCAACCCACAATCTATAACAGTGTTTACCATACTGGAGTAGTATGTATTCAACAAATATTTATTATATAACATGGTAGTCATTATCCAACAAATATGTGTCAGGTAAGAGAAAGAAGGGGTAAATTCTTAGAGGCAATGAGAAAACATTCCTCGTGAATTTCTATGAGAGACTTTTTTGTTACTCACCAAGAGTTCATAATTGTGTTTCTATCAGCAAAATTCTTAAACTTAAGTAGAAATTTTATGTGCATTGACATAATTAATTATACTTTCTACATTATTGGCTTCAGAAGGAAAAGTCTAAAACGTTTGCAAGTACCATTCATTTAATGAATGCTGCTGCTACTGCTGCTAAGTTGCTTCAGTCGTGTCTGACTCTGTGCGACCCCATAGACGGCAGCCCACCAGGCTCCCCTGTCCTTGAGATTCTCCCGGCAAGAACACTGGAGTGGGTTGCCATTTCCTTCTCCAATGCATGAAAATGAAAAGTGAGAGTGAAGTCGCTCAGTCGTGTCCGACCCTCAGCGACCCCATGGACTGAAGCCTTCCAGGCTCCTCCGTCCATGGGATTTTCCAGGCAAGAGTACTGGAGTGGGGTGCCATTGCCTGAATAATATAACATTATTTTCATATAAATCCATGTTTCTAATAGCAAAGTGCCTGTCAAGTTAGAAAGATTTGTTTTTGCTATATGACTTGACAACAAACTTAAGGAAAACATTTCTTATGCATGAAAATAATAATTTTAAATTTCTCTTTTATCCAATTAAAACAAAGCATCAACATTAAGTATATTTTAAACCTAAGTAAGAACCGAATTAAATGTATAATTAAGTAAATACAATTTATACAATTGAAAGGCTCTTTCTCTCTTTGGAGGCAATTTGCTCAAAAGTACAGATGCATACATTAATTTTTATTAATTATACCATTTATGATATAATCCTTACAGGTTTTTATTTTTCATTATTCATTATTTTTAAAGCAATGAAAAATAATGTTATTTTCTTAGAAAAATGGCACACCACTTACCAACTCCAGGGTGTGTATTATATTTTGGTTTATAAGCTTTATATATATACGATACTATGTATAAAGAACACTTAAATCTTTTTAGATTTCTTCTTTTGCTACTATTATGTCTAATTATACATGTCTATGGACCATACATAAAATTGTTCCCTATCACTTATAATGAAAGAATATCCACTTAGGAAAAATACATCTGCATGATATGATATAGATGTTTCTAAATTAACATAGCTGATTTCTAATACATTTATTAAAACATCTTACCAATTTTAAAGAACCATTTTATTTAAGATAACTTTATTCAAAAATTTAACATTTTTAAGTTATTAATTCATATTAGTCAAAGCTTAATAGCAAGAGTTTTCCCTTTTCTCCACATCCTCTCCAGCATATATTGTTTGTAGATTTTTTAATGATGGCTGCTCTGGCAGATGTGAGGTGTTAACTCATTATAGTTTTTCTTTGCATTTACCTAATGATTAGTTCAACTGAATGTTTAATGATGTTCAACATCTTTTCATGTGCCCCCTGGCCATCTATGCTTCTTCTTTGGGGAAATGCCTATTTAGATATTCCACATTTTTTGTTTTGATTGTGTTGTTTGTTTGTATGTTTTTTGATAATGAGCTTCATTGTGGGGCCCTACATGGGAAACCTTAAAAAAGAAGGGCTAGCTTTGCGGTTTAGAGCTAAGATGGCGCCTGGTGGAAGAGATGATGGCGCGGCCTAAGTTGTCTGTCAAAACTTTTGATTGGCTCTCTTGATTTCTGTGCACATAGATAGCGCATGATCACCATAGACTCCCGTTGTAATGATGGCACATGATGATTTGACCTTTAATGTGATTGGTGCAACTATGGAAAGTCCCTCCCAAACCCCTCCCTGCTTGCCTTTAAAAACCAAGAGCTTACAACAATAAAGTGGAACTGCTTAGATGGAACCCCTGTCACGTCTGATTGTCTCTCGCTTGCCGAGGGGCTGGGTTGGCGGACAGCAGACTCACTTCTCCTCGGGACCCCTCGGCTTTGCTGAGGGAAGTTCCACTGCCTCTCTCTTTCTGCGGAGTGCCCCCCGCACTTCATGAGCTGTTTGTATATTTTGGAGATTAATCCTTTGTCATTTGTTTCATTTGCAAATATTTTCTCCCATTCTGAGGGTTGTCATTTTGTCTCAGTTATGGTTTTCTTTGCTATGCAAAATCTTTTAAGTTTAATTATATCCCATGTGTTTATTTTTCTCTTTCTTTTCATTATTCTATGAGGTGGGTAAACAAAGGTCTTATATTAATGCAGATATGTGAAATCTAGAAAAATGATACAGATGAACCTATTTGCAGGGCAAGAATTGAGGTGCAAATGTAGAGAATGGACCTGTGGACATGGTAGGGGAGGAGGTGGGATGAACTGTGAGATTAGGATTTACATATGTACACCACCATGTATAAAGCATATAGCTAGTGGGAAGCTGGTATATAGCACAGGGAGCTCAGCTTGGTGCTCTGTGCTGACCTAGAGGGGTGAGATAGAGGCATGGGAGGGAGATCCAAAAGGGAGGGGATATATATATATACATACACATAGAACTCATTCACTTTGTTGTACAGCCTTCTAAATCAAGTCAGTGATCAACTCAGTCATGTCTGACTCTTTGCTACCCCATGAACTGCAATACACCAGGCCTCCCTGTCCATCACCAACTGCCAGAGTCCACTCAAGCCCATGTCCATTGAGTCCGTGATGGCATACAACCATCTCATCCTCTGTTGCCCCCTTCTCCTCCTGCCCTCAATCTTTCTCAACATCAGGGTCTTTTCAAATGAGTCAGCTCTTCCCATCAGGTGGCCAAAGTACTGGAGTTTCAGCTTCAGCATCAATCCTTCCAATGAACACCCAGGACTGATCTCCTTTAGGGTGGACTGGTTGGATCTCCTTGCAGTCCGAGAGACTCTCAAGAGTCTTCTCCAACACCACAGTTCAAAAGAATCAATTTTTTGACTTTCAGCTTTCTTTACAATTCAACTCTTACTCCATACATGACCACTGGAAAAACCATAGCCTTGACTAGATGGACCTTTGTGGACAAGGTAATGTCTCTAGCAACTAGACCCCAATTAAAAAGAAAAAGAAAAAAACAAAGCTTAACAACAGTTTGTAACTTTCACTTAACTGTAATTTGAATATTTAATTTATGTTAAACACACTTCTAGTAGGAAGGTAACAAAAAATTATGCAATCCTTTGTTCTGTGGGTCTCCAGGATTCCTAAACATTGCAACAGCACATGTTATACAATGCAAAAACTTTTTTAATATGGTCTATTGGATAGAAGGGTTCTGGATGATAGTCCTAATGGAAACAGTGTGTGTGTACACACATATATATATAGCAAGTCTGTGGCTGCATTATTTTCTTCAGTTTAAATTTAAATATTTTGCCACATTATATGTAAATGTTTTTGTTTTTTCATTTACTTGGCCTGCTCTTCAGTGAGCTTTTTTGGCCTACAAACACAAAACTTGATTCAGCTTGAAACTTGTTAGCTGCTCAGTCATGTCCAACTCTCTGTGACCTCATGGATTGTAGCCCACCAGACTCTTCTGTCCATGGAATTCTCCAGGTAAGAGTATTGCAGTGGGTTGCCATTTCCTTCTCCAAGTATAGGTTTATTTTCAGATTAGATCTTTCATTATTAGCAATGCTACATTTGTCCTGGTCTCTTGTTGACAAAAGCAGTTATCCATAGATTGATTTAATTAATTACCTATTTATTTGACAAATTGTTGTTGTTGTTCAGTCACTAGTTCAGTTCAGTTCAGTTCAGTTCAGTCGCTCAGTCGTGTCTGACTTTTTGCAACCCCATGAACCTCAGCACGCCAGGCCTCCCTGTCCATCACTAACTCCTGGAGTTTACCCAAACTCTACCCAAACTCGTGTCCATTGAGTCAGTGATGCCATCCATCCATCTCATCCTCTGTCATCCCCTTCTCCTCCTGCCCTCAATCCTTCCCAGCATCAGGGTCTTTTCAAATGAGTCAGCTCTTTGCATCACGTGGCCAAAGTATTGGAGTTTCAGCTTCAGCACCAGACCTTTCAATGAATATTAAGAGTTGATTTTGTTTAGAATGGACTGGTTTGATCTTTTTACTGTCCAAAAGACTCTTAAGAGTCTTCTCCAGCACAACAGTTCAAAAGCATCAATTCTTTGGCACTCAGCCTTCTTTACAGTCCAGCTCTCACATCCATACATGACTACTGGAAAAACCATAGCTTTGACTATATGAACCTTTGTCGGAGAAGTCTGCTTTTTAATATACTGTCTAGATTTGTTATATAGTTTTAATTTTTTTTTTTTCCCAAAGAGCAAGCATCTTTTAATTTCATGGTTGCAGTCACCATCCATAGTGATTTTGGAGCCCAAGAAAATGAAATCTGTCATGGTTTCCAAATTTTATCCATCTATTTGCCATGAACTGATGGGACCACATGCCATGGTCTTCATTTTTTGAATGTCGTGTTTTAAGCCAGCTTTTTCACTCCACTCTTTCACCTTCATCAAGAGGTTCTTACATTTCTGCCATTAGCATGGTATCATCTGTATATATGAGGATGTTGATATTTCTCTTGAAAATCTTGATTACTGCTTGGACATCCAGCAGCCCAAGCATTTCACATGATGTACTCTGCGTATAAGTTAAATGAGCAAGGTGACAATATGCAGCCTTCGCGTACTGCTTTCCTAATTTTGAACCAGTCCATTGTTTCATGCCCAGTTCTAGCTGTTGCTTCTTGTCCGGCATATAGATTTCTCAGGAGGCAGGTAAGATGGTCTGGTATTCCCATCTCTTAATAAATACTATATTATTTATAAACAGATATGGCATAAATCATATATTGCAAGGAAAAGAGAAACATCACTCTCTAAAGAATATTCAGGTTTGAGAATATCTTGTATTTTTTATGTGGACTCATTCCTCCTCATTCTTCCACACCTTCCCCTCAGAATTTCCATACTTATTTTGCTAATTTCATTTCAAGCAGTCTGAAAGCACAAATATTTGCCTTTAGTGAATATATTTAGAATTCATCTGAAAATACAGACTTTCAAGCACAGGAAAGAAAGAGAACGTAAAAGAGAAAACGCCTACTCATCATTAAGATCTATGATAAGAATAATTTCCTCTTCCTACTCTGATGATTGATTTATACCACTATTCAATATTTGGAAAAGGTTTAGATATTTTCAAAACATTGGAAATCTATGGAGATAAATCATTCATGTTGTTTCAGTATACCATTATATTCTATGGCCCTTGGTTTTTTTGTTCAAATAGTCAATCAACTGACTATACCTATAGTTCCATTGGCTAGAAAGTGTGTGTGTGTGTTGGTCACTCAGTCATGTCCGACTTTTTGCAGCCCCATGGACTGGAGCCCATCAGGCTCCTCTGTCCATGGAATTCTCCAGGAAAGAACACTGGAGTGGCTTACCATTTCCTTCTCCAGAGGATCTTCATGACCCAGGGTTCAAAGCCAGTTCTCCTGCATTGCAGGTAGATTCTTTTCCTTCTGAGCCACCAGGGAAGCCCAGTGATTTAGTTTGATCATCTTTTTGTTTTGGTTTGTATAATAGTCATAATGAAGAATATAGGCAAACTCCAACAAGTTAGTGTTTTTTATCTCTAGGAACAATTTGTATGTTAATATTCATAGAAAAATTATGTCATATACAATTTTACTTTTCTGTCTGCACTGCTAATTCCTGAGTTTACAAATTTCTATGACCTTTTAATTATACAAGTCAGATAAGATAGAAGGGAGGTAACTGAAAAGGTAATGTGTCATTTTTGTAAGATTATCTTATTGGTGATATTACTACCTGTGTCAATGTAATAATTGTATTTAATACAACTTAAAAACTGAAGCTTAGTTTTTCTTTTAACTTTATTTATTAATAAAATCACTTAAGTAGTGATTTGCCCCCATATCCCTAATAGAAAATATAGCTTTATAATTTAAAAACGTCTTAAACACAGTTTACAATTGATGTTTACTTTATTCATATGTTTGTTTATTATTTTAATGTAAAAATAGCTATTATAGTAGGTTTATCTTATACATGGTGGTGATTAAAATTGCAAAATAATATAATTGTGTTGATTGTTCCCACTAGATGTCTAATTTTAGGTAATAATATTAATAGAATTTCTGTATTTACATAGACATGTTTTAAATTATTTGGAGAATAAGTGAACTCTTCAATGAACTCTTCTTTCATTCATAATTCATTGTTTTGTAATATGTCACTGTATGTCATTTCTGCTCTTCTTGGGAAATAGATGTACCCCTGGGGCTTATTAATATAATATATCTGTAACATAAATTAGCATATATGTGTTACTCTGGAGCAGTACACTTTTCCACTTTCTAATCTAGACCTTTATTAAAATGGGATTATGTTGGCTTTGGTATATATTAAGATTTTTGGTGACATTTAGCTTTGTTATTTTAATTTCATTCTATTTAGGCTATTTAAAACTAGTTTATACTTCCTGAATAAACAGAGGACAGAGACTGAAAAAAATAAAAGTGTGCATTTGTATTTCTGGCCATGATGCAGTTCTAATAGTGCTCAGTCCAACTCTTTGAGGCCCCATGGACTGTAGCCCACCAGGTTCCTGGCCCATGGGATTTCTCAGGGAAGAATGCTAGAGTGGATTGCCATTTCTTACTCCAGGGGATGTTCCCAACCCAGGGACTGAATCCACATCTCTTGTGTCTCCTGCATTGACAGGCAAATTTTTGCCACTAGTACCAATTCTGATAGTAGGGGCTGGATTTGCCCCTCCCCATATTAAATAGACATGTTTTTTTTTTTAATTTTTATTTTTACTTTATTTTACTTTAAAATACTGTATTGGTTTTGCCATACATTGACATGAATCCACCACGGGTGTACATGAGTTCCCAAACATGAACCCCCCCTCCCACTTCCTACCCCATATCATCTCTCTGGATCATCCCCTTGCACCAGCCCCAAGCATCCTATATCCTGCATCAAACATAGACTGGCGATTCGTTTCTTACATGATAGTATACATGTTTCAATGCCATTCTCCCAAACCATCCCACCCTCTCCCTCTCCCTCAGAGTCCAAAAGTCCGCTCTACACATCTGTGTCTCTTTTGTGGTCTCGCATACAGGGTCATCATTACCATCTTTCTAAATTCCATATATATGTGTTAGTATACTGTATTGGTATTTTTCTTTCTGGCTTACTTCACTCTGTATAATCAGCTCCAGTTTCATCCACCTCATTAGAACTGACTCAAATGTATTCTTTTTAATGGCTGAGTAATACTCCATTGTGTATATGTACCACAGCTTTCTTATCCATTCATCTGCTGATGGACAACTAGGTTGTTTCCATGTCCTGGCTATTATAAACAGTGCTGCGATGAACATTGGGGTACACATGTCTCTTTCTATTCTGGTTTCCTCGGTGTGTACACTGAATGGGGTTAACAGAAAATCGAACACTATAGAAAAATATATTACTATATTTAAAGAACATTATAAAAGAGACTATCCAAATAGATGTCAGAGAAGTCATAGACTAAAACACAGAAAAAGTAACAGTGAACAGAGCACCAGTGAGTTGTGAGTTAGTATCAGTTGTACTAATATCATGATTTGGAATCCCAGAAGAAGAAGACAGAGTTCGAGGAGGAAAATGGAAAATATATTTGAACTAATAATGAATATTATTTGAGGGCTTCCCTGGTGGCTCAGTGGTGAAGAATCCACATGCAATGCAGAAGTCACAGGAGATGCAAGTTCAATCCCTGCATTAAGAAGATCCCCTAGAGGAAGAAATGATAACCCAGTACAGTATTCTTGCCTGGAGAATCCCATGGACAGAGGAGCCTGTCAGGCTTCAGTCTATAGAGTTGCACAGAGCAGGACACGACTGAAGCAACTTAGCACACATGCATGCATACATTTGAAAAAAATGTAGATATCTTTGAAAAAGAAAATAAACCTGCTGAATTAGTTTCTCATTGCTGCTGTAACAAATTATCACAAAGTCTGTGGCTTAAAATAGCACGTGTTTTATCTTAAATTTCAGATTATCTGAAGTCCAAAATGAGTCTCAGTGGCCTAATATCAAGTTGTCAGCAGTATCATATTCCCTGCTGGCGCCTCGAGGGAAAAACGAGGTTATTTTTCCCACTTCCAGCTTCTAAAAGTTGCGTACTTGGGGCTGATGTTCCTCTTCCATCTTCAAAGCTACAACTGGCCATTGAAGATTTTTCACATTGCATCACTCTGATATTGATCTTTCTGTCTCCAGCTTCCATTTTTAAAGACCTTTATGCTGCTGCTAACTCACTTCAGTTGTGTCTGACTCTGCGCAACCCCATAGATGGCAGCCCACTAGGCTCCACCATCCCTGGGATTCTCCAGGCAAGAACACTGGAGTGGGTTGCCATTATAATTACTGTCAAAAATCTAGAAATAGTAAAAAATAAAACCACTAACTTAATAAATAGAGTTTATTAAGGGTCTATTGCGCATTTAAGAGTAGTTCAAAAATAGGGAAATTTCGAAAATAAAAACTACCTTGGAGTTAAGAAGCCTCAAGTTTCAGGATGACTATAAAGTGAAAATGAGAAAGTTGTTTTTTGAATATTTATTTATTTATTGTGGGCTTCCCTATTGGCTCAGTGGTAAAGAACCCACCTGCCAATAGAGGGGTGTGGGTTTAATTCCTGGGTCAGGAAGATTCCTTCAAAAAGGAAATGGCAACCCAATCCAGTATTCTTGCCTGGAAAATCCAATGGACAGAGGAACCTAATGGGCTATATAGTTCATGCGGTTGAAAAGAGTCAGTCACAACTTAGCAACAAAATAGCAATGTATTTGACTGCGCTGAGTTTTAGTTGCAACATGTGGGATCTAGAGTTTAATCAATACATTGATTGGTTATTCCAGTTGGGGTTTCCAGATGACATGGGACTATTTAAATATTATGTCATACCATTTTTAGGGACATGGACATCACTCAACAGTTAATACTGAAAAGTTGATTGATTATATCCTTTGCAAACAAAGATGGGGAAGCACTACACAGTCAGCAAAAACAAGACTGAGAGCTGACTGTGGCTCAGATCATGAACTCATTATTGCCAAATTCAGACTTAAATTGAAGAAATTAGGGAAAACCACTTGAACATTCAGGTATGACCTAAATCAAATCCCTTATGATTATACAGTAGAAATGACAAATAGATTCAAGAGGTTAGATCTGACAGACAGAATGCCTGAAGAGCTATGGACAGAGGTCCATGACATTGTACAGGAGGGTCAAGACCACCCCCAGGGGGAAAAAAATGCAAAAAGGCAAAATGGTTATCTGAGGAGGCCTTACAAATAGCTGAGAAAAGAAGAGAAGTGAAAGGCAAAGGAGAAAAGGAAAGATAAACCCATTTGAATAGAGAATAGCAAGGAGAGATATGAAAGAATAGCAAGGAGAGATATGAAAGACTTCTTTAGTGATCAAAGCAAAGAAATAGAGGGAAATAATAGAATGGGAAAGACTAGAGATCTCTTCAAGAAAATTGGAGGTACCAAGGGAACATTTCATGCAAAGATGGGCACAATAAAGGACAGAAAAGATATGGACCTAATAGAAGCAGAAGATATTAAGAAGAGGTGGCAAGAATACACAAAAGAACTATACAAAAAAGATCTTCATGACCCAGATAACCATGATGGTGTGATCACCCACATAGATCCAGACATCCTGGAATGTGAAATCAAGTGGGCCTTAGAAAGTATCACTAAGAACAAAGCTAGTGGAGGTGATGGTATTCGAGTTGAGCTATTTCAAATCCTAAAAGATGGTGCTGTAAACGTGCTGCACTCAATATGCCAGCAAATTTAGAAAAGTCAGCAGTGGCCATAGGACTGGAAAAGGTCAGTTTTCATTCCAACCGGAAAGAAAGGCAATGCCAAAGAATGTTCAAAGTACTGAACAATTGAACTCAGTTCAGTTCAGTTCAGTCACTCAGTCGTGTCCGACGCTTTGTGACCCCATGAATTACAGCACACCAGGCCTCCTTGTCCATCACCAACTCCCGGAGTTCCCTCAAACACGTTCATCGAGTCAGTGATGCCATCCAGCCATCTCATCCTCTGTTGTCCCCTTTCCTTCCTGCCCCCAATCCCTCCCAGCATCAGAGTCTTTTCCAATGAGTCAACTCTTCACATGAGGTAGCCAAAGTACTGGAATTTCAGCTTTAGCATCATTTCTTCCAAAGAACACCCAGGGCTGATCTCCTTTAGAATGGACGGTTGGATCTCCTTGCAGTCCAAGGGACTCTCAAGACATACTAGCAAAACAATGCTTAAAATTCTCTAGGCCAGGCTTCAACAGTACATGACTTGTAAACTTCCAGATGTTCAAGCTGGGTTTACAAAAGGTAGAGGAAGCACAGATAAAATTTTAAACATCTGTTGGATCACTGAAAAATCAAGAAAATTCCAGGAAAACATCTACTTTTGCTTTATTGACTCTGCCAAAGCCTTTGACTGTGTGGATCACAACAAACTGTGGAAAATTCTTCAAAGATTGGAATACTAGACCTCCTTACCTGCCTCCTGAAAAATCTGTATACAGGTCAAGAAGCAGCAGTTAGAACTGGACATGGAACAACAGACTGGTTCCAAATTGGGAAAGGGTTAAGACAAGGCTGCATACTGTCACCGTGCTTACTTAACTTATATGCAGATAACATCATGTGAAATGTTGGGCTGGATGAAGCACAAGCTGGAATCAAGTTTGCCAGGAGAAATACCAATAACTTCAGATAAGCAGATGACACCACCCTTATGGCAGAAAGCAAAGAAGAACTAATGATCCTCTCAATGAAAGTGAAAGAGAAGAGAATGAAAAAGTTGGCTTAAAACTCAATATTTAGGAAATAAGATCATGGCATCCGGTCCCATCACTTCATGGCAGATAGATGGGAAAACAATGCTTTCTCTTTGGAAGAAAAGTTATGACCAACCTAGACAGCTTATTAAAAAGCAGAGACATTACTTTCCCAACAAAGGTGCATCTAGTCAAAGCTTCAGTATTCTTGCCTTGAGAACCGCATGAACTGTGTGAAAAGGCAAAAAGTTAGAACACTGAAAGATGAACTTCCCAGGTTGGCAGGTGCCCATATGCTACTGGGGATCAGTGGAGAAATAATTCCATAAAGAATGAAGATAACAAAGCCAAATCAAGAGCAACACCAAGCTGTGGAGGTGTCTGGTGATAGAAGTAAAGTCTGATGCTGTAAAGAAGTATTGCATAGGATCCTGAAATGTTAGGTCCATGAATCAAGGCAAATTGGAAGTGGTCAGATAGGAGATGGCAAAAGTGAACATTGTAATTTTGGGGAATCAGTGAACTGAAATGGACTGGAATGGGTGAATTTAACCTAGATCACTATTATATTTACTAATGTGGGCAAGAATCCCTAAGAAGAAATGGAATAACCATCATATTCAACAACAGAGTCCGAAATGCAGTACTTGGATGTGATCTCAAAAACAACAGAATGATCTCTGTTCATTTTCAAGGCAAACCATTCAGTATCACAGTAATACAAGTTTATACCCTGACCAGTAATGCTGAAGAAGCTGAAGTTGAACAGTTCTATGAAGACCTACAAGATCTTCTATAACGAAACTCAAAAAAAGATGTCCTTTTCGTTATAGGAGACTGGAATGCAAAAGTAGAAATTCAAGAGATATCTAGAGTACAAGGCAAATTTGGCCTTGGAGTACAAAATGAAGGAGGTCAAAGGCTAACAGAATTTTGCCAAAAGAATGTGCTGGTCATAGCAAACACTCTCTTCCAACAACACAAGAGAAAACCCTACACGTGGACAACACCAGATTATCAATACCAAAATCAGATTGATCCTTGCAGCCAAAGATGGTTAAGCTCTATAGAGCCAGCAAAAACAAAACTGGAATCTGACTGTGGCTCAGATCATGAACTCACTATTGCCAAATTCAGACTTAAATTGAAGAAAGTAGGGAAAAGTACTAGACCATTCAGGTATGACCTAAATCAAATCTCTTACAGTGGAAGTGACAAATATATTCAGTTGATTATATCTGATAGGTAGAGTACTTGAAGAACTTTGGACAGAGGTTCATAACATTTTACAAAAGGCAGTGATCAAGATGATCCCCAAGGTGGGGGAAAAATTCAGAAAGGCACAATAGTTGTCTGAAGAGGCATTACAAATAGCCGAGAAGGGAATAGAAGAGAAGCTAAAGGCAAAGGAGAAAAAGAAAGATATACCTGTTTAAATGCAGAGTTCCAAAGAATAGCAAGGAGAGATATGAAAGACTTCCTCAGTGATCAATGGAAAGAAATAGAGGGAAATAGAATGGAAAAAAACTAGAGATCTCTTAAAGAAAATTAGAGATATCATGGGAACATTTCATGCAAAGATGGGCACAATAAAGGTCAGAAATGGTATGGACCTAATAGAAGCAGAAGATATTAAGAAGAGGCGGCAAGAATACACAGAAATACTATACAAAAAATAGCTTCATGACCCAGATAACCACAATGGTGTGATCACTCCCCTAAAGTCGAACATCCTGGAAAGCTAAGTCAAGTGGGCCTTAGAAATCATCACTACAAACAAAGCTAGTGGAGGTGATGGAATCCCAGTTGTGCTATTTTAAACCCTAAAAGATGATGCTGTGAAAGTGCTGCACTCAATATGCCAGCAAATTTGGAAAATTCATTGGTGGCCACAGTACTGGAAAAGGTCACAGTGTTCATTCCAATCCTAAGGCAAGGCAATGCCAAAGAATGTTCAAAGTACCACACAATTGCGTTCATTTCAGAAGCTAACAAAGTAATGCTCAAAATTCTCCAAACTAGGTTTCAACAGTCTGTGAACTGAGAATTTCCAGATGTCCAAGCTGAATTTAGAAATGGCAGAGGAATCAGACATCAAATTGCCAACATCCGTTGGATCATCCAAAAAGCAATAGAGTTCCAGGAAGACATCTACTTTTGCTTAATTGACTATGCCAAAGTCTTTGACTTTGTGGATCATAATGAACTATGGAAAATTCTTCAAGAGATGGGAATACCAGACTTCCTGACTTGCTCTTGAAGAATCAGTATGCAAGTCCAGACACAACATTTAGAACTGGACCTGGAACAACAGACTGGTTCCATATCAGAAAAGGAGTACATCAAGCCTGTATATTGTCACCCTGCTTATTTAACTTATATGCAGAGTACATCATGTAAAATGCCAGACTGGATGAAATACAAGTTGGAATCAGGATTGCTGGGAGAAATATTAATAACCTCAGATATGCACATGACACCATCCTAATAGCAGAAAGCAAAGAAGAACTAAAGAGACTTTTGATGAAAATGAAAGAGGAAAGTGAAAATTTGACTAAAACTCAACATTCCAAAAACTTGGATCATGACATCCGATCACATCACATCATGGCAAATAGATGGGGAAACCAAGGAAAGAGTGAGAGAATTTATTTTCTTGGACTCCAAAATCTCTGTAGATGGTGACTGCAGTCATGGCATTAAAAGATGCTTGCTCCTTGGAAGAAAAGCTATGACCAACCTAGACAGCATATTAAAAAGCAGAGACATTACTTTGCCAACAAAGGTCCATGTAGTCAAAGCTATGCTTTTTCCTGTAGTCTTGTATAGATGTGATATTTGGACTATAAAGAAAATTGAGCGCTGAAGAATTGATGCTTTTGAACTGTGGTGTTGGAGAAGACTTGAGAGTCCCTTGGACCGACTATAAGGAGATCCAACCAGTCATTCCTAAAGGAAGTTAGTCCTGAATATTCATTGGAAGTACTGATATTGAAGCTGAAACTCCAGTGCTTTGGCCACATGATGCAAAGCAATGACTCATTGAAAAAGACCCTGATGCTGGGAAAGATCGAAGGTGGGATAAGGGGACAACAGAGGATGTGGTTGAATGGCATCATTGACTCGATGGACATGAGTTTGAGTTGTCTCCAAGAGTTGGTGATGGACAGTGAAGCCTGGCATGCTGTAGTCCGTGCGGTTACAAAGAGTTGGACAAGAGTGGGCAACTGAAATGAGTTCCCATATGAAGTATTGTAAATGTGCTAAAGAAATGTATCATAAATGGTAATGTAAATGATATACTTTTTAATCATTTAAAATAAGTATTTACCATATGTACTTACAAATAAGCCAATGGTATAAGATCGAATCTGTTATGAAGACCAGGTTAAGAATACATACATTTAATGAAATCACCCTCTATGAGGGCAAATTCTAACCAAGGATTTGTAAGTTTCTCTCTAAATTTGGTTTTCTTATTATAGACTACAAGTAATTTAAGTTGTTTCTTCTGGTCAATATGCACTTTCCTGGTAACTCAAGGTCCCCTGGCGGACCTTGCCAACAAAGATCTGTCTAGTCAAAGCTGTGGTTTTTCCAGTAGTCATGTACTGATGTGAGATTTGGACTCTAAAGAAAACTAGTACCAAAGAACTTATGCTTTTGAACTGTGATGTTGGAGAAGACTCTTGAGAGTACCTTGGACTACAAGGAGATCAAACTAGTCAATCCTCAAGGAAATCAGTCCTGAATATTCATTAGAAGGCCTGATGCTGAAGCTGAAATTCCAATAATGTGTCCACCTGATGCGAAGATCTGACTCATTTGAAAAGACCATGGTGCTGGGAAATATTGAAGGTGGGAGGAGAAGGGGATGACAGAGGATGAGATGGTTGGATTGCATCACTGACTCAATGGACATGAGTTTGAGCAAGCTCTGGGAGTTGGTGATGGGCAGGGAAGCCTGGCATGATGCAGTCCATGGGCTCACAAACAGTTGGACATGACTGAGTGACTTACCTGATCTGAACTGGTGGTTCAGATGGTTAAGAATGTACCTGCAATGCAGGAGACCCAGTTTTGTTCCCTAGGTTGGGGAAATCCCCTGGAAAATTATCTTACTACCAATATTTTTGGCTTCCCACTCCAGTATTTTTGCCTGGAGAATTTCATGGATAGATGGAGCCTGGTGAGATACAGTCCATGGAGTCACAAAGATTTGCAAACCACTGAGAGACTAACACTGTCACTGGTAAATATAGGGTGTATATTTACGTAAAAATAATATAACTATGGCTATATTTGTAAAGTTATTCATCCTGATTATTATTGCACTGGGTTCAATTTTGCTTGATTAAAACATTTGATTAAACCTCAGATTTGAAAATCGCTACTTATCAAACATTTTCTTTAACTTCAATCATTAAAAACAATGATAAATTAACAAAAAGGGGAATAATATATAAAAACAGTTATACTTGTTGAGCAATCAATCATTGCATGCTGGAACTCTAGCCATTTGGAAAGCCACAGTTAACAGTTATTTTTACTTTTTGCCCTTAAGAAATTCTAGTTAAATTTTAAAAGCACATTCTTTTTTCTTATGGAAATGAGGCGGACAACCTTATAGACAGAGAACTTGACAAAGGGCAAAATGGTGAGCCTTTATGGAAATCAAATCTTAACATTAAATTCTAGTGACACACAAAAAGAGGAGTCATTCAGTTCAGCACTTATGTTAGCATATATAGATAGCAAGGTGGATCATTTAATACATTTAAATTTTCTCATTTAATTTATCATGATCTAAATAATATAGGCATTCTTTTTAAATGGGCTATGGTGTAAGCCTTGAAAGATCCAGGATCCATGGATTTATGCATATTATTAGATAAAAACTGGACAAATTATCCTGGCTAACTGTTTACATTGATCTACCTGGGCAGATAAGGTGTAAACAGTTCCACTTATACTCTGAACATAAACCTGAATTCATCTCTCATTGTTAAATTAAAATGTGCTTACAAGGTCAGTTTTACAGACATGTAGAGTTAAAAATTTGTTGTTGTTTAGTTATTAAGTCGTGTCTGACTCTTTGCAATGCCATTGACTGTAGCCTGTCAGGCTTCTCTGTCCACGGTATTTCCCAGGCAAGAATACTGGGGTGAGTTGCCATTTATTCCTGTCCCCAAAATCTAACCCAAGTCTCTTGCTTGGCAAGCTATTCTCTTGCTTGGCAGGCTATTCTTTACCCCTGAGCCTCCAGGGAAGCCCTGGAAATAATGATACAGAGCCATATAATTTCATTTTTTGAAATAGATGGGGAAACAGTGGAAACTGTCAGACTTTATTTTTTGGGGCTCCAAAATCACTGCAGATGGTGACTGCAGCCATGAAATTAAAAGATGCTTACTCCTTGGAAGAAAAGTTATGACCAACCTAGATAGCATATTGAAAAGCAGAGACATTACCTTGCCAGCAAAGGTCCATCTAGTCAAGGCTATGGTTTTTCCTATGGTCATGTATGGATGTGAGTTGGACTGTGAAGAAATCTGAGCGCTGAAGAATTGATGCTTTTGAACTGTGGTGTTGGAAAAGGCTCTTGAGGGTCCCTTGGACTGGAAGGAGATCCAACCAGTCCATTCTAAAGGAGATCAGCCCTGGGATTTCTTTAGAGGGAATGATGCTGAAGCTGAAACTCCAGTACTTTGGCCACCTCATGCGAAGAGTTGACTCATTGGAAAAGACTCTGATGCTGGGAGGGATTGGGGGCAGGAGGAGAAGGGGACGACTGAGGATGAGATGGCTGGATGGCATCACGGACTCGATGGACGTGAGTCTGAGTGAACTCCGGGAGATGGTGATGGACAGGGAGGCCTGGTGTGCTGCGATTCATGGGGTCGCAAAGAGTCGGACACGACTGTGCGACTGAACTGAACTGAACTGAAGATGCATCATGTCTATTTGTTAATAGTTCTTATGAAACATCACTGGCAAGAGTAAAAAGCAATGCTTTCCTGACTTGCTTAGACCATCAGAAATTTCACTAGTATTTTTAAAAATTTTATTGGAGTATACTTAATTTATAATGTTGTGTTAGTTTCAGGTGTACAGAAAAGTGAATGTTATACAGCAAAGTGAATCAGTTATACATATATGTATAGTCACTCTTTTTCATGGTCCAAATCTCACATCCATATATGACTACTAGAAAAACCATAACTTTTACTATATGGATGTTTGTTGGCAAAATAAATGCCTCTGCTTTTCAATATGCTGTCTAGATTTGTCATAGCTTTTCTTCCAAGGAGCAATGTATTTTAATTTCGTGGCTGCATTCACCATCTGCAGTGATTTTTGAGCCTGAGAAAATGAAGTCTGTCACTGTTTCCATTGTTTCCCCATCTATTTGCCATGAAGAGATGGGACTGGATGCCATGATCTTAGTTTTTTGAATGTGGAGTTTTCAGTTGAACCACAAAGAAAGCTGAGTGCTGAAAAATTGATGCTTTTGAACTGTGGTGTTGGAGAAGACTCTTGAGAGTCCCTTGAACAGCAAGGAGATCCAACCAGTCAATCCTAAAGGAAATCAACCTGAATATTCATTGGAAGGACAAATGCTGAAGCTGAAACTCCAATATTTTGGCCACCTGATGTAAAGAGCTGATTTATTGGAAAAGTCTCTGATGCTGAGAAATATTGAAGGCAGGAAGAGAAGGGGACAGCAGAGGATGAGATGGTTGGATGGCATCACCGACTCAATGGACCTGAGTTTGAGCAAGCTCTAGAAGTTGATGATGGACAGGGAAGCCTGGCGTGCTGCAGTCCATGGGGTTGCAAAGAGTTGGACATGACTGAGCAACTGAACTGAACTTAATTGATTCTTTTTCAGATTCTTTTCCTCTATAATGCATTACAGAATATTGAGTAGAGTTTTCTGTGCTATGCAATAGGTCCTTGTTAGCTATCTATTTTATGTATGTGTGCCCAGTTGCTAAGTCATGTCTGACTTTTTGCAACCTCATGGACTGCAGCATGCCAGGATCCCCTGTTCTGTTCATGAGACTTTCCAGGCAAGAATAGTGGAGTGAGTTTCCATTTCCTCCTCCAGTGTACTTTCCCAACCCAGAGATTAAACCTGTGTCTCCTGCATTGGCACATGGATTCTTTACCACTGCATCACTTGGGAAGCCCTACTTTGTGTATATTAGTATATATATGTCAATCTCAATCTTTCAACATATCCTCCCTCCCCCTTACCTGCTGGTAACCATAGGTTTATCTTCTACATCTGACTATGTTACTGTTTGGTGGATTCGTTCATTTGTACCCTTTGTTTTAGATCCCATGTATAAATGCTGTCATATGATATTTGTCTTTCTTTGTCTAACTTGCTCCACTCAGTATGAAAATCTCTAGGTGCATCCATGTTGCTGTAAATGGCATTATTTCATTCTTTATTATGACTGAGTAATAGTCCTCTGTATTTAGTACCACAACTTTTTTAACCATTCATCTGTTGATGGACATTTCAGTTGCTTCCATGTCCTGGCTATTGTAAACAGGGCTGCTGTGAACATTTGGGTGCATGTATCTTTTTGAATTACTGTTTTCTCTGGAAATATGTCCAGGAGTGAGATTGCTGGGTCATATGGTAGCTCTATTATTAGTTTTTTAATGAACTTCCATACTGTTCTCCATAGTGGTTGCACTAATTTACATTCTTACCAACAGTGTAGGAGGATTCCTTTTCCTGACACCCTCTCCAGCTTTTATTGTTTATAGACTTTTTAATAATGGCCATACTGACTAGTTTGAGGTAGTATTCATTATAGTTTTGATATGAATTTTTAAAAATATTTAATGATGTTCTTTTTTAGCCATTTGTTGTCTTCTTTAGATAAATGTCTATTTAGATCTTCCACCCATTTTTTTTTATATTGAACTGCATCAATGGTTTATTTTGAAGATTAACCCCTTGTCCATTGCTTCTTTTGCAATTTTCCCTGCATTGTGAGGGTTGCCTTTTCATTTTGTTTTTGTTTTTTTCTCTGCTGTCCAAAGCTTTAAGTTTAGGATTTTATTATGAAAAAACTACTTACCCTTAGTTAATGAACATATATTTTTTAAGTAGTGAAAAGAATGACTTATTAAGAATGGATGAATATACATTTTTGTGAAAAGTACATAGTTTGCTAAAATGGACTTGTATAAAAGAACATATGTAACAAACAATTGATAATATGTAACATGGTTACTTAATTAGATAAATAACTTTTGTTTCTGAATTAAGCCCTAAAGTTCAGTGACAAAAGTTAATAAAATTTATTTTTTTTTCTCATGTAGAGTCTAATATTTTGTTTTTGATATGCTTGTTACATTTTGTATAGTCACTCAGAGACTATTATTCCCTCCAACCTAGGCGTGGCCATTACCTGTAACTTCAAGGCCTTCTGCTCAGCCAGATACTCTGCTCTAGTTACTAGACACTCTCCCTCTCCAAAATGTGGAGCAATAAAACACATCAGAATTTACATAAGGCTTGTATGGGCCAGGATCCAGCATGGAGCACATCACTGATGTTCACATTTTATTACCCCCAAATCAGTCACACAGTCAGAGTTCACCTTGCAAGATAAGCTGGCAAAAGTAATGTATCAGGCTGGCCAAACAGTTCAAATGTTTATGTAAGACAGTACAGAATATCCCAAACAAAATTTTTGGCTAACCCCAAAATTTGTGATAGTTATCTTACACTAATGTCTGGTCTTAAATAGGGTTTGTTTCGTCTACTTCTGATCATGTTACTTCAGTTTCCAGAGATACTTATTTTAATAACTTAACAGTAAGTTATTCAACATGTATTTATTAAGTGACTTCTATGTAACTGAAATATTTATTAATAGTAATGTGCTAGTTGTTAGAGTAACCAGCTACCTCATTTGCCTAGAGTTGATGAAGTTTCTTGGGACTTTAACTGCTAAAACTGGAATAATGTTAGGCAAACCAGGAAAGTGAATGCCCTAAAAATATATCATTGCTAAATTACCATTAGGAACTTATGCTATCAGCTTCTCTTAGTATTCCATGCTTATTGTGAAATATTGTAAAATTCAGATAAAATGGAAATTTGTACATAGACAAGTGTTAATATTTGGGTAGATAATTCTCTGTAATTACTTTATGTAAATGGACTCATAAAACAAAGAATAGTTTTCTGTCGAATACTCTTCTTTGTAAAAATTGATTTTACTTAGAGTCCAATGAGCATGTGTCATTAATATTACTTTAATATCTTTGTAGCATTTTAATGCATGAATTCTCAGTTATTTATCTTACTAACTTTTCACTGTCACACATTCACTTCAGACTTTGATAACTAGAAGCGCGGACTGAATTAAGGTATTGGTAAATACGTTTTGTGGTATTTGTGTCAAGCAAACAGTAGCAGATGCTTATACAGCATATAATCCAGGTGTGGCTCTTACTGGAAGAGTCTTACAGGGACAGGAGCAGTAGCAGGTACACCACTGCATTCTGGGAAATGCCCAGCACTCTGCCACATGGTGATAGACTTTTAAGCTACTTGATGGAGGCAGTTTCAATTGCTTTTCTGATTCATTAGGGACGATGTTTCTTTCTCAGAAGTTGCCAATATATGGCCTATTAGAAACTCAGTCTCCAGGTCTGCTTTACTATCCTACCTTCTATGAAAATGTTTGACAAGTCATTGGAGCCTAAGACTTTGTACCTTGTGGGTTTCAGGTCCTGACTGGTCTCACCTGTACTCTGACGGGCTGGGCTTAGCTCTTCAGTCTTAGACAAGTTCATCATTTATTTTCATCTGTATAAATGGGTCAGAGCATGTACCACTAGCATTATATAATGCAAATACAGAATGGGTTTATTTGCAAAAAAAAAAAAAAAAGTTACTAGTAATAAATCTGTAAACATGAAGTCCCAGATTTTCAGTACTCACAGATAGTCTGCAGAAACAATGACCAGTATCACAACCGAAAGACACGCTGCTCCATAACTGTCCACTTGTGTACATGGATAGGGGTAGAAGACACAGAGTCATGTGACAATGGAAGTTCCTGATCCAGGAGGTATCCTCATGAATATTACAGATTCTCTTAAGCTCAGCAATTGTAGTCAGCCTAATCTCCTCTTGATTCAGCTCAACATGCTAAATCCTTTCTCCACTAAGTTACAAAAAAAAAACAAAAACAAACAAACAAACAAAAAAAAAACCACCAAAATTGTCTAGACTTGTCTCTCTTCCCTCTCAAGAGGTCTCATTATTTAAATAACATTGGTGACCACTTTGATTGAATGTTTGATAGAATATGTCTTTGAATACTTTGCATGTATGACCTTTTTGGTTACTGCTGACTTTTACAGTCTTCATTGTTCTTATTGATGAGAATGTAGATTGACTATGTGGCTGTATTTGTAATAATTAGGCAGGCTAAAATATCTGGAAAAAAATCACTTTATCAATAAACAGAAGTTATAATTTCAAGAAGAAATACAGTTGAGCAGGGATGAACAGTAAGTCTCCAGAATCATAGTGATATTTTTAAGTATAGTGTTGTTTGCAAAACCACTAAGAAAAAACCAAAAAGCTATGTGCTGAGAAAACCTGAGGAAAGAAAGACTTCCTAATTCACAATGTCAGCTGTCTTCTTCACTACCACTCTTGTGGTATTCTTCCTTGCCATCCTTAATTAGAAACAGACCAACATACAAAACATGGACCAAAAAAATCAGTGTGTACACATAAAAGGAAAACATAAAAGATGGAAAAACATTTTTTAACTAGAAATGGAGAATAAAATGTTGAAAATTATAGAAAAAAATAGGATGAAAGAAATCTTTAAAGATTAAAAAGGCATTAATTATGAAAACGAGTCTTTTTTATTGAACTATAGTTGATTTGCAATGTTGGGTTAGTTTCAAGTGTACAGCACAGGGATTCAGCTTTATATATGAGTGTGTGTATATGGGTATACATATGCATGTGCATGTGTGTATAAAATTTTCAGATTGTTTTTCTTTATAGGGCTTCCCTTGTGACCCAGATGGTAAAGAATCTTCCTGCAATGCTGGAGACTTGAGTTTGAGCCCTGGGTTAGGAAGATCCTCTGGAGAAGGAAAAGGCTACCCACTCCAGTATTCTGGCCTGGAGGATTCCATGGACTCTATAGTCCTTGGGGTCACAAAGAATCAGACACAACTACGCGACTTTCACTTCCTTCATAGGTTATTACAGGCTTTCCTGGTGGCTCAGATGTCACCTGAAATTTGGGGATCTGGGTTTCATCCCTGAGTTTGAAAGATTCCCTGGAGGAGGGTATGGCAACCCACTCCAGTATTCTTGCCTGGAGAAAATCCATGGACAGAGGAGCCAGGCTATAGCCCAGAGGGGTCACCAAGAGTCAAACACGACTGAACAACTAAGCACAACATAGGTTACTAGAAAACAGTGAGTACAATTCCATGTACTATATGGTGGATCCTTATTGTTTATATATTTTATGTATAGTAGTGTATATGAGGAGAAGGCAATGGCAGCCCACTCCAGTACTCTTGCCTGGAAAATCCCATGGACAGAGGAGCCTGGTAGGAGGCCATCTATGGGGTCGCACAGAGTCAGACACGATTGAAGTGACTTAGCAGCAGCAGCAGCAGTATATATAAATCAATCCCAAACTCCTAATTTATCCCTCCTTATCTCTCCTTGCCTTCCCCCTTGGTTAGCCATAATATTGTGTTCTACGTCTGTGAGTCTATTACTGCTTTGTAAATAAGTTCATTTAACAATACCATATAATATTTGTCTATGTCTGGGTTACTTTACTTAGTATAATAATCTCTAGGTCCATTCATGATACTGCAAATGGCATTGTTTCATTCATTTTTTATGACTAATATTTCATTGAATATATGTACCACATTTTCTTCATCCATTCATCTATTGATGGACATTTAGGTTGCTTCCAAGTCTTGACTACTATAAATAGTGCTGTGATGAACTTTGGGGTGCACGGCTCTTTTGAATTACAGAATTTCTTCACATAAATCTTTTAATAGACTAAATTTAGAGTTCAATTTTTAAAAAATAAGAAAATATAAACATGAGATTTTAAATTAATTCAAAGACCTAAAGTTAAAGGAGGTGAAATTCAGATAATATATATCAGTGTTAAAAAATTCATGTTAAAAGAGATAAATTTAAGATTTTGCAACAACTTGTGATACTTTCAGACATTTTTAGAAATTTGGTGAATGTATGTACAAGTAACATGCTAGAAGTAGAGAACTAAGATATGAAACACTATATATGCTTTTGTAGCTGTTACTTCTGTTGTGTGTGACATGTGTCATGCCCCAAGGATCAGAGAGATTTCCTCCAGCTACAGTCAAGTTAGATCCTGTTTTAACTCTGTTTCTTAATAAATTCATAATAGCAGGTAGGGGGAGGGAATAAAGAAGAGGAAATACAAACACAGGGGCACACACACAACACATGAGCAGCAACGTGTGGGATGTGATCTGTCTTATCCTGGAGGATATTACAGTGCTTAAGTGGTGCTGGTTCACAGAAAATGAAATGACAATAGAAAAAACAACAAAAAATGATTTTACATTTTAATATGATTATTCTTTAATTACACTGAACCTCATGATAACCTTAAGAGCTTGTACAAATGCAGATTTCAGGTTTATGGAATAAAAATTTCAATCACTTAGTATGGTTGTTGCCAGAGAATATTCATTTTCATTGCTCCTCAACTTAAAGTTTAAGAACTACTCTATTCCTTCAGGAGAGTCTGAAATTCCAGGGAGACCCATGTCTCCATTTATTAAGCAAAAATGGAAAGTCTGTATAGTGTTTTAATAATGTATTTGCAATAGTAAAAAATTTAAAATTTTCACTACAATTAATTTTTGGTAAAATGACATTAAACATTTCTTCCAATACCAAGATAATATGAGTGATATTTTATTGGTTGATACAGTTATTGCAAGTTATTATTGTTGATTCAGGTATTTGTAATAACTGAATCAACCAATTTTCAACCAATCAATTTTCAACCTTGCTGAAAATTACAAGGTTAATGAATAAATTCAAATTTTTTTTAATCTGCAAAAGTAAATACAGATTTCTACAAGGCATCAAATCAGTTGCATTAAAAACATTGATTCCCATTCTATCAAGGAATCTGCTAACCAAAATTGTCTGACTTTTGGTTTCAATATTAATATTAAGTGTATTTTAATTTAAAAGGATGGTTTCATGATTTCAACTTCCATATCCCATTACTATAGCACTTATAAACTACATCAAATAAAATCTCAAAAATCACAAATCACATCCATTTTTGGCTACCAAAAATTCCAGGGGAAGGATCTTTTTGACAAATTAGGTGTATGTACCTAATCAGTATAGGCTGGTATATATGAAATAAAAACAGACCGTGGTATACCTATATTTTTCTTCTGCCCCACTTCATCATCTCATCATTATTTTGAAGCCTCTGAGTTGTGAATAAACTTACCTGAACTTTCAAAAGCAATTTGATTTGGGAGTCAGAAGAGCTTTTAAAACCAATAGTATGAATTTTCTGGGAGACTGAAACAGTGAATTTTATAGTGTGTTTGTTCTGAAGGCTGCTTATTAAATTGCTCTGCCTATCTGATTTGAAGTTGAGTCCTCTAAATTAAAAGCAGAGAAACATTTGAGTCTTTCATAAAATTTTATATTGCACTGTATTTAGTGTTTTTATATATAATAACTGCAATCATCAACTCCTTTTTAACTTTTCATAGAGGCATAGAGTCATTGTCACCCTGAAGCTAGTGTAAGAATCTGAGTCTAGAAAAATGTTAATAATAGTAAATAGGTAGGCAAGAAGAAGAAATCTGATTCAGTCAAGTAATAAGTGGAGAGAGTGTAAAGATTGTTCTGTATAGATAAATATTTTAATAAAAATGCCATCACTTAGTTCATTATTTCTATTCTGCTTTTGGAACTCATTATATAAAATTAACAGCCAGGACAATGTACTTTTTTAAATTAGAAAAATATAAATGCATACACAAATTCTCTTAAGCTTAGTAATTTTCTTCCATTTTGGATGACACATTATCTTGGTAAGAGAAACAATTTTGGGTGGTTTAGCATAGCATAATGGAAATAGGAACTTTTAAAAACTGGTTACCCATACTAGCCACAGCGTTTCTGTCACTCCTCATCTATATATCCCAAATAAATGGTCCAGGCAAATGGTCACTGAAGTTTATAAATATGGACTGATATCAAATTGTTTAAGTAGCTGTCTCCTGCTGGTATTTCCAAAGGAAATTTTCAGAAGTTATCTGAATCATGAGAAATAAAACAAAATAATGGTTGCTGTTTGGTTGGAAACCGCAGGAAACCACCTTAAAAAAAAAAACAAAAAACCTTTCCTGCTCAGAGTTTACTCTGCTGTGACTGATTAAGGTAGTTACACAAGGTTGTCTAAGAACCAACACCTTTCTAACCTCCTTTTCTGTTCTAACTAAGCTCTGGCAGTTATGCTTATGCTTTACAATGACTGTGGCCACTCCATACTTGATACCAGACCACCAGCCATCAGTAAGTCAGGAGGACAAGGCCCTTTAAGAACACTTCCTGGAAATTATATCAATTCTGCTAGTGTGTAATTGGCCAGAACTTTGTCACATGACTACATCCAGCTGCTTAGAAAACTAAGAAATTGACACTTATTTTGGGCAGCCACATGCCCACAAAATATTTTGAGCTTTTTAAACAGAAAAAAAAAAAAAAAAGAGAGAGAGAGAGAGGACAGAGTTTGTGGAACAATTAGCAGTCTCTGCCATAGTCTCTCTATATGGATACCTATAAATGCCTATTCTCACTTTCCTAAGGAACTCACAACATCCAGCTCCTACTTTCAGCTCCAAGTTCATCATCTCAGGATTATATTTAGCCTTCTTTCTCAAAAGGTATAACTCCTAATGGTCTTATGACCTATAATAAAGGACATACTTCTATCCCTAACCCAGAAAAAAACAAAAACCTGAAAAGACCTATTTGGAGGAGAGGAGTACGGAAAACAGCAGTCAGTGGTCCACAGCCTGATCTAATCTCACCAAGCTGACATAGCAAAGACCTCCATCTGTGCAGGGTATGTAGTTCCTGGTTTAGCCCATTTGGTACTTCCTGCTTCTTTTGGGGGAAGGAATATCTTTACCAGCTTCCTGCAGAAACCGTGGCTCTGTTTGGGGGGTTCTCTTTATAGCTCAGTCACCTCCACAGCAGAATCAGAAACAGGTGGTGAGTATACACCCATCTTGGTGGCTACAAAGTTTTTACAGCCTGTATCCTGCTGCTGTATCTTGAGAGTCTAAGAGTTTCTTTAGGGATTGAACAACCAGAGAATATTTCAGGTTAGACTTTTACTCTCTGTGGCAACAAATTCCTCCCAAATTAATATATCAGCTTCTTGGCTTCTGGGCAGTTCTGCAAACAGGCAACCATAGGCAAATGCTGTACAGATATAAAGCCTGAAAACCCTGGTCTTTTACTCACTGGGCTTAGTATTTATGGTCACCACCACCATCGCCAGCATGTGACTGGTAGCTCTTCTGAGGCCATCTGAGGCAAATAACACTCCTATTCAGATCTCTGCTGTACCAGCCCTGATGCCTGGTATAGAACTCTTTATGTAGGTGCTTAAAAAATGCATGGGGCACTATTATGTTAATGACACCACTATGAGCACCTCTTTATCATTACTTCTTTTTGGGATATTGGTGGTTTTAAAACAGCAAAACTTACTCAGATCATAGAAAAGAGATCACCCTAATCAAATAAATTCCTTTCATCTCTATTTACAAACTATTTCTATGATTTTCAAAAACTAGAATGCTGCTGCTGCTGCTGCTGCTGCTAAGTTGCTTCAGTTGTGTTCGACTCTGTACGACCCCATAGACAGCAGCCCACCAGGCTCCCCCATCCCTGGGATTCTCCAAGCAAGAACACTGGAGTGGGTTGCCATTTCCTTCTCCAATGCATGAAAGTGAAACGTGAAAGTGAAGTCACTCAGTCGTGTCCGACTCCTAGTGACCCCATGGACTGCAGCCCACCAGGCTCCTCCGTCCATGGGCTTTTCCAGGCAAGAGTATTGGAGTGGGGTGCCATTGCTTTCTCCAAAAAAAATAGAATAGAAGCAACCAAAATTAAGACCAGGGCACCATGGCCACCTGATGCAAATAACTGACTCATTGGAAAAGATGCTGGGAAAGATTGAAAGCAGGAGGAGAAGGGGACAACAGAGGATGAGGATGGCATTACTGACTCGATGCACCTGAGTTTGAGCAAACTCTGGGAGTTGGTGATGGACAGAGAAGCCTGACATGCTGCAGTCCATGGGTTCATGACTGAGCAACTGAACTTAACTGAACCATGGTACTGCTTACTAAAGTTTTGATCAAATACTTTTTTACAATAAAGGTTATTGCTTTGTCCACTTACCAGTTTAAGTCCTTGATATCTACTAAGTTAATGCCATAGATTTTTATTGAAGTATAGCATTTCTATGTAGACTATTTGTTGTTGTTCAGTTGATCAGTTGTGCCTGACTCTTTGCAACACCATGGACTGCAACAAGCTGTTCATCGTCCTTCACTATCTCTTGGAATCTCTCTAAGTCCAAGAGATGGACCCATGTCCATTCAGTCGATGATGCCATCCCACCATCTCATCCTCGGTCACCCCTCTTCTCCTCCTACTTTCAATCTTTCCCATCACCAGGCTGTGTTCCAATGAGTTGGCTCTTCACATCTGGTGCTCAAAGTGTTGGAGCTTCAACATAAGTGACAAAAATAAAAGTTCAAATAACAGAAACTTGAATTGAAGGTTTAAGGCTCTCAGTAAAAAATTCAAAAGCTGATGTCCAGGACTGGTTTAGATAAGTCACCAGGCACTTAGGTTTTGCCAGCTTGCCATTTTGCCATGTCTAGGGAATAGCAGTCATTGTTTTTTAATATTTCAGTCTTCATCTCTATAATGTTCCTGCCCGTTTTCTGATATGACTATGGTATAAAAGTGAATTTTTTCACATTTCAGTCCTAATTTTTATCATTTTCATCCCTCTGTTTTCTTTAAGTAATTTTTATCGTCAAAGAAGAAATGTCATAGTATTTTCTTTCAGTTTTTAACATTGCTGTATGTTAACATACCATTTTATGTATGTTAACATACCATTTCTTAGAGCCATTAGACCAGGTTTACTGGACCCCACAGGGTGGAAATCCCAGTTGTTGCCAGAAGTGCTCATCCTGACATTAACTCTGGCAACTTCATGTCTCAGTATAGTATAGAGCAGAGAGACATGATTAGGTTCGCAGCACTTCAGGATGTATTATTGCCTACATTCCAAGTTACCAAACCATGGATGTCAATCAATACCCAGAACAAATTAGTTTCTGAGAGGCAAGCTTACACAGATTTTTTGTTAACTATAAAATATTTTCTCCAGTTTTATTCCCATGGTACGCAAAATAAAAATTGCCCAAGGAAAGATGTCTAATGTTTAGCCTCTCTATAGGTCTTTACTTTTGTATTGACATATCTCTCTAGCTGCATCACTATTTGCCATATTCTATTCATTGAGATCCAACCAGTCCATTCTGAAGGAGATCAGCCCTGGGATTTCTTTGGAGGGAATGATGCTGAAGCTGAAACTCCAGTACTTTGGCCACCTCATGCGAAGAGTTGACTTTGATGCTGGGAGGGATTGGGGGCAGGAGTAGAAGGAGATGACAGAGGATGAGATGGCTGGATGGCATCACTGACTTGATGGATGTGAGTGTGAGTGAACTCCGGTAGTAGGTGATGGACAGGGAGGCCTGGCGTGCTGCGATTCATGGGGTTGCAAAGAATCGGACACAACTGAGTGACTGAATTGAACTGAAGTGAACTGATTCATTAAAAAAGCCTAAATCACCTAGATTTTACTTTATAACTAATGAAGAGGTCCTCCTTGGGGCTGATCATCACCTGAGGTCGTGTTGGAAAAGTCAAGTGTCCTTTTGTGGTTATAATGATCGAGGATCTTTACTGATATTCAGTTGTCAAGAACCGGGAATTCTATCTCTAGCCTTCCTGAAGTGCTCAGGAAAGTCATATATTCACTTGTGTAGAAAATAAGTATACTTTGTGAAAAATGGCTTATAACTATCTGATCCTAAATCCTAACTTGGGCTTCCCTGGTGGCTCAGTGGTAAAGAATCCCCCTGCCAATGCAGGAGAAGAAAGACACTTGGGTTTGATCCCTGGATTAGGAAGATTCTCTGGAGTAGGAAATGGCAACCCACTCCAGAATTCTTGGCTGGAAAATCCCATGTATAGGGCAGCCTGAAGGGTTACAGTCCATGGGATTGCAAAGAGTCAGACATGACTGAAGTGACTAAACAATAATAAACCCTAACTTAATTTAATATATAAAATTTTTTGCATAGCTTTAAGAGCCACTGAATTTTCCAGAAATGCATTTACATTGAAATAAGTTTGTACTTTGACCTGAATCTTTATCAGAAGTTTTTCTTAATTTAGAAAAATGCATCATATCATGGAGGACACTAGCACCATGATAGAATTTTTTTAATATAAATTTATTTATTTTAATTAGAGGCTAATTACTTTACAGTATTGTATTGGTTTTGCCATACATCAACATGAATCCTCCTCGGGTGTACACGTGTTTCCCATCCTGAACCCCCCTCCCACCTCCCTCCCCATACCATCCCTCTGGGTCATCCCAGTGCAGCAGCCCTGAGCATCCTCTATCATGCATCGAGCCCGGTCTGGCGATTCATTTCACATATGTTATACATTTCAATCCCATTTGCCCAAATCATCCCACCTCACCCTCTCCCAAAGAGTCCAAAAGACTGTTCTATACATCTGTGTCTCTTTTGCTCTCTCACATACAGGGTTATCATTACCATCTTTCTAAATTCCATATATATGCATTAGTAAACTGTACTGATGTTTTTCTTTCTGGCTTACTTCACTCTGTATAATAGGCTCCAGTGTCATCCACCTCATTAGAACTGATACAAATGTATTCTTTTTAATGGCTGAGTAATACTGTGGTGTTGGAGAAGACTCTTGAGAGTCCCTTGGACTGCGAGGAGTTCCAACCATTCCATTCTGAAGGAGATCAACCCTGGGATTTCTTTGGAAGGAATGATGCTAAAGCTGAAACTCCAGTACTTTCGCCACGTCATGGGAAGAGTTGACTCATTGGAAAAGACTCTGATGCTGGGAGGGATTGGGGGCAGGAGGAGAAGGGGACGACCGAGGATGAGATGGCTGGATGGCATCACTGACTCGATGGACATGAGTCTGAGTGAACTCCGGGAGTTGGTGATGGACAGGGAGGCCTAGCGTGCTGCGATTCATGGGGTCGCAAAGAGTCGGACATGAATGAGCGACTGAACTGAACTGAACTGAACTGAATACTCCGTTGTGTATATGTACATTATAAAATTTTAAATATATTAGACTGCATTCCATTCCATTGTGTGCTCAGTCGCTCCGTTGTGTCCGACTTTTTGCAACCCCATGGACTATAGCACCATCTGGCTCCTCTGTCCATGGGATTTCCCAAGCAAGAATGCTGGAATGGGTTGCCATTTCCTACTCCAAGGAATGCATTCCATGTTAGGGCTGTTTATAAATATGATACTGCTTTTTTTTTTTTTCTGTGACTTATTTCATTTGTATACTATAACAACATATAAATGCATAATAATTTATTTTTCTCTTCTTTTATAGACAATCCTTTGTTTACAGAGTTTTCTATTATTGTTTATAAAACTACTATGATCTTTTGAACATGTCTACATGCTGCAATCTGAATGTTCTTGTCTCCCCAAAATTATTCTCCTGATATCCTAAACCTCAGGATGATACTATAGGAAAATTTGATTAGGATGTGAGTGGGGAGCCCTCATGGATAGGATTAGTACCTGTGTAGGTGAGTTCTGAAAGAGCTCCTTCCTCCCTTCGACCCTGTGAGGTTGGAACTAGAAGGTGCTATCTATGAACCAAGAACTCGGTTCTCAGCAGAATCTGACCATGCTGACACCCTGATACTGCACTGCCAGCCTCCAGAACTATGATAAATAATTTCTGTGGTTTACAAGCCACACACTCTATGGTATTTTTGTCATAGCATCCAAGATGGCCCTTGACTCTGCTTCAGACAATGATAAGACTTTAAAGATAGTTGCATGGACTTTCTGTTATAAGTTGGGGCAGGAACAACATTCAGGATATTTAACTACTGCAATGTCAGAGGCAGTGCCCTTTGAGGATAGAAGCCAGCAATCAACAACTTACTTAGGTGGTTTGAGTTATTTCTATTTTCTTAATATAAGCATTTGCTATAAACTTTCGCTAAGAACTACTTTTGCAGTATCTCATAGATTTTGGTATGTGATGTATCCATTTTCATTTCTTTCTCTGTATTTTTATCATTTATCTTTCAATTTCTTCTTTGACCCATTGGTTTTTCAGAAGTGTGTTGCTTAGTTCCAACATGTCTGTAAAATTTTCAGCTTTTCCTCATAATGTTGATTTCTAGTTTCATACCATTGTGGTCAGAGAAGATATTTGGTATAATTTTAATTTTTCTAAATTTGCTATGACTTGTTTTTTGCCCAGTCTTAGGATTTATCATGGAGACTCTCTCATGTGCACTTGAGAAGGATGTGTGTTCTGCTGCTGTTGGATAAATATACATATACATGTAATGTATATATGATGTATATACAATCCCCTTGGTCTAAAATATAGTTCAAGTCCAACATTTCATTGTTGATTTTCTGTATGGATGATCTATTGATTGCTGGATGGGAGATATTCAAATCCCCTACTATTAATGTATCATTGCTTATCCTTTAAGTTCTGTTAGTATTTACTTAATATAAATAGGTGTTCTGATGTTGGGTATGTATATACTTACAATTGTTAAATTTTTGATGAGTTAAACTTCTGCACTGAGTAAGTTTTTCTGTCTGCATACTGTTTCTCTGTTTTTCTTTAAGCTGAGGCAGGTCTCTTATAGACATCACATCACTGAGTCTTCTCTGTCACCTCCTCTGATCTTTACTAGTTACTTTCAGGTGGGAGACATTAATGTTTGCCATTGGTCCAATTTATATCTAGGTCTATCTCCTACCTTGTTTGGCTACACTTACTCCATGCTTCTTGCTCCCTCTGTGACTTGTGTATTTTCTCTAGATCTTACTCTCCACCAAACCAGTTGCTGAAAGCCTATTTTTTGTTTTCCTAAAGGTAGCACTTCAGTTCACTTGTGGTTTCTCCCTTGACTACAGACCCTGGCCTTTTTTCTGTGTGTACTCCCTTTCTACCAAAATTGTTCTCCCTGCAGCCCACAGAAGCACACACAAGGAGCCAGTCTCAGAGTGGAAGATGGTTTGGGTTGGCAGTTAGCACATCACTGTTGCCATGAGGGCCTGGTAAGGGTCATCTTTGTGTAAGGATTTTCCAGTGACTCATGGATGGGTTTCCTGCTAGAGTTCAGAACATAACAGGGACCACATCCATTTGACAAATGATAGTATTTTTATCTGTCTGTCTTAGGAACCCCTTCCTCATCCTAGTCCTGGGGGTCCCGCCTCCTACTTGGTGCCATGGGAGAAAAATGAGTTTCTCTAGCAGTGTTCTGTAAACTAGGGAAACCAGGAGCTCACTCATGCTCTCCCATCTCCCAGGGGAAAAGTCACCATTGACTAGTTCAGCCACATGCTGCACCTCCTGGGGGAAGGGTGATGATGGAAATGTTCCTCTCCTCCTCTCCAGTATGTCCAAACTTCAAATTTGTATGTGTGTGTGCGTGTATATGTGTGTGTGTGTATTTCAGTGAATATATATATATATATATATATATATATTCCAGTGAAGTGCTGGAAGTTGTCCTTAGTAATCCTGGACTTCTACAAAGTTTCCTTTATCTGTGGGTATCTGGCAAAATCAGCACTTTCTAGTTGTCTGTGACTATAGCCAGGAAAGATTGAGCAGGTTCATAGATTCCTACTGGTTTTGCTGCTTATCTGAGTTCTGTCTGCCTGGTGCACAGGTGGGTGATACTCTTCTCAGGTCCTTACTCCTCCCAGACCCTTGGCAGATGGTGTTGGATTCAGCATCTCCCACAGAGATACCTTTGTTCATAGATGGATGCTGAATTTTAGCTGTTAAATGGTGGGGCAGATAGGAGAGACTCTCATACTGCCATGATGCTGACATCACTCCTTGTAGGACTTTTTGCTTAACTATTTATCCTTTGTAAGAGATCTGGGTTGTTTCCAGTTTTTGACTATGATAAATAAAACTGTTATAAACATCTGTGTTCAAGTTTTTAAGTTGATATATAATTTTTATTTCTCTGGGAATAATGTCCAAGGGTGCAATTATTGGATTGTGTGGTAGTTGCATGCTGAGTTATTTAACAAGCTATGAAATTGTTTTCCAGAAAATCTGTGTTTCGTATTTCTACCAACAGTGTTTGTGTAATCCAGTTTCTGTCCATTTTTAACAACATTTGGTATTGTCAATGATTTTTTTAAAGTCACTGTAGATAGATGTGATATCCATTGTGGTTTTAATTTGTATTTTCCTAAAGAAGGAAAGTTATGACCAACTTAGATAGCATATTACAATGCAGAGACATTACTTTGCCAACAAAAGTCAAGGCTATGGATTTTCCAGTGGTCATGTACGGATGTGAGAGTTGGACTGTGAAGAAAGCCGAGCACTGAAGAATTGATGCTTTTGAACTGTGGTGTTGGAGAAGACTCTTGCAAGTCCCTTGGACTGCAAGGAGGTCCAACCAGTCCATCCTAATCAGTCCTGGGTGTTCATTGGAAGGACTGATGCTAAAGCTGAAACTCCAATACTTTGGCCACCTCATGCAAAGAGTTGACTCATTGGAAAAGACCCTGATGCTGGGAAAGATTGAGGGCAGGAGGAGAAGGGGGCAACAGAGGATGAGATGGCTGGATGGCATCATCAACTCGATGGACATGAGTTTGAGTAAACTCGGAGTCAGTGATGGACAGGGAAGCCTGGCATGCTGCGATTCATGAGGTTGCAAAGAGTTGGACACGACTGAGCTACTGAACTCAACTGAACTGAAAGGCTAATGAAGTTGAACATATTTTCGTCTACTCATTTGTCATTCTGTATATCATGTGTGGAGATGTCCCTTTACTCATTTTCTAATTGGATCATTTTTAACTCATGAGCTTTGACAACACTTTCCACAAGCTAACAAAAGATAGATACTACCTTTATTAAATGTATAGATATATATATTTTCTCCCAATGTATAGTTTTCCTTTTCGTTCTCTGGTCCATCTTTTCATAGGACGGATTATTTTAAGCTGGAAGTACAATATGTCAGTACTTTTATAAATTATACTTCTGGTGTCAAGTTTAATGTGAGGAATAAAAGGATCTATGCCTTCCATAGGTCCCAAAGTTACTCCTTTGTGCTTTTTATAAAATGAGGGAAAACAAAATCAACTGATACTGCATTTGGAAGGGGTATATAAGAAAGGAAATCAGGGTCTGAAAAATTTTCAAGCTACAGTTAGGCAACCTACACCAAACAAAGCTGCCCAAGAAACATGCTGCATTTCCATGTTTAATTGCTGAATAGAGTCATAATCTTGGATATGAGCTTCCTCTCAACAAAGCAAGAAACATAACCCACAATATGGATTTACCACCTATAATATTTACTATGCTTACTTTTGTATTAATGTGAAAATTGAGATTATTTTTACTATAGGTACAATATAATTTATAATATAGATAGATTTCAAATTATATAGATACATACCAAATTATATATATGTATATATACATATATGTGTGTATATATATATATATATACATACATACACAAACACACACACATGTATATAAATCTTTAGTCATTGTACCATTATATCATGGTACACAATAAAATATTTCATCCTGTTAGCAATTTGTTTAATATGACAATTTCATGAATATTGTAGTCAGACTTATTGAGCTTTAAAACTTGAATTTGGCAATTACTAGCCAGTCAGTCTTGCTTGTACTCTGATTTTTCTCAAACTCGAAAATGAGGTTTAAATATATTTGAAATTCTAGAAGAGCCTAGCAAAACCTATGATATCTATATTTTCTTACTTAAGAGTAAAAATGTTTACCCTTTATTTTTTTTTATCATTTTCTGATTATTTTTCTCAAATATGTGAGTGGCAGCTTTGATTATAGGATATAGAGAAAAAAGATCTGAGGTTAAAGTGAGGAAATTATACAATATTATTTATCAATGCCTAATGGATATGCAGAAACCATAGGTAAACTTGTTTGCAGCTTTCCATATAAAATAAATGAATAATAAAATGAAAATCATAATAGCTTTATTGTGAAAAAAAAGAAAAAAAAATTGCTGTTGAAGGTCATGTACACCCATGATACACCTGAATGGAAAATGTATTAGAAAATGATAACTGGGTTGCAGCTCAGGATTTTTTTTTTTTTCCTATAATAAATAGCCTCTGATATTCTAACCTTCTCAGATTTTTCTCGAGGTATCACACTAAGTAGAATCTGAGTAGTCTGTCCCAATTATAAAATTCCTAGGAGCCCCACTTCAGAAATGCAGTGAACTGTTTCTAAAGGCAGTTATCCAGTGATCAGAGGACAACCACCTACTATTAAGAGTACATCAACAGACAGCACAGTGAAGGCAATTTATTTTCTTATTATTGTATTTGCCATTGCACAGAGGGAGGTGCAATACTTATTGGTACTAGTTTCTCTTCATTGTAAAAGTAAGATGGAGCAAGTAAAATTATCTCAGATATAATCCCTTAAAAAATGAAACTATCCAAAATAACCTGAGTACTCACTGTTTAGAGAATGTGAAATTAAATCTCTAGTGAAATCAGATACAAATATATCATGAGATTTCTCTTCTCTATTAGTGTAGGAAATGTCCATAGAGAATCAATTGAAAAGGTTACATCCTTTTTATATTTTATATACAATATAGTAACCACTTTAGTCAGTGATTCAAATTTTGTTGTACATTTTAATTGTGCAATTTAGATATAATTGTTTAAATAACAATTATAGAGTCAAGTTGAACAGTATATGTGATTTTCTTGGAGTGGTTATTTACAGTTTACCATTACTGTTGATGTGTAATTTTTCAAAAGAAAATATTGGGGGAAAAACAGACTGTTCATAATCAGAAATGATATCCCATTAATTTTGTCTGAGAACATATTCCTATGTGCTGTGTGGTTTTCATGTGTCCTTAAATAATAAATCTAATTCTGTCTGTTCCAGCACTTCCCAATATCATAAACAAAGGAATTACAGCAAAAAAATGACCTGGTAATGTTTAGCTTGATATATTCAAAGCTGAATATTTAGCTGGTAATGTTCTGGTAATATTTAGCCTGAGATATTCTAAACTGAATATTTCACTTTAGATATGTCATTTTTTTCTGCTTCCTGTGTCTAATTTGTTTTATTTCACTGCCTAAGAGACACTCTGATTGTAAATTATTGTTACTAAAGCAAAGGACTGCTATATATCAGAACTTTATTAAACTTACTATACAAATTCACAGTGAAAGTACATAAATATTCTATATCATTAGCTGCAATAAAAATAAAATAGAAATCAAAAATAAATAATTGTTTTTAAAAAAAATAAAATAAAATAGAAATCAAGATAATATGATTATAATTTCCATAAATAATATAAGGGGATAATAACCCAATAATGATATTAATCTGTAATAATCTGATTTATCTTCACTCAAATATGACATTACTCCAAATTCTAATTTATACATTTAATTCCATAGTATTCTTATTATTTAAGTTTTAAGATAGGAAGCTGGAAAAGGAAATGGCAACCCACTCCAATATTCTTGCCTGGAGAATTTCACTGACAGAGGAGCCTGGTGGGCTGCAGTCCATGGTGTCACAGAGAGTCGGACACGACTGAGTGACTAACACACACACACACACACACACACACACACAAACAAGGTAGGAAGCAGATTTTACTCTTTTAATTGAAGTGTAGGTGAGTTACAATGTTGTACATATTAATGAATATAGTGCTATACATTAGGATTTTGCTGTTTATCCATTCTAAATGTAATAGTTTGCATCTACACACAACATCAAACTCCCTGTCCATCCCTCTCCCTCTCCTCCTCCCCTTGGCAGCCACAAGTCTGTTTTCTATGTCTATGAGTTGTTTCTGTTTTGCAGATAAGTTCTTTTGTGTCATATTTTATATTTCACATATAAGTAATATCATATGATATTTGCCTTTCTCTTTCTGACTTACTTCACTCAGTATGACAATCTCTAGATCCATCTATGTTGCATCAGATGGCATTATTTCATTCATTTTTATGGCTGAGCAGTATTCCATTGTATATTTGTACCACATCTTCTTTATCCATTTATCAATGGAACTTAGACTGTTTACATGTTTTGGCTATTGTCAATGATGCTGCTATGAACATAGGTGTGCATGTATCTTTTGGAATTATACTTTTGTCTGATTATATTCCCAGAAGTAGGATTGCTATATTATATCATAAGTCTAGTTTTAGTTTTCTGAGGAGTCACCATACTGTTTTACATAGTAGCTATAGCAACTTACATTCCTACCAACAGTGTAAGATGGTTCCCTCTTCTTCATACCCTCTCCATCATTTGTTATTTGTAAACCTTTTAAAGATGGCCATTTGACCTGTGTGAGGTGGTTACTCATTGTAGTTTTGATTTGCATTTCTCAAAAAAAAATGAAATATGAAACATAAATGGAAGAAAAGAAGTGACCAGAAACTGATTCTGAATGGGTCCAGACAATAATTTAGTGAAGAAAATTCTTCAAATGAAGTATTATAACTGTACTCAAAAAAGGAAAGAAAATTATTCCATTATTGAATTAATAAACAGGAAAAATTAACAGAAAACTTTAAGAAAGAACCACGTGGAAATTCTAGAGACAAAAGTTATAATAATAGCAATGCAAATTTCACAAGTTAGAAACAAAAGTAAACCTGAGATTGTGGAAGAAAGAAGTGGTAAACAATTATAGATCAGTTATTGCTCTGAAGAACAAAGAAATAAAGATGGAAAGAAAATGAATAGAATCTCACAAATCTGTTAGAGCATATCAAGTGTCCCAAAGTTTTTGTGAAATCAAAGTTTAGAAATAGAGGGGGGAAAGTAGAAATAATGTTCAAAGTAATAATGGCCACAAATTCCCAGATTTGCTTAAAACATTGATTTATAGTCCCATGAACTCAAGAAATGCAAGGTAAAATAAAAGTAGCCTACCACATTGTCATACTCTAGATATAATACCCCCAGAAGATGTTCATGTCTTAACCTCCATACCATGAATATGTTACTTTACATGGCAAATGAGAGTGCAGAAATACTTGAATTAAGAATTGTGAAATATAAAGATTATCCTGAATTATACATAATGGCTCCGTGCAATCACAAGGGCTCTAATAAGAGGGAGGTTGACAGGTCAAAATAATATAAGTGATATATGACAATGGAAGCAAAGCTGGAGTGAGTTCCTTTAAAGATGGAAGAAAGAAACAGAAGCGAGGAACTGAAGGTGGATTTCATAAACTAGAAAAAAAAGGAAACAGATTCTCCCCTAAAAGAACAGAGCACCATCCACACCTTGATTATAACCTGATAAGACTCCTTTCAGACTTATAACCTTAGGAACTATAAGATAATTTATTTGTGTTGTTTTTAGCCACTAAGTTTGCAGTAATTTGTTATAGCAGCAGTAGAAAATTAATACACATACTATACATAGCATATTAAAATCAGCAAAAGTTAAAAATAAGGAAAAGTAATTTAAAAAGCAAGAAGATAACATACAGTTGGGAGCAGTACTATTAACAGCTGACTTCAAATTAAGGAAATTAGTGGCCAGAAGACAATATAATGGGATTTTTTCAGTGTGCTAGATAAAGAGTCCTGAAAATGAACTGATTTAGACAGCAAGACCTTAGATTTTAAAGGCACTATTTATAATAGTCAAGACACGAAACCAATCTAAATGTCCACCAACAGAGAAATAAAGATGTGGTACATATGGAATATCCAGTTCAGTTCAGTTCAGTTCATTCACTCAGTCATGCCAGACTCTTTGCAACCCCATGAATTGCAGCACACCAGGCCTCCTTGTCCATTACCAACTCCTGGAGTCTACCCAAACTCATGTCCATCGAGGCGGTGATGCCATCCAGCCATCTCATCCTCGGTCGTCCCCTTCTCCTCCTGCCCCCAATCCTTCCCAGCATCAGGATCTTTTCCAACGAGTCAACACTTCGCATGAGGTGGCCACAGTATTGGAGTTTCAGCTTTAGCATCAGTCCTTCCAAAGAACACCAAGGACTGATTTTTAGAATGGACTGGTTGGATCTCCTTGCAGTCCAAGGAACTCTCAAGAGTCTTCTCCAACACCACAGTTCAAAAGCATCAATTCTTCATTGCTCATCTCTCTTCACAGTCCAATTGTCACATCCATACATGACCACTGGAAAAACCATAGCCTTGACTAGATGGACCTTTGTTGGCAAAGTAATGTCTCTGCCTTTTAATATGCTATCTAGGTTGGTCATAACTTTCCTTTCAAGAAGTAAGTGTCTTTTAATTTCATGGCTGCAATCACCATCTGCAATGATTATGGAGCCCAATTACTCAGGCATAAAAAGGAAAGAAATTGGTCATTTGTACAGATATAGGTGGATCTAGCAAGTATCAAACCGAGTGCAGATGAACCTAGCAAGTGTCAAACTGAGTGAAGTAAGTCAGAAGGGAAAAACAAATAACATATATTTATCCTTGCATGTGAAATATGGGAAAATGGTATAATCTTATTATTTGCAAAGCGAAAATGGAGACATAGATTTAGAAAATAAATCTATGGATATCAAGGGCGGGAAAGGGGCAGAATGAATTGGAAGATTGACATTGACACGTATACATTACTGATACTATGTATAACCTAGATAACCAATGAGAATGTTCTGTATAGCACAGGGAAATCTACTCAATGCTCTGTGGTGACCTAAATGTGAAGGAAGGAGAGGATATATGTATATGTATGGTTGATTCATTTTGCTGTACAGCAAAATGAACATAACATTGTAAAGCAATTATATTCCAGTAAAATTAATTTAAATTTAAAAAATAAAGTTCCAGTCATTCTCAGCCTCTTTAAGGCTATTTCGACTGCATTAGATGGAGAAGCTGTACACAGTCAGAGAGACTGGGAGCTGACTGTGGCTCAAATCATGAACTCCTTAATGCCAAATTCAGACTTAAATTGAAGAAAGTAGGGAAAACAACTAGGTCATTCAGCTATGACCTAAACCAAATCCCTATGATTATACAATGGAAGGGACAAATAGATTCAAGGGATACAATCTGATAGACAGAGTGCCTGAAATATGGACAGAGGTTCTTAACATTGTGCAGGAGGCAGTGATCAAAACCAGCCCCAAGAAAAACACAAGATAGTTGTCTGAGGAGGCTTTAAAAATAGCTGAGAAAAGAAGAGAAGTGAAAGGCAAAGGAGAAAAGGAAAGATATCTGTCTGAATGCAGAGTTCCAAAGAATAACAAGAAGAGATAAGAAAGTCTTTGTAAGTGATCAATGCAAAGAAAGAGAGGAAAACAATAGAATGGGAAAGACTAGAGATCTCTTCAAGAAAATTAGAGATACCAAGGGAATATTTCATGCAAAGATGGGCACAATAAAGGAAAAAAAATGGTATAGACCTAACAGAAGCAGAAGATATTAAGAAGAGGTGGCAAGAATACACAGAAGAACTGTACCAAAAATATCTTCACAACCCAGATAATCACAATGGTGTGATCACTCACACTCAACTAGTGCCATGCATCCTGGAATGTGAAGTCAAGTGGGCCTTGGGAAGCATCTCTACAAACAAAGCTAGAGGAAGTGATGGAATTTCAGCTGAGCTATTTCAAATCCCAAAAGATGATGCTGTGAAAATGCTGCAATCAGCATGAAAGCAATTTGGAAAACCCAGCTGTGGCCACAGGACTGGCAAATGTCAGTTTTCATTTTATTTTATTATTTTTTTTATTTTTTTCTTTTTTTTGTTTTATTTTTTTTCCTTTTTTTATTTTTTATTTTTACTTTATTTTACTTTACAATACTGTATTGGTTTTGCCATACATTGACATGAATACACCACGGATGTATACAAGCTCCCAATCCTGAACCCCACTCCCACCTCCCACCCCATATCATCTCTCTGGATCATCCCCATGCACCAGCCCCAAGCATCCTGTGTCCTGTATTGAACATAGACTGGCACTTTGTATCTTACATGATAGTATACATGTTTCAATGCCATTCTCCCAAATCATCCCACCCTCTCCCTCTCCCTCAGAGTCCAAAAGTCTGTTCTATACATCTGTGTCTCTTTTGTTGTCTCGCATACAGGGTCATCATTACCATCTTTCTAAATTCTGTATATATGTGTCAGTATACTGTATTGGTGTTTTTCTTTCTGGCTTACATTTTAATGTCAACAAAAGGCAGTGTCAAAGAATGTTCAAGCTACTGCACAGGTGCACTCATTTCACATGCTACTAAAGCAATGCTCACAGTTCTCCAAGCCAAGCTTCAACAGGATATGAATCAAGAACTTCCAGATGATCAAGCTGGATTTAGAAAAGGCAAAGTAACCAGAGATCAAGTTGCCAAAATCCTCTGGATCATAGAAAAAGCAAGATAATTCCAGAAAAATATCTGCTTCTTTGGCTACTCTGAAGCCTTTGACTGTGTGGATCACAATAAACTGTGGGAAAACCTGAGATGGAAGTACCGGACCACCTGACCTGCCTCCTAAGAAACCTATATTCAGGTCAAGAAACAATAGTTAGAACCGGATAGGTAACAATGGACTGGTTCCAAAACAGGAAAGGAGTTCGTCAAGGCTGTAAAATGTCACCCTGCCTATTTAACTTATATGCAGAATACATCATGTGAAATGCATGGCTGGATAAAGGGCAAACTGGAATCAAGACTGCAGGAAGAAATATCAATAACCTCAGATACGCAGATGACACCACTCTTATGGCAGAAAGTGAAGAGGAACTAAAGAGCCTCTTGATAAAAGTGAAAGAGAAGAGTGAAAAAGCTAGCTTAATACTCAACATTCAAAAAACTAACATCATGGCATCCATTCTCATCACTTCATGGCAAATAGACAGGGAAACAATGGAAACAGTGACAGACATTTATTTTCTTGGTCTCCAAAAATCACAGCAGATGGTGACTACAGCCACGGAATTAAAAGACACTTGCTCATTGCAAGAAGAACTATGAAAAACGTAGAAAGCATATTAAAAAGCAGAGACATTACTTTTCTGACAAAGGTGTGTATAGTAAAAGCTATGAATTTTCTAGAGCACTGAAGAACTGATGCTTTCGACCTGTGGTGCTGGCAAAGACTCTTGAGAGTCCCTTGGACTGCAAGGATGTCAATCCTAAAGGAAATCAATTCTGCATATTCTTTGGAAGGACTGATGCTGAAACTGAACCTCCAGTACTCAGGCCACCTGATGCAAAGAGGTGACTCATTAGAAAAGACCCTGGTGCTGGTAAAGATTGAAAGCAGGAGGAGAAAGGGAAGACAGAGTCGAGATATTTGGATTACATCACCTGGTCTATGCACTGAGTTTGAACAGGCTCTGGTAGGTGGCGAAGGACAGGGAGGCCTAGTGTGCTGCAGTCCATGGGGTCACAAAGAGTTGGACACGACTGAATGACAGAACAACAAAAAAAGGGAAGTAGAGAATTGCAATTTATTGATAATAGAAGGCTATTTGTAACTGCTGTAATCGCCTACGATTTTCAGTTTCTAAATCATAGAGCTCCAATTAATGACAAGATACTTTTATAAATGATCATTCATTACTGTAATGAGAAGACTTCTATAGTACTGAGAGTCATTGCAAAATTAATATTTGATGTAATCACAATGATGGATTGCTTGTTTCAGGATATGTATTGCCCTCACCTGGAAATTGGAACTTCCTCACTTTTTCCAGGATTTCTGTAAGGACTGCAGTGTTTTCATGTGGACCCTTCTCTCTGGGTATGGTGAGCTGTTCTGTGTTTACACTGAATGTAAGAAGATCTTTCATTAAAATGGGTTGCCTAGACTACCCCATCCTCAGTAGCACAGTTGAATGATCCAGAGTCTTGTACCTTAACCTGACAGGTTTTGAAGAATTTTTCAAAATATAACCAGTAAAACAAGTCATTCTTTCCTTGGGGATTAAAATTGTACTGCATATAGGTAACACATCTCCAGATAAGAGAGAACCAAGTTGATACACGTTGATATACGTTGAGAGCCATTTTTTCCTGAGACTCAACTGCAAAAATCTGATTTATTCAAGTTGTTTAAATATTCTTTGTTTTACCATGTAACATCAATATTCTCTTTTTTGACTTAGCCTGTTTATTTGATTTTCTCTTATTCTGATCAGTAGATCAAGCAGAAGAGTCTTGACATTTATCCCAGTTAATACTGGTTATCCTTCATAATTTTATTTTATTTTTTAAATATAAATTTATTTATTTTAATTGGAGGTTAATTACTTTACAATATTGTATTGGTTTTGCCATACATCAACATGAATCCGCCCCTCCCTCCTCCCTCTCCGTACTGTCCCTCTGGGTCGTCTCAGTGCACCAGCCCCAAGCATCCAGTAACATGTATCGAACCTGGACTGGCGATTCATTTCATATATGATATTCTACATGTTCAGTGCCATTCTCCCAAATCATCCCACCCTCTCCCTCTCCCACAGAGTCCAAAGGCTGTTCTATACATCTGTGTCTCTTGCTGTCTTGCATACAGGATTATCATCACCATCTTTCTAAATTCCATATAAATGCGTAGAGTCAGGCACAACCGAAGTGATTTAGGAGCAGCAGCAGCAGCAGCGTACTGTATTGGTGTTTTTCTTTCTGGCTTACTTCACTCTGTATAATAGGCTCCAGTTTCATCCACCTCGTTAGAACTGATTCAAATGCATTCTTTTTAATGGCTGAGTAAAATGGAGAGATCCTTCATAATTTTAAATAGTCGAGTATCCTCCTTATCTGATATAGGTATCAACTAATAAAATCTTGAGTGGAATTTGGCACTAGATATATGCATTCTGCATAATGGAAAGCCAAATAGCTAATGGTTTTGAGCTGTATCAGTTGAGTTGATCTAGGCTTTGTTGCAGTAATCAACAGTCAAAAAATTTAGTGGCTTATAACCATGAATGTTTTAATTTTATGGATTCATCTCAGACTGGCACTAATTCTGCTCCCTACTGTCTTCATGTTGGGATTCAGGCTGATTGAATGACCTTTATCTATAATCTCATGGTCTCATGGAAAGGGAAACAAATTTATACATCGCTGTCCCAGGCTAGTTCTTAAAGCTTTTGAATGGAAGCGACACATGTCATTTTTACTCAAATACCTTAACCAAGGCAAGTTATTGGACCTCTCCTAAATTGAAAAGGGCAGAGAATCAGTGAATATTTTGAGCAATAATAGAATATTCCATAAGAACAGATTTTGGACGTTGCATGGGTTAAATCCTGACACTGTCATTTAGCAATAGTGTTGCTTTAGGCAAGTTAGAAAATGTATCTGTGCATCACACTCTTCACTGAAAAGTTAACATAATTCAGGTTACAACTTCCATAGAATTGATGTGATGAGTCAATAACATAATGGCTAGAAAATGCACAGCACAGTATCTGGCTCAAAACCATCAGCTTAAAAAAATCATATTATATTGGATTCAACTTTTGATTCAAAACATTGAACTTGACTTGGACGGAAATAACACATGTGCTCTAGTTCTAACCTATCTTCTTGTAATGAAATTGCTACCCAAAGATCTCAAGGGCTAAATGCCTCTGGCAATAGTTAATTGCTTGCCTGGGGCTTTCATTGCCCATTCTTTGTTCACTCAGTAACCTTCCATCTTTTTACTTATTTTCATAAGAGACACTGAATAAAATTAAGACTCATCAGCTGCTCAAGATAGAACAACAACAACAAAAAAAAAACCTGAATGTAATACTCCCTTTTATAGAATGTGAATAATGAAAACACAAGCTGCTACCATGGAAGTAGGCTAACCAGATATCAAACGATTGCCATGATTCAATTTAGCATAAATAATTGTCCACTCTGCAATAGAGAAGTCCACGATACTGATGTTACTATTAGGAGTTCACCAGTATATTGGAGCTTCTCTGGTGGTTCAGATGGTAAAGAAACTGCCTGCAATGCAGGAGACTTGGGTTCATTCCCTTCATTGGGAAGGAAATCCTGGAGAAGAAAATGGCAGCCCACTCCAATTTTCTTGCCTGGAGAATCCCAGGGACAGAGGAGCCTGATGTGCTATTGTCCATGGGGTCACGAAGAGTTAGACAGCTGAAGCAATTTGGCACTCTGCCATACAGAAGTCCATGGCACTGAGGTTGCTATTAGGAGTTCACCAGTATATTACCCTCTGAAAATCTTCATGTTTTCATAATTACCACTTCTCAGTTCAGTTCAGTTGCTCAGTCGTGTCCAACACTTTGTGACCCCATGAATCGCAGCACGCCAGGCCTCCCTGTCCATCACCAACTCCCGGAGTTCACTCAGACTCATATCCATCGAGTCAGTGATGCCATCCAGCCATCTCATCCTCTGTCATCCCCTTCTCCTCCTGCTCCAATCCCTCCCAGCATCAGAATCTTTTCCAATGAGTCAACTCTTTGCATGAGGTGGCCAAAGTACTGGAGCTTCAGCTTTAGCACCATTCCTTCCAAAGAAATCCCAGGCCTGATCTCCTTCAGAATGGACCAGTTGGCTCTCCTTCCAGTCCAAGGGACTCTCAAGAGTCTTCTCCAACACCACAGTTCAAAAGCATCAATTCTTCAGCACTCAGCCTTCTTCACTGTCCAACTCACATCCATACACGACTACTGGGAAAACCATAGCCTTGACTAGATGGACCTTAGTCAGCAAAGTAATGTCTCTGCTTTTGAATATGCTATCTAGGTTGGTCATAACTTCTCTTCCAAGGAGTAAGCGTCTTTTAATTTCATGACTGCAGTCACCATCTGCAGTGATTTTGGAGCCCAAAAAGATAAAGTCTGACACTGTTTCCACTGTTTCCCCATCTATTTCCCATGAAGTGATGGGACCAGATGCCATGATCTTCATTTTCTGAATGTTGAGCTTTAAGCCAACGTTTTCACTCTTCTCTTTCACTTTCATCAAGAAGCTTTTTAGTTCCTCTTCACTTTCTGCCATAAGGGTGGTGTCATCTGCATATCTGAGGTTATTGATATTTCTCCCGGCAATCTTGATTCCAGCTTGTGTTTCTTCCAATCCAGCGTTTCTCATGATGTACTCTGCATAGAAGTTAAATAAGCAGGGTGACAATATACAGCCTTGACGTACTCCTTTTCCTATTTGAAACCAGTCTGTTGTTCATTGTCCAGTTCTAACTGTTGCTTTCTGACCTGCATACAGATTTCTCAAGAGACAGGTCAGGTGGTCTGGTATTCCCACTCTTTCCCTCTATAAATAGAAGTGACGTGAAGTGACATCTTTCAGTTGTGCCTGACTCTTTGTGACCTCGTGGACTGTAGTTTACAAGGCTCCTCTGACCACAGAGTTTTCCAGGCAAGATTACTGGAGTGGGTTGCCATTTCCTTCTCTAGGGGATCTTCCTGAACCAGGGATTGAACCCAGGTCTCCCTCATTGCAGGCAGATGCTTTACCATCTGAGCCACCAGGGAAGCCCTTGGGATACCTTAAATTAGTTTTGTATTTGTCATTTCTGGGGTCAAATATTTTCCTATTTACTGCAGAGATCCCCAGCCTCTGGGATCTAATGCCTGATGATCTGAGGTGGAGCTGATGTAATAATAATAGAAATAAAGTGCACAGTACATGTAATGCACTTCAATCACGCTGAAACCATTCCCCCACCCCAGGTCCACGGACAAAGTGGCTTCCACAAAACCAGTGCCTGGTGCCAGAAATGTGATGTAGTGGGTCTGTCAGTTTCCAGAGCATAGTTCAGGTCTGCTCCCAGAAAACTAAAGTGCTCTCTGCCTAAGAGGGACTTCACCGCACATTTTCTTCCCGGCCAAACTGCCATGTTGCTGTTGTTAGTTTATGGACTTTAGGACCTCACAAGCTGCATCTGTCTGTTTTGAGCTTCCCCACTATGGTTGCTGCTTCTGCGGCCTCTGGGAAAAAAGGACAATGCTTTGTAAACAGAGAAAGACTCAGCCTTGTACTTTGCCATTGACCACTCCTTCAGTGTGACGTGATCAAAGGTAGTTGCCATTTTCAGTTACATTTCCCTGACCCCAACGCAGCATACAATGGCATTACCAGAGGCCATTTGATTATATTTTATGGGCAATGAGCTTCTACATATTGATACCATTTTCTCCAAATCATAAAAAAAAAAAAAATATGTTTAGTTATTACATTTTATTTGAATTTAAAGCAAGGATTCACAGTGGAGAATTTGCTACAATTCTATATTTATACATTTATGAATATTTATATACTTATAAATTTTTATCTATAAGTTAATAGGTGAGAGAACATTGGTACCTTAAATTTTGTTTTAAAAAATAAAGGAAACGATGTTTTACAGTCAAAAGAGAGCTCATTTAAGATAAAATAATAGTAAGATCAAATAGTAAAAGATGTTTATGGCATCTTTGAGAGATGCAAAGTATATGCCTTACTTTTAAAAGTCATGGTTAATTGAGGCTTTTCTAAGCATATCTCTGCAAAGTATTCATGTAGTAAAACTAGCCTGAACATCAAGATGAACTGTAATTCAACAAAAAGACACGCTAGGCATTAATTTATTTTGTCAAGGTTGTTTAGTCTGACTCTTTTGTGACCCTGTGGACTGTAGCACACCAGGGTTTTCTGTCCAGGGATTTTCCAGGCAAGAATGCTGGAGTGGGTTGCTATGTCCTTCTCTAGGGAATCTTCCCAACCCAGGGATCAAACACGCATCCCCTGCATTCGCAGGCCATTTTTTTACCACATAGCCACAAGGGAAGCCCCCTAACTTGCATGAGGATAAATGTTAATCATGAAGTTTCTTTCTCATACTTCATAAGAATTAGAACTGTACACTACATTTCCAGTTTAGGGTAAAACATTTTAAAGTTCATGCTGGCATTTTAGAGTAAAGTTCTTACTGATAGATAAGATTAAGTATAACTAAAAAAAGTAAAATATTTGCTCTATTTTTAATAGATATAGAATGCTGAACTCCTACAGAGAATCTGGTTACTGTGATTAAAAGGGAAAAGACAGTAAATTCTCAAAAATACTCTTTTTATGTGAATATAAGATTAATAATTTTAGATAAAATATGAAATTTATTCTAATGAATATAATCTTGAGTTATTTAATGTCACTAAATCTCTGGTTATATTGTCTGAATTGAAAAATATTATTTAGTAAAGTTTTATCTTCAAATTTAGACATTAATTGATATACAGATGTAGCAAGAGACTGATGTTTCTATAGCCAGAGATGTAGTGATACCACATAGCTACTTCTCAGCCATGTTAACAAGATTCCTATTCAACATCCAAAATAAAGGACAATGATGAATGCATTACTACTCAGAAAGAGTAATGCTGCTCTATGCAGTTCAGATGGCATTTTTATATATGAATTATGCCACATATAGAGTTTACAGTTTGGTTGACTTTTAGACGTGTGAGTTGGCCTCATCTCTAGATGTATGGTTACTCTAGTGAGACTATTTGCATTCACCAGTTGGTATTTTGAGACTTTTTCATGGATGTGACTCTATTGCTGATTGACTGACATTCAGAAGTGAGGGTTCAGTTCAATTCAGTTCAGTTCAGTTCAGTAATTCAGTCGTGCCTGACACTTTGTGACCCCATGGACTACAGCACACTAGGCTTCCCTGCCCATCACCAACACCTACTCAAACTCATGTCCATAGCATTGGAGATACTATCTAACCATCTCATCTTCTGTTGTCCCTTTCTCCTGCCTTCAATATTTCCCAGCATCAGAGTCTTTTCCAGTGAGTCAGTTCTTCACATCAGGTGGCCAAAGTATTGGAGTTTCAGCTTCAGCATCAGTCCTTCCAATGAACACCCAGGACTAATCTCCTTTAGGATGCACTGGTTGGATCTCCTTGCAGTCCAAGGGACTCTCAACAGTCTTCTCCAATACCACAGTTCAAAAGCATCAATTCTTCGGCACTCAGCTTTCTCTATAGTCCAACTCTCACATCCGTACATGACTACTGGAAAAACCATAGCTTTGACTAGATAGACCTTTGTTGGCAAAGTAATGTCTCTGCTTTTTAATATGCTATCTAGGTTGGTCATAACTTTTCTTCCAAGGAAAAAGCGTCTTTTAATTTCATGGCTGCAGTCACCATCTGCAGTGATTTTGAGGGACTGACACTATAAAGTATATTCACTGAAGCAAGTTGTCATTATTTATTGAACTACATGGGGGCTACAAGTACCATGGATATAGTATTAACCTTTTACTGAACTTCTTCAGTCTCACTGGTGATGTCACAGTAGAACACATCAGTGGGAGCCTGCTTTTCTGCGTGTGTATGAGAAAAGATTATCTCATTCAGATAACCTAAACTGTTCCCAGGACACAGAACTGTATTACTAATGTGTTTTAACAATAAAACTTTGCCCTTTTAGATCTTAAGATGTAGATTAATTACTTTAATAATTAAAATTCATTACCACTTGCAATATGGCTGCAGATGAGCCCATTGGAAAATGAAGCATATGGAGAAGTGAGTCACTTTCAGTTCAATTCAGTTCAGTCGCTCAGTCATGTTTGACTCTGTGACCCCATGAACCACAGCTCGCCAGGCCTTGCTGTCCATCACCAAATCCAGGAGCCCACCCAAACCCATGTCCATTGAGTCGATGATGCCATCCAACCATCTCATCCTCTGTTATCCCCTTCTCCTCCTGCCCTCAATCTTTCCCACCATCAGGGTCTTTCCAAATGAGTCATCCCTTCACATCAGGTGGCCAAAGGATTGGAGTTTCGACTTCAACATCAGTCCTTCCAATGTACACCCTGGACTGATTTCATTTAGGATGAACTAGGTGGATCTCCTTGCAGTCTAAGGAGTCTTAAGAGTCTTCTCCAACACCACAGTTCAACAGCATCAATTCTTCAGTGCTCAGCTTTCTTTATAGTCCAACTCTCACATCCATACATGACCACTGGAAAAACCATAGCCTTGACTAGATGGACCTTTGTTGGCAAAGTAATGTCTCTTGTTTTTAATATACTGTCTAGGTTGGTCATATCTTTCCTTCCAAGAAGTAAGTGTCTTAATTTCATGGCTGCAATCACCATCTGCAGTGATTTTGGAGCCCAGAAAAATAAAGTCAGCCACCATGTCCACTGTTTCCCCATCTATTTGCCATGAAGTGATGGGACCAGATGCCATGATCTTAGTTTTCTGAATGCTGAGCTTTAGGCCAACTTTTTCACTCTCCTCTTTCACTTTCATCAAGAGGCTCTTTAGTTCTTCTTCACTTTCTGCCATAAGGGTGGTGTCATCTGTATATCTGAGGTTATTCATATTTCTCCCAGCAGTCTTGATTCCAGCTTGTACTTCTTCAAGACCTTTGGCTGATGTATTTGAGGCAGTCCCACTTCAAAAAGACTTGCCCACCACAAGATAAGTGTGTGAACCTACCATCCAGGTTATCGGAGTCACCTCAAAGACTTGCATCTGTCTGTGGACACACAAGCAATAGATTAGCCAAGCATATCCCAGATCAGAACACATTTGTAAGCAAAATCAATACTTATAATCATATCTACTGGTGTTTTGTGATTGTTTGCTTCACAACATTATTTGGGCAATAAAATAATACAGGGGGAAGAGAAAGGATGGGTGAGGATGCCAAGTGGCACTAATATGATTTACCAGAAATGTGAAATTAAATATTGAATCTTCTCATCTTGGAGAAGGCAATGGCACCCTGCTCCAGTACTCTTGCCTGGAAAATCCCATGGATAGAGGAGCCTGGTAGGCTGTAGTCCATGGGGTCACTAAGAGGCTGAATGGCTTCTTATGTGAATAGAATGTCAAATAGAGTCCAAATACTAGGCAGAAATTTGTTGGACGTATGGATTAGAATATGAAATAAAATGAGCAGCAACATATATTAATGGAAATAAAATACCTAAGAACAAGGACCAAGAGCATTTGAATTCAGTTTAACGTAAGTGCATAGGATTGACATTCAACCTGATGAACTTTTGTTTTCGATACATGATAGGGGAAAGCAAGTAACAACATTGTAAAGATAGAAACTTTGGATCTTGGCAACTCACTGGATGTGAGTGAGGCCTTCAGAATATGTAAGAGACAAAAATGATTGTCAAAATAAAAATCAATACAAAAATGTATGTAACTTAGCAATGTCAACAAAAATAAGCAAGAGTAATAAAACAGAGTGATAATGAAAATATGACTTAGAGTATTTTAATATGATATACAGTTGACCCTTAAAGAAGGAAGAGACTTAGGGCACCAACATATTCATATCTGAGGACTCAGCCAACCACAGATCATGCAGCACTGTAGTATTTATTATTGAAGAAGATCCTCTTTTTAAAATATTAATTTTATTGTAGTATAATTGCTTTACAATGTTGTGTTACTTTCTACTGTATAGCAAAATGAATCAGCTATTTGTATACATATATATCCTCCCTTCTGAACTTCCTTCCAATTCAGGTCACCACAGAGCGCTGTAATAGATAGAATTCTTTAAGCTATAATGGAGGTCCTCGTTAGTTATTTATTTTATACATAGCATCAGTAATGTACACATATCAACCCCAATTTCCTGATTCCTCCCACCCCTTACCATGGTATCCATACATTTGTCCTCTATGGCTGTCTCTATGGGCTTCCCCGATGATTCAGAGGGTGAGGAATCCACCTGCAATGCTAGAGATACAGGAGATGAAGATTCAATCCCTGGGTTGGGAAGATCCCCTGGAAGAGGAAATGTCAACCCACCTCAGTACTCTAGCCTGAAAAAATCCCATGGACAGATCAGCCTGGATGACTAGAGTCCAGAGGGTCAATCTTGACTAAGCAGGCAGGTATCTGTACTTTTGCTTTGCATCTATATCATTTTTCTAGATTGCACATATATGTGTTAATATATGATACTTGTTTTTCTCTTTCTAACTTACTTCATTATGACATTCTAGGTCCATCAATGTGTCTACAAATGACCCAATTTCGTTCCATTTTATGACTGAGAAATATTCCATTGTATATATTCACTACATCTTTATCCAACCCTCTCTTCATGGACAGCCAGATTTCTATGCCCTGGGTATTTTAAATAGTGCTGCAGTTGACATTGGGGGGGGGGGGCGGTGCATGCATCCTTTTGAAATACTGGTATAAGTGGATGTGCACAGTTCAAACCCAGGTTGTTCAAGGGTCAACAGTATATGTTTATCAACTAGATTATGTTGTGAAGTTTGCCTCAAAAATATTCTTATATTCCTTTCCATATCAATTTTTGAGGGAAAATATGTAGGTGAAAGAGAATGAGTGCCTCAGTCAGCCTGCCCAGAGATTTTGAGAGCACTAGTTGGTTGCAACCACAGGCAGGCTGGCTGGCCTGGTAGAAACTTTTGGAGGTGAAGAATATGCTTTATGGAATAACCATGCTGATGGTTTCTCAGACATACACTTATCTCTAAACTCATGGGGTAGTCAACATTAACTATGTAGAGCTTTTCTGTGTGGCAGTTTTTTCATAATAAAGTGGAGGGTTCAGTTCAGTTCAGTCACTCAGTCGTGTCCAACTCTTTGCGACCCCATGAATCACAGCACGCCAGACCTCCCTGTCCATCACCAACTCCTGGAGTTCACTCAGATTCACGTCCATCGAGTTAGCGATGCCATCCAGCCATCTCATCCTCTGTTGTCCCCTTCTCCTCCTGCCCCCAGTCCCTCCCAGGATCAGAGTCTTTTCCAACGAGTCAAATCTTTGCATGAGGTGGCCAAAGTACTGGAGTTTCAGCTTTAGCATCATTCCTTCCAAAGAAATCCCAGGACTGATCTCCTTCAGAATGGATTGGTTGGTAAGTGGAGGGTAAGCAGTGTTAACTATGGATGGGATTAATTTTCTTGGTATTATTGGAAATAATGCATCATTATTAATTGTAGATTAGGAGCAAATAAATTTCATTTTGTAACAGTGTAAAAAATCATATTAAAAAAAAAAAAAAAAACTAAAATCTTGGCATCTGGCTCCATTACTGCATGGCAAATAGAAGAGGAAAAGTTGGAAGCAGTAACAGATTTCCTCTGTTTGAGCTCCAACATCACTGCGGACAATGACTGCAGCCATGAAATCAGGATGATTGTTTCTTGGCAGGACAGTGATAACAAACATAGAGTGTGTGGAAAAACTGAGACATTACTCTGCCAACAAAGGTCCATATAGTCAAGGCTATGGTCTTCCCAGTAGTCATGTGAGAGCTGGATTGTAAAGAAGACAAAATGCCAAAGAATTGATGCTTTCAAACTGTGGGTCCTAGAGAAGACTCCTGAAAGTCTCTTGGACAGCAAGATTAAGCCAGTCAATCTTAGGGGAGATCAACCCTGAATATTCACTAAAAAGACTGATGCTGAAGCTCCAGTATTTTGGTCATCTGATACAACAGATGACTCACTGGAAGAATCCCTATTGCTGGGGAAAATTGAGAGCAGAAGGAAAAGAAGGTATCAGAATATGAGATGGCTGGATGGCATCACCAATGCAATAAAAATGAACTTGGGCAAACCCCAGAAGATGGTGAGGGACAGAGAGGCCTGGCCTGCTGCAGTCCATAGGGTTGCAAAGAGTCAGACATGACTGGGCAACTGATCAACAACAGTGGAAAAACAGAAAAAGGAATGAAGTTCATTTGTTCAGATAAGGGAGGTAAGGCATCAATTATCTATTTGATGTGTGTGTGTGTGTGTGTGTGTGTCTGTGTGTGCTCAGTCATGTTCGACTCTTTGCACCCCCGTGGACCATAGTCCACCAGGCTCTTCTGTCCATGGAATTTCCCGGGCAAGAACACTGGAGTGGGTTGCCATTTCCTACTCCAGTGGTTCTTCCTGACTCAGGGATCAAATCTGCATCTCTTGTGTCTTCTGTATTGGCAGGCAGATCCTTTACCACTGCTCCATCTGAGTAGCTATTCAATAATACAAGATAATATATAACTAATGACAAAATGCTTGGAATACATGAAAAATACAATCTAAGATCAGATAAAAGTAGAATAGCATAGCTTGATATTATAGAAATTTGGGATAATTAAAGTAATTCAGGGCTTCCCTGGTGGCTCAGATTTTAAAGAATTTGCCTGCAATGTGGAAGATCTCAGTTTGACCACTGGGTTCGGAAGATCCCCTGGAGGAGGGCATGGCAACCCACTCTAGTATTCTTTTTTTTTTTTTTTAATTTTCAAAATCATTGCATTTTTTTTTAACTTTTAAGATTTAATTTTATTTAAAAAATTATCCAGTGTAAAGTATCCTTTTGAGCCTATTGTCTCTGCTTCTCCATTGAAGCCTCCTTTACTTACACTGAATAGTTTCTTTCTTTTTTTTTTTGCTATTATTACCTTTATTTGGCAGAATCAAGTGTTCCTCCCCAACATTATCCAAACTCCACGTCAATGACCATCAGCAGAAATGGAGCCAGAGCAAGCTGGAGCAGGATGAGGACAGTTGTGGAAAACAAAGTTATATTTAGTGCACATTTAAATCATTATAAATTCTGATTCTGCTGTATCATATTGATGTATGGCATAAATATTAGAAGTCACTCTGGCAAGTTGGGGGATTCCCTGGTGGCTCAGATGGTAAGGAGTCTGCCTGCAATGCAGAAGACCCAAGTTAAATCCCTGAGTTGGGAAGATTCCCCTGGAGAAGGAAATGGCAACCCACTCCAGCACTCTAGCCTGGGAAATCCCATAGCTGGAGGAGCCTGGCAGGCTACAGTCCATAGGGTTGCATAGAGTCGGATACAACTGAGCGACTTCACTTTCACTTTCACTGGCAAGTTGAACAGTAACTTATTTATCTTAAAAATAAACTGACTGGCCTGACTCTTTAGGTACTAGAAATTTCTTTAGCCTTGAGCAGATGTCAGTGAGCAATTTCTGGCCACATTTTCATTCTCATTGGAAATCCCCGGTAGAGTGGGGGAATGACTGGTAATGCCTCCCACTTTTTTTTTTTTTTTTCACTTTATTTATTATAGTTGGAGGCTAATTACTTTACACTATTGGTTCAGGATGGGGAACACATGTAAACCCATGGCTGATTCATATCAAAGTATGGCAAAAACCACTCCAGTGTTCTTGAGTGGAAAACCCCTATGGACAGAGGGGCCTGTCTGGCTACAGTCCATGGGGTCTTAGAGTCCAACACAACTGAGTGGCTAAGCACAGAGCACAAAGTAATATTCAGATAAGAACTTGAAGGTTGTATCTGATTTATCAAAGGACCACAGATAGACATTCAAGAAATTTTAGATCCAGATGTGCCATTTTTATAGTCTAAATTGTGAGAGTTGGAAAGATGGTTTTATTTTATGAACTAGTGAGAGATTGCTTAAAAAGACTGTTTGCTTTGGAGAACATTGGTTGATGAGATAAGAATTTTGATGTGGGTCTCTTTGTAACAGAGAGACACTGCTGTTAGTTAAGCAGATAAACATGATGCAATGAGCATACTGGAATGGGCCTGGGGAGTTCATCTTTCAGTGTCATACCTTTTTGCTTTTTTGTATTGTTCATTGGATCTCAAGGCAAGAATACTGGTTTGCCATTCCCTTCTCAAGTGGACCATGTTTTGTCAGAACTCTCCACCATGACTCATCAATTTTCTGTGGCCTACACAGCATGGCTCATAGTTTCTTTGAGTTAGACAAGACTGTGATCCAGGTGATCAGTTTGGTTCATTTTCTGTAATTGTGGTTTCCATTCTGTCTGCTCTCTGATGGGTCATTTAGGTCACTGTAGAACACCAAATAGAATTCTATGGGCTATGCAGTAGATTCCATCAGTTATATATTGTACAAATAGTAGCATATATATGTCAATTCCAGCCTCTCAATTCACCACCCTTTCCCCTTTGAAACCCATTTTTTCCCCTCCATGTCTATGTCTCAATGTCTCCTTTGCAAGTAAGATCAACTTAACCATCTTTCTAGGTTCCACATATATGCATTCATATACTGTATTTGTTTTCCTCTTTCTGACTTACTTCACTATGTATGATAGTTTTTAGTTCCATCAACCTCAATGCAAATGACACTATTTCATTCCTTTTTGTGACTGAGTGATATTCCATTTTATATGTGTACCACATCTTTATTTTTTCTGCTGATGGACATCTAGGTTGCTTCCATGTCCTGACTATTGAAAATAGTGCTTCAGTGAGCATTGAGGTGCGTGTATCTTTTTGAATTATGGTTTTCTCTAGGTATATGCTTGGGGCTTCCCAGATAGTTCAGTTGATAAATAATCCACTTGCAATGCAGGAGACCCTGGTTCTATTCCTGGTTGGGAAGATCCCCTGGAGAAGGGAAAGGCTACCCACTCTAGTATTCTGGCTTGGAGAATTCCATGGACTATATGGTCCACAGGATCGTAAAGAGCGAACACGACTGAGAGACTTTCACTTCACTAGGTATGTGCTTAGTAGTGGGATTGCTGGGTCCTATGGTAACTCTATATTTAGTGTTGCAAGGAACCTCCATAATGTTTTCCACAGTGGCTGTACCACTTTACACTCCCACCAACAGTGTAGGAGTGTTACGTTTTCTCCAAACCCCTTACAACATTTATTGTTTGTAGATTTTTTTAATGATGGCCATTCTGACTGGTGTGAGTTGATACTTCTTTATAGCTTTGATTTGAATTTCTCTAATAATTAATCACATGGGCATCTTTTAATGTGTTTGTTGGCCTTTTGTATATTTTCTTTGGAGAAATGTCTATTTAGGTTTTCTACCCATTTTTTTTAAATTGGATTTACTTTTTTTTTTTTTATTGTGTTACATGAGCTATTTGTATATTTTCCAAGTAAATCCTTTGCCAGGTGTTTCATTTGCAAGTTTTTTTTTTTTTTTTCCCATTCTGAGGGTTGCCTTTTTGTGTACTTTAAGCTTTTTTTTAATGCAAAAGTTTTTAAGTTTAATTAGGCCCCATTTGTTAATTTTTGTTTTTATTTTCATTACTTTAGGAGGTAGGTCAAAAAAGATCTTAGTGCAATTTATGTCAAAGAGAGTTCTACTTGTTTTTCTCTAAGAGCCTTATAGTATGTGGCCTTACATTTAAGTCTTTAATCCATTTTGAATTTATTTTTGTGTATGATGTTAGAAAGATGATAGGTATTTTTAACATCAATCTTTGATGTTCTGATAACAGATGACATCTCTTTTGGAAATATCAATATTTTTATGACATTTCCTTCCCTAAGGTTTGTGAAACATTTTTACTATACTCTCAGATTTACCATGTAGATTATTTTGGGGGGCACAAATACATAATTAGAGACTATCTGCGTTATCAATAATTTGAAACCTTTTAAACAAATGAATAGCTTTGATAATTTTTTCAGAACTTAAAACTATCATCTTATGATAGCTAGATGGATTTGGGAAATTATTTTGTGAAGTTAGAATCCATTCTTCTCCAACTTTGGGTATACAATATAGATCTCAAATACAGATATGAAAGCCAGAGACAGCAGAAGATGCCACAAGGAAGTCCTGGGAAGGGGTGGGGAGGTTTCCCCACTGGTCCGTGTGCCGTTGAGGGGGGTGATTGCTCAGTAAAATACAGTCCCCACCTTTATGAAGACGATATCATGATCATATATATAGGCCAGGAAGACGGACACGATGAACTTCCCCACTTAAAAGACTGGCTCCAGGTCTAGAGGAGTGTGATTCAGCATCACTCCTAAGGAAACAGACCTTGACCCTCACAGCAAAGTTCCTCTCTAAGGTCACTTCTCTGGTCTAATATCCTTTGCATTAAACTATCATCTCATTTAATTATGCTTCCTCTGTCTCTGACACATTCCTGTCTGCACTGCTCTTATTGTTTCTGTTCATAGATTTATAAATAACCTTTGCAGACAATAAGGAAAAAGTTCAGTTGAACTTTGTATCTGGAGACCATAGATGAAATCACTAACAACATTTAAACAAAATCATATCTTCCTTCCTTTTTGGCAAGAATAGATAGACTTTTGCCAGACGTTTTTCAAAAGCAAAAAGGACTTATGCTTTTTGAAAGCAAAAAGGACTTTGCTTCCTGCAGTTGATGGCTATGAAGCAGACAATTTTATTTCTTGCTGAAAACTGAATTTCTCCTCATAATATTGCCATTATACGATTATAGTTTCCCAAGAAATTTTTATTCAATACCTATTATGTTACACAGGAATTATGTTATACAAAAGTTCTTGTAGATATTCAACAAAGAATGCTGGTGAAATTAACCTTTTTGAAGGAAAGAATATCTGTCAAGGGTTAGATTTGTATAATTAGACATTGCATTTCCTGATGTTTAACTCACCCACATTTCTTTAAAATGTTATTTTGATTTATTTATGGATGCAAAGCATATTTGTAGTACTTTCTTCATAAGATTTGGGGTGAATTAAATCATCATTTATGTAGACCCATAGTAGGATGTGCTACACATGGAAATTATAATTCTTCTCACTTTCTTCTTCCTTTTCTTTCACATAATTTTCCTTCACATCTCATCTTCCTCTTCTCTTCTTTTTTCCATGACCTCCTCCTCCTTCTCAATATTATTATTGCCAATATTAGCATTGGTATGATGGGCACCTAAGGACAACTGGGGAGCTTATTTATTCAGCAATATGTATCAGGATCCATTGAAAACAAAGTGTTAGATTGGGTTGGCCAAAATTTCATTCTGGATTTTCGGTAAAATGTTAAAATATTTGGTTGTAAATTTTAAAGGAAGAAAAAACACAAGAGATAAAATTATCAGCGTTTAAAAAAGGCCTAAAAACCTATTCCTTCGTTATTTGTCTTTAGAGATATAGATGCAACACTTTTATCTGAAATTAATATTGAAATTTCCTAAGTAAAAATGTAGCCCCGTGTTTCAAGAGGAGGTGCTTTCATTAATGATTACACCAGAGGTATCTCCCAAGAGGAGTGGTGGCCGCTTCTTGCTCATCTCCTGGGATGTCTTTCTTTCTTTTATATCTTTCTCAAGTTCCAGTCCCAGTCTTTATTTTTATTTTTCGAAAGAACTGACTCTGACCATTTAGCTAAATTAGAATCGTCAATGCCACTAAGCCCCTATCATTTTACAATAAAGTCTCACAAATCATTCATGTGTTTGTTATTCTATTTTTACTGATATGTTCTATAAAATTTAGGACTATAATCCCAACTAGCCTTAGGAAGTAGGGGTTGTATGTTTCCAAAATACCAAACACTACTGGGCTTTGTAATTTGTGCTCAATTATGATTTCTCATGTAATTCCAAATCACAATGCTATGAGTTCATAAAGAAAATTATATTTAAGCATGTGAAACATCTTTTGTTCAATCTTTAACTACAGGCATGATATTTCTAACCAGGTCAATTTTGCCTGGTGTATACTTTCATAGGTTGTCTACATGTCAACTGTAAGGATTGGTAGTATTTTCTAGAGAGTAAGGAGCTTTATAACCATTATTTTGGTTTTTATTTCATAGTTCTGTGAATCCTTTTATTTATTATTTATAGGTGAATCTTTATATTAAAAACAATCAAAACAAAATCTCAAAGACAGCTTGCTTTTTTTTTTTCATGTAAAGTTACATTATATCTACACTCAATTTTAACCAGTGGTTATTTGGCATATATTGTCGGTAGAGGTATGCCTGTAATATATAGTCATACATGTTAAATATTTGATGTGTAGAGTTTTCTATATTAAAGTGACAGTGTTAATTTGTCAACTCAGATACAAAGGCACTATTACAAGAGACAGGCAAAGATGTATGATATTAATATCATTACTGAGTAAACAGAGTAAGAAGATATCAGAAACTAGATAATGCTATGTGAACACTCAGTATTAGCAAGAATGTGCCTGACCTTAATTTTTTGCTGAAAACTTATGTTCTTTCTTCCTTTGGTCTTTCTCAGATATTCACAGGAATGCCTCTTTCCTTATAAAATATTCTTCTTTCTACATTAAAGTGAGCAGAATGTACTCTAAAGAAAAAAAAAAAAAAAAAAAAGCAGGCAGTCCTGCTGAAGACCCAAGCTGCTTATGGAGATAAAAGTGAAGAGAAACTTAAGTCATCTAATTAAAATATATATTCAGAAAATATAGGGTTGTTTCAGAAGTACATATATTTTAAAGAACTTTAGGGAGGTTTTATTTTTAATATTTTTTTTTCTATAAAATTTAGGGTTACTTCAGAGATCATGTTTGGAGTGTAGGGATTAGAGTTTTGAAAAGCCCACGAAGGAAAGTTTTAGTGAAAGAAATACTTGCAGCAAGATATTTTAAGATTTTTTTTCCTATTGTACTCACCAGATGTTTTGGTTATTTTTGTTTTGTTTACTTTTACTATGCATAAAAGTAAAGAGATAAATATTAAATTGACAAGGGTGGTAATTAAAATCACTGGTTTAAAAATGCATGAAAAAGATATCACTGTCACCAAGTTAGGACAGTAAAGATCATGGAAAATCAATTCTACACGTACTTAAAGCAAGGTATATTTTATATAAATTCAATGATATTAACCTTCAAAGTTTATATGATAAAGAGAGCAATATGAGATGATGAATGATAGAAAAAAAATAATTGTTTTCATTTCTATAGTGACAGAAAATCTCAAGAGAAGATTAGCAATCTGATGTGTATTGGGAAGACTATGCAGAAACTGATATCTAAACTCATTTATTTATTTATGGCTGTTCTGGGTCTTTGTTGCTGCACCTAGGCTTTTTCTAGTTGCAATGTGTAGGCTTCTGCTGTGGTGGCTTCCCTTGTTGTGGAGCATGGGCTCTAGGGCATGGGCTTCAGTAGTTGTGGCTGCTGCTGCTGCTAAATCACTTCAGTCATGTCCTACTCTGTGCGACCCCATGGACTGCAGCCCACCAGGCTCCCCTGTCCCTGGGATTCTCCAGGAAAGAACACTGGAGTGGGTTGCCATTTCCTTCTCCAATGCATGAAAGTGAAAAGTGAAAATGAGGTCGCTCAATCATGTCTGACTCTTAGCGACCCCATGGACTACAGCCTACCAGGCTCCTCCATCCATGGGATTTTCCAGGCAAGAGTACTGGAATGGGGTGTCATTGCCTTCTCTAGTAGTTGTGGCACATGGGCTTAATTATTCTAAGGCATGTGGAATGCTCCTGGATCAAGGATCAAACTTGTAAATCTGTGTACCCTGAACTGTCAGGCAGATTCTTTACCACAGGACCACCAGGGAAGTTCAAAAACTGAATTATAGGAAAGAGAGAGGTAAATATGCAGAGGATTTGCTTAGAAGAAACTGAACTTTAGCAATCTGATAAAGGCTGCAAATACCAGATCTAGAGATTAATTGAACTTTTCCTTGTCCATCTTGAAATAAGTTGTGATTTTTTCCAGGAAAAGAGGCAGTGTGTGTCACTCATGGGCACTATTTCATGGCCTGATAGCATGGAAATATCCCTTAACAGCTTCATAGAGGTCATCCCATCTGCCAAGGACTAATTAAAACCAGATCTGTACCAGCTATTAAAGTTAGGACTTGGCAATCTTTTTTCTCTATGTAGCCGTCTAAATCCATAGTGTTCAGGGGCCCTTACATCCAGTTTAGTGTTTTCTTCTTCAGTTACTACTGATGGAGCTGCAATAGAGTGAGGATGAATGTTATCTTGCCTTTGAATCTTGAAAGTTAATTTGTCTTTAAACTGAAGACTTCAAATCCATGAACCAGAAGTGTCAGAAATAAATACACATTTATATATTCTGGTGAGATGATTCAATGCATCAGTGTTGTGCATAAACATACAGGATGAATCCTCCAAAGCAACTGACTTCTCAATTTTACATAGTGTCAAACAGAAGAAAGAAAAGAATATTTGTTTTTTAGTAATCCAAGGATTTTCAAAATGTGTTTTGAAATTATAAGCAAAATAACATAAGGAATAAGAAATGGCTTTTATTAAGTATGCTTTTGAAGATAAGACAAATGCATTGTTTTAAAATATATATATATATGACATTTGTGTATACACATACTATCTCTCTCTCTCTCTCTCTATATATATATATATATATATATATATATACACATGTATATACATGTATATATTGGATTTGCCTGATGGCTCAGGTGGTCAGGAATCTGCCTGTAATGCAGGAGACGCAGGTTCAACCACTGGGTTGTGAAGACCCCCTGGAGGAGGGAATGGCAACCCACTCCATTATTCTTGCCTATGAAATCCCATGGACAGAAGAGCCTGGTGGGCTACAGTACATGGGGTTGCAAGGAGTCAAACATGACTTAGTGACTGAGCACACACGTGTGTGCACACACACACGTATATGTATGTGACTGCACTTTGTATTAAACTGTTTAGTATGTGATCTTTTCTATGTAATTGTGTGAAACGAAGCCTAACAAACAGAGGATAAGGAAGGGGCTTCTTCTGATGCCCATGAGAGTTGTGATTAAACTTACACTGAAAATCAAGAAGTTTTTTTTTTTGATCTGGGAGCTCTCAAGGAAATCTTTTTCATTACACTAGAATATCAAATCATAAACCAAATTTATGAAGAATTTTTTTTTCTGTACTAAGAACCTGATGTAAATTGCAGTGACCACTGAGGTATCTTTCTCAGTTAACTGTTTTTAGTTATAATTTGAAGAATCAAAGTTAACATCTTAAATCGTGCCATAGCTTAAATTTGTTTCTATCACCGTTATTAATTTTTTCATTCTCTTTCAATTTCTGTTAATATATGGACATAGCTATCAAAATAGAAAAGCAATTACCACTTTACAATAATTATTACATGCTTAGAAAAACCTTTATTTCATAAAATATTTTATTACCAATAGATTTCTTAAAATATTATACAATAATTTTGTGTGTGTGTACCAATATTTTGTGTATTCATTATCACTAGCATCCATTAAAATGGGATTATGATATCTGATTGATTTACACATTTTACAAGTATTATCCATGGATAATATTCATTCATTCTCTGAAATATATCTTGAATAGCTCTTAAGTATCAGGCACTGGTCTACATTCAATGGATACAGCAATAAAAACAACAAAGTGCTTATGTTTAATGTGCTTTTTATTACATGGGAGAAGAGGCAGATAATATGCAAATAAATGAAAAAATGATGGTAATTGGCTTAGAGACAAAGCAGGGGAAATTAGATTAACAATAACCAGATGGGCCAAGATTGATATTTTATATGGCGTGGTCAAGAAGAGTCTTTCTGTTTAGGAGACACAAACCACATAGTCTTTGAATAGCAAAGGTTCAACTTTAAGATTTATGAACTATTAAAAGGGGGTTAGAGTAACAAGGAATCAGCCACTAAGAAGTAAAGAAAACTCTAAAGAACAAGGATTCTAGATGTAGCATATGGGGGCTTTCCAGGTGGAGCAGTGGTAAAGAATCCACTTGCTAATGCAGGAAATGCAAGAGACCTGGGTTTGATCCCTGGGTAGGGAAGATCCCCTGGAGGAGAAAAAATGGCAATCAACTTCAATATTCTTGCTTGGGAAATCCCATGGACTGAGCAGCTTGGCGGGCTGCAGTCTATGGCATGGCAGAGTCAGACAGGATTGAGCAACTGAACACAATTGAGATGTAGCATATAGCAGCCATGCCCCCTAGGTTGAGAAGAAGTGCAAAAGAGGATTCTTTTACCTTGGCCAGGACTGTGATCCAGTCCTTGTTTGAAAGGGTATGGTGATGGCTCATTGAATGGCAAACAAGTCACATGGTGTCACACCAGTGCAGTTTCCTGGTAATCTGTCCCCTTGAGTGCCAGGGAAAACTTAAGCAGAGGTACGTTGATCAAGAATCTTCTTCAGCCCTACAGTTCGAAAGCAGCAATGAATAGTTTTGAACAGAGAATTAATATGACCAGATATCTCTTGATAAGGATAACTCTGGTTGATTGGTTGAACAGAGAGAATAAAAGTTAAAAGTAGAAAAAGAGACATTGGTTATAAACTGTAGTAGTAATCTAATGGAAGTTAACTGGTTAATTTGTCTAGAACACTAATGGTAGAGATGGTGGGCAGTGGTCAATATTATACCTACACACATATGACACACACACAGTTTAAAGAGAGAGTTACAATGTTGTATAAAAGAGTATGTGTTAAAGAAGACTAAGTTTTGGGTTTAGTAAATGGAAGAATGCAGTTATTTCTAAAGTGAGAAATATTGCAGAATGATAATGCTTTGTATGAAAATGAGGTGTCCCCTTTTGTATACTTCATGGTTGAGATGCCTCATAATTTTTACTTATATACTTACATTTTAATTGTAATATCTGTGATTAACAATGTTTTATATTTTTAATTTTTATTTTATATTGGCATATACTTGACTTGGGCTTCACTGGTGGCTCAGAGGGTAAAGAATCTGCCTATAATATGGGAGGCCTGGGTCCAATACCTATGTTAGGAAGATCCCCTGAAGGAAGGCATGGCAACCCACTCCAGTATTCTTGCCTGGAAAATCCCCATGGAAAGAGGAGCCTGGTGGGCTACAGTCCATGGGGTCACAAAAGTTAGGACATAACTGAGCAACTAAGCATAGCACAGCACATACTTGATTTGCAATGTTGTGTTAGTTTTAAGTATACAACCAAAGTTATTCAATTATGCATATACATATATCTATTCTTTTTCAAGTTCTTTTTCTACTTGTTATTACAGAATATTGAGTAGAGTTCATTGTGCTAAGCAATAGGTCCTTGTTGGCTGTCTATTTTATACATGGTAGTGTGTATATCCTAGAGAAAGAAATGGGAACAGACTCTAGTATTCTTGCTCAGAAAATTTCATGGACAGGGAGCTTGATGGACTAAAGTTCATGGGGTCGCAAAGAGTCAGATGTGGCTGAGCATGCACACATGCATATGTGTATATGTTAATCCCATATTTCCCTTCCCCTTTGGAAACCAAAAGGTGGTTTCTAAGTCTGTGAGTCTGTTTCTGTTTTCTAAATAAGTTCATTTATATCATTTTCAGATTCTGCATATAAATAATATCATATATTTGTTTTTCTCTGACTTAACTTCACATAGTATTATCAATCTCGAGGATCATCCATTTTGCTGCAAATGATATTATTTCATTTTTTATATGGCTGAGTAATATTTATTGTATATTTGTATCACATCTTCTTTGTATATTCATCTGTCAGTAGACATTTAGGTTGTTCACATATCTTTTATTACAAATAGGGTTGCTGTGAACAGGGGGTGCATATATCATTTTGAACCATAGTTTCTTCTGGATATATGCCCATGAGTGGAGCAGTTGGGGTGGTTCACATGGTAGCTTTATTTATTGTTTTGTAAGGTCCCTAAATACTGTTTACCACAGTGGCTGTACCAATTTACATTCCCAACAAGAGTGTATGAGAGTTCCCTTTACTCCACACCCTCTCCAGCATTTGTTTGTAGACTTTTTGATGACAGCCATTATGACCAGTGTGAAGTGATATCCCACTGTCATTTTGATTTGCATTTCTCTAATAATCTTTCCATGTGCCTCTTGGCGATCTGTATGTCTTCTTTGGAGAAATGTCTATATAGATCTTCTGATCATCTGAAATTTTTTTAATTTTTATATTGAACTGTATGAGCTGTTTGCAAATTTTGGACATTAATCCCTTGTCAATTGCATTGTTTGAAAATATTTCCTTCTATTCTGTGGGTTGTGTTTTCATTTTGCTTATGGTTTCTTTTTCTGGGCAAAAGCTTTTGAGTTTAATTAGGTCCCATTTGGTTTTGTTTGTTTTTATTTCTATTACTGTAGGAGATGGATCAAAAATGTATTACTTGATTATTGTGCTTTTATTTCACTTGTCTCTAAGCATTTCTTTTAAATTTCTTCCTCGATTTCTTCAGTGATCCATTCGTTGTGTAGTATATTGTTTATTCTCCACTTTTTCTTTTTCTTTTTTTTTTTTACAGTTTAGTTCTTCTTGTAGCTGATTTCTAATAGCATGGTCAAAAAAGATGCTTGATAGGGTTTTTATTTTCTTAAATTGACTGAGGCTCACTTTAATCCCAGCATGTGATCAATCCTGGAGAATATACCATGTGCACTTGAGAAGAATGTATATTTTGTTGCTTTTAGATGAAGTGAACTACAAATATAAATTAAGTGCACCTGGTCTAATTGTAATTTAAGACCTTACTATGTTTCCTTATTGATTTTCTCTCTGAATCATCTGTCTGCTGATGAGAATGGGATTTTAAAGTCTCCAACTATTATTATGTTGCTATTGATTTTTTTTTTTCTCTTATGGCTGTTCACATTTGCTTTATGTAATATACTGAGGTGGTCTTAATGTTGATTGCATATATATTTGCAACTGATATCTTCTTCTAGGATTGATCCTTTCTTCATTATGTACTGTCCTTCTTTGTCTCTTGTAACAGTCTTTAAGGTCTATTTTATCTAATATGAGTATTTCTACAAAAGTTTTCTTTTGATTTCCATTTGTATGGAATACCTTTCTCCATCCCCTCATTTTCAGTCTGGTGTGTCACTGGGTCTGAAGTGGGCCTTTTGTGAACAGCATATATATAGCTCTTATTTATGTATCCTTTCAGCCAGCCTATGTATTTTGGTTGGAGTACTAAATCTGCTTATGTTTAAACTAATTATTGATATGTATTTCCTTATTGCCATTTTGTTAATTGTTTTGGATTTGTTTCTGGAGGCTTTTTTTCTTCTAATTTTTTTTTCCCTTTTGTTTCGTTGTTGTGATTTGATGACTAACTTTAGTTTTGTGTTTAGATTCTTTTTTCTTTGTTGTGTGTGTATCTATTATAGAATTTTGGTTTTTGGTTACCATGAGGTTTTGATATATCAGTCTATATATATAAAAAAAAATGCTGGCCTTTTACTTTCAAAAGTATTTCCAATATCGTGTATTTGTACCCTCTTCTCATGATTGCTGGTTTTGATATCATATTTGTGTGTGGATAAATTTCCTACCTTTGCTGTATCTCTGCCTTTATCATCCCTTTTAGTTTTAGGTATACAGTAAAGTGATTGTTATACATGAATATATACTTGTTTTAAGTTATTACAAGATGCTGAATATAGTTCCCTCTACTATATAGTAAGTCATTGTTTGTTTCTATGTTATATATAATTGTGTGCATACTTTAATCCCAAGCTCCTAATTTATCCCTCTGCCCATTTTGTGACTGTGTTTGTTTTCTATGTCTGTGAATCTATTGTTGTTTTGTAAATAAGTTCATATATATATATATATATATATTCTACATATAAGTGGTATCATATGATATTTGTCTGTCTTCACTTAGCATCATAATCTATGGGGCCATCCATGTTGCTTCTTTTTTATAGCTGTAATATCCCACCATGTGTGTGTACTACATTTTTGTCTGTTCCTCTGTTGATGGACACTTAGGTTGCTTTCATATCTTGGCTGTGGTAAACAATGCTGCTATATAGGGGGGACGTATATCTTTTTGAATTAAAGTTTTCTCTGGATATATGCCCAGAAGTGAGATCTCTGGATCATATGACAAGTCTATTTTTAGTTTGAGGAGTCTCTAAACTCTTTTCCATAGTGGTTGTACCAGTTTACATTCATCCCAACAGTGTAGGAGAAAGCCTACCCTCTTCTTACGCTCCCCTCCCCTCCCTTTTCTCCTCACTGATTATTTGTAGACTTTTTGATGATAGCCATTCTGACAAGGTGAGCTGATACCTCATTGTAGTTTTGAGTTTCATTTCTCTAGTAATTTAGCAATGTTAAATAAGATGCCTCATTTAGATCTAAGTGGAGACAGCCAGGAACATGCCCATATGTTGACAGGGAGTTCCTAAGAGAAGCATGGATTAAAGGTAAATATTTGAGACCCATGGGCAACCGATGGTATTTTAAACTGTCCAAATGTATAGAATCATATATAATAGAAGTATAGCTACAGAAGGCAGACTGAATTCCCTCAGGAGGTAAGGAAAATTCAATAAAAAATAGTAAGAAATAGCATTAAATTAAGAGGAAAAAATCAAACCAAGATGGAGACTAATGAAGAAGATATTGTGAGATGGCTTAAGTGATCAACTGTGATAAAAATTCTGATAAGTCTAGTAAGATACATTCTGATGAATGACCATTGAATTTAGTAATATTATGATCACAGATAACCCTTAAATATTATAGTGTGAATATGAGGGAGGTAAATTTAAGGTATATTTCAGAGGGAAGAATATTTTGAAGACAGTAATTTAGCCACTGTCTAATTGTAAATAGGGAGAGTAGTTCTCAATTATAAGGATGGGACAGGGTAGATAAAGTAGGTAAGTAAAAGAAAAAGGATTGCAGTGAAAGTAGAGAAAAGAAGTTAAAAATGGTTGGGTCAATAGAATGGTGGAATACCAGTGCCTTCAAGTAATTTTTGAGGTAAGAAGAAGAGATACTAGAAATCAATATTACAGAGAGGTACGGTTATGGATAATAACAAAATTTCATGTATGTCCAGAAAGTGTTGGCTAAGTCAGACAGAAGACATAATTATTGGATAAGAGTACATAAAGAAATAAGTGCATATGTTGATAAACTCATCAGGTTATTGCAACCATCAAAAATTATGAAAAAAACATGCTTTTAGATCTGAGAATAGATTGCTCAAGTAATACGTTGTTGACTATGTTTGACATATAATTGTATTAGAGGATAGTTGTATAATTAATATTATGAATTATAGATTTCTTTAGAGGTGAAGAATGAGAATTTACCTTTTAAAATATAGTTTTATTTATTTACTTTTGTCTGCACTGGGTCTTCATTGCTATTCATGTGCTTTCTCTAGTTGTGTGTGTAGGCTTTTCCTTGCAGTGGATTCTCTTGTAGAGCACGAGCTCTAGGGAACTCAGGATTCAGTGGTTTTGACATGCCAACTCTCAGGGCTCCATAGTTGTGGCACACAGGCTTATATGTCCCATGGCATGTGGAATCTCCCTGGACCAGGGATAAAACCCATGTCCCCTGCATTGGCAGGTAGAGTCTTTAGCACTGAACCACAAAGGAAGTCCTTAACTTTTTAATATGTACCTCAAATGATTATATGTAAACCAATAGCCTTCTAGTGTACGTATTTGTATAACAATTGCTGAATTCTTTTAAATCAATCAATAAAATTTGGGAGATTGATGTGGCTTAAAGCCAAATCTATTTAATATCATATGTACAGATATAGCTAAAAACAGTGAAGTTCTTTGATTTTGTTGTGTTGTTACATAGAATTTTTCATTTGTTACAGCTTCTCGAGAAAATTAAAACCCATCAAAGTGCTTAGTGAAAATGGAAACAAGGAAGAACGATTCTGTGCCAAATTTTATGCCTAAAATTATCCTTGGGTTTGCATTTCCTAAAGTCTTTCCTTTTGACTTTCACATTTTTGATTTTATAGAATAGTTTTCCAATTAAAATTTTAAATTTAAACTCTAAGTCTTCAGTCCAAAATACATTATTTTGGCCATTAACTTAGATACATGAGAATTATGTAATGGCAGAAAAGGTAACTCAAAACTCTAATACACGTAAAGTCCTTTTAAGAATGTAAATGAAACATTCTTATTATTACAGAACTCCCATTTTCATAATGTTGAAGTTAATATATTTATCCTTCATGAGAAATAATATAAATCATATTAGCTACCAAACAATGAAAAATGTGCAAAGCACTGATCAGCCATGCATTGGCATGTGTTACCTTCTTTAATCTGAGTGATTGTGAGATAAGTGGGCCAGGCTATCTGAATTGGAATCGCCTGCATTACTTACTATATCACATTATACAGTTTCCTCTATTTGCTTTAGTTTTGTCACCTATACAATGGAAATGTTCATTGTCTTCTATCTCATTGACCTGTTACGAAGAAAGTTAAAACATTTAGATTGTTAGTAATTTAACAATACATTAAACTGTTATTTTATTGGTATTAATTTTCACAACAAATTAGCCAGTTGGGTATTTATTTTCTCCTTTGAAAATGTGCAGCAGAGGAATGAAATTTACTTGGTATTAAACAAATTTACACCCTCCCACATAACTAAGTGAGAGAGTGAAGATTCAGCTTTGAATTCTGCCTGACTCTGTATCTTTTCTTTTTGCTGCAACACCTCATGCACATTGTCCTGTATTTGTAATATAATTTCATCAGCTTAAACCTCAGGTCTGAAAAACAAAATTGTCATATTCTGTTTAGGTGATGATAAGTACATGAAGAAAATTCTAGAAAATTTGAAAAAATTAGGAAATACAAATATAGATATCTCAATGTGTGGTATTTGAGAACAGATGGTACATATATGTTAATAAGTTTTAAACACTGTATAGTGTTATTGAAGTTACTGGGGAAATGTGTCAGGTTAATATTTGATTTATAAGATGTAAAGAGGAAAAGAGGTCTTAATAAGTAAATAAGTAAAAAAAAATGAACTCTTGAACACTCAATAATTTTTGAACAGGTTTTGAGGACATATCATTTAGGAGGAATTTATGAAGCTGCATTTCACAGTGGAGCTTACATTTAGATTCCAAAAATAACATTTTGGCATAATGCTTGAAGATATCAATGTTTATCTAAATACAGGAAGTGTTATTATGTTTTTAAAATAAGTAATTTTAAAATTAATTTACTTCACTCTGTATAATAAGCTCTAGTTTCATCCACCTCTTTAGAACTGATTCAGAAATATGTGAATAAATTAAATAAATTTGAAAATAGTCCTCTGGGAAAATATTTATTAACTCTATGTAACAGAACTCTATGTATGTAACTCTATGTACATGTTACTCTATGTAACCTGCAATCGATGATAAGAAAACTAGCAAGAAGAATATGAAAGAATCAGAAACAGAAGACAATAATTTAAATTTAGCATGTAAGATGATTGTTCCTTTTTATTAACAACAAAGTAACAACCCCCAACAGATTATAATGCCTAAATTAAATTGTATATAGTAATATACAATACAAAGTATAAGAGCAACATCATGAAAAATCGTTAATATTTCTAATTTATTAGTTAAAGGATCTAAGTGAAAATTGGAGAGTACATTACCATTACCTTTTCTCATTGACTTCTAAAAAAGACAGCACTTTTTCTCCCGGTTTTGGTTTTGAACAAGTTGTAATTATTTCAATTACAATAAACTAGGTATTTTAATATTAAATTATTTATGTACTAAAATATATAATCATAATAAGCATGTTATTTAATACTATCATTATGGTGGTAATGGTTTAGTCACTCAGTCATGTTTAACTGATGTGACCCCATGGACTGTAGACAGCAGGCTCCTCTCTCCTGCCATTTCCCTGGCAAGAATACTGGAGTGGGTTACCATTTCCTTCTCCAGGGGATCTTCCCAACTCAGGTATCAAACCCATGTCTTCTGCATTGCAGGCAGATTATTTACCAACTGAGCCACTTGAGGAGCCTATACTCTCATTATACTCACTATTAATACTCAGTATTCTTATTTGTAATTTAATGTTAAAAAAAGACTACAATGTCTTGTTGGAAAGCCAACCTTTGAACTTAAGCTATTATAAAAGTGTCATTCTTGATTTCTCCTGGTTCTCCCTCTAATAAGAGAAAGTGATACATACAGAGCCTAAATTTTAGATTTTTGTTCCTGACAAGATGGGAGATTAGATAGTGTTGAAGGTCTCTCCATTAAATTACAGTTCAAATTTTCATCAAATAAAATGTCTCATTACTGGGAATTTACAAAGCACATTTACAAACTTTTCCCCATTTTAGGGGACAAACAGAATTAAAAGCAATTTTCATAATTTGCATCTCCATATCCACAAGTAATTCTCAATACACTTAGGTGAGCTGCTAATACTCAGTGATAATGTGCCACTCTCCAGAATTAATACTGACTCTCTTGTGCAAATCTCTTTATATGTGATTCAGGGAAGTGTAATTAGCACATTAATTTATTATGCAGATAACCATCTAAATGCTAAAACCTTTTTAAATTCAACTCATTCCATCTGACTTTTAAATCAGAAGAGACATATGGCTCTAAAAGTATGTTAAACACCATAAAATCAGGACTCTACAGAATGAGAAGGATTTTATTTTAGAATCATTTAAACTCTTTTGAAAACATCTCACTCTCTATTATGAACAAAAAATGATGTTAAGATTCAAATTATTTTGATCAACTATAATTTTATCAAAACATGAAAGTGATTTATAAATTAGACATAACTATTCACACTCAAACATGTTCAGAATTAAGGCTTGAAAATATCTACTGGGGAACGCATGTACACCTGTGGTGGATTCGTGTCAATCTATGCCAAAACCAATACAGAATTGTAAAGTAAAAATTAAAAATAAATAAATAAATAAATAAATAAAAAAGAAAATATCTACTGGGAAGTGTCACAGTATTAACCACTGCTCTTACCTCCTGGTCCAATCTGTACCACAGGTGCCGAGTCCATGCTGTGTTAGCTTAGCACCACCCCCACCCCAGTTTCAAAGACAGCTCTGAGGATGCCTGGTATTAAGTTAAGCTTGGGACATATCTGACTTACAGTGAGGTATCTGAGTGTTCATCAGTGTTTTTCTAAATTATAGATGTTAAAGAAACTACTATTATGACCACAGTTTAAACAATTTGCTGTTCACTGGCTCAGTTGTATCTGACACTTTGCGACCCCAGGGACTGCAGCACACCACGATTCCCTGTCCTTCATCATCTCCCACAGTTTGCTCAAACTCAAGCCCATTGAGTCAGTGATGCCATCTATCTCATTCTCTGTCATCCTCTTCTCCTACTGCCATCAGTATTTCCCAGCATCAGGGTCTTTTCTAATGAGTCAGTTCTGCACATCAGGTGGCCAAAGTTTTGGAGCTTCAGTTTCAGCATCAGCCCTTTTGATGAATATTCAGAAGGACTGATTGGTTTCCTTTAGGAAAGACAGGTTTGGTCTCCTTGCGGTCCAAGGGACTCTCAAAAGTCTTCTCCAACACCACAGTTCAAAGCATCCTTCTGTGTTGTCTTCTTTATGGTCCACCTCTCACATCTCACATACACAACCGCTGGAAAAACCATAGCTTTGACTATACAAACATTTGTTGACAAAGTAATCTTTTTACTTTTTAATATGCTGTCTAGGGTTTTCACAGCTTTTCTTCCAAGGAGCAAGTATCTTTCAATTTTATGGCTGCAATCACCATCTGCAGTGATTTTTGAGCCCAAGAAAATAAACTCTGTCACTATTTCCATTGCTCCCCCATCTATTTGCCATGAAGTGATGGGACTGGATGCCATGATCTTTGTTTTTTGAACGTTGGCTTTAAGCTAGTTGTTTCACTCTCCTCTTTCACTTTCAAGAGACTCTTTAGTCCCTCTTTGCTTTCTGCCATAATGGTGGTATCATCTGTATATTTGAGGTTATAGGTATTTCTCCCAGCAATCTTGATTCCAGCTTGTGCTTCTTCCAGCCCAGCGTTTCTCATGACGTACTCTGCATATAAGTTAAATAATCAGGGTGGCAATATACAGCCTTGATGCACTGCTCTCCCAGTTTGGAACCAGTCCATTGTTCCATTTCTGGTTCTAACTGTTGCTTCTTGACCTGCATACAGATTCTCAGGAGGCAGGTAGGGTTGTCTGGCATTCCCATCTCTTTAAGAATTTTCCGAAGTTTCTTGTGATCCACACAGTCAAAAGTTTTAGTGTAGTCAATAAAGCATAAGTAAATGTTTTTTCCTGGAATTCTCTTGCTTTTTTCTATGATCCAGCAGATATTGGTAATTTGATATCTGGTTCCTTTGCCTTTTCTAAATCCAACTTGGACATATGGAAGTTCTTGGTTCACATACTGTTGAAGCCTAGCTTGGAGAATTTTGAGCATTATTTTGCTAGCGTGTGACATGAGTACAATTATGCAGTAGTTTGAGGATTCTTTGACCTTACCTTTCTTCTGGATTGCAATGAACACTGATCTTTTCCAGTCCTGTGGCCACTGCTGAGTTCTCCAAATTTGCTGGCATATTGAGTGCAGCACTTCCACAGCATCATCTTTTAGAATTTGAAATAGCTCAGCTGGAATTTCATCACCACCACTAGCTTTTTTGCTAATGATGCTTCCTAAGGCCTACGTGATTTTGCACTCCAAGATGTCTGCCTCTAGGTGTGATCACACCATCGTGGTTATCTGGTCATCGAGATATTTTTGTATAGTTCTGTGTATTCTTGCCACCTCTTTTTAATACCTTCTGCTTCCATACTGCTTCTGTCCTTTATTGTGCCCACCTTAGCATGAAATGTTCCCTTCATATCTCTAATTTTTTGAAGTTATAGCTAGTCTTTCCCATTCTATTGTTTTCTTCCTTTTCTTTGCAATGTTCACTTAGGAAGGCTTTTTATCTCTCCTTTCTAATCGTTGGAACTTTGCATTCAGATGTGTATATCTTTCCTTTTCTTCTTTGCCTTTCACTTCTCATCTTTTCTCAGCTATTTGTAAGGCCTCCTCTGACAACCATTTTGCCATTTTGCAGTTTTTTTTCTTGGGGATGGTTTTGATCACTCTCTCATATATAGTATTATAAACCTCCTTCCATAGTTTTTTAGGCAATCTATAAAATCTAATCCCTTAAATCTATTTATCACTTCCACTGTATCATTGTAAAGGATTTGGTTTTGATCATACCTGAAAGGCCTAGTAGTTTTCCTTACTTTCTTTAATTATTGTGGCTGCCTTTATTTAGGGAAATTTTTGCAGTAGCTAAGGGGACTTTGTTTAACAGGTTTTGATTGGGCTCCACTTGGAATTCCTTCCTCAATAGAGAAAAATAAGAATGTATTTCTGTGGAGCAAGATAGTGAATGTGGGAGGGGGGATTCCTGAATGTTCAACAGATGGAAAATGACCAAGAGGAAACATCAGCTTTAAGGAGGAAACCTGTCTCAAATTGACCTAAAAAGAGTCTTATTGGGGATAAGCCAGTGATCAGACATCACCTGTGTAGACTGGAAAAAAAAAAAAAAAAAAAAAGCACAATCTAAAAATTGAGTTTGTTTTTATTTGAGAGACAAAAGGGAGGACTTAACCCTGGAAGATAGCCTCTGAGTGAGCTCTGTGGGACTGCTGTAAAGAAGTAAGTGGGGGTAGAAAACATAGGGATTTTTGCAACAAAACTACGTAATCAGAACATCAAAAGTTACTGTTGAAACCAGACATATCAGGTTAATGAATTTAGCACTTTTTAATGTATGGGAAGGTGCAAGTGTCTAGGCTCAGTGAAATCATCTCTTTGATATGCACCTCACCTATCAAGGGCCAGTATCCCTTTTGTTCTCATCCTGAGTAGGTAAGGGTGGCTGTTGTATTTGAGGGCTTGGCAGTGGGCAGCCCATTTCTCTTCATCCAAGATTCCCTCAGGGCAGCTGTAGTGACTGATGGCTTGATGGATGCATCATTCTTTGTTTGCTGATATGGCTTTCAACAGTTTTTCCTCCCCACCTAGAGGATGGTTGGGGATGAACAGATGTCAGGGGTAGTTAGACACTGATGGTGGGGTATTCTGGCAAACCTGACTCAGTTGGAATCTTGATAAAACTGGCTCCTAAAGACAAGTCCAAGGATGAGTGCTATTCAAAAGAGAATCCTGACCAGAGTTTGGTTAATGAGGGATTCTTGCCAGAAAGGTAAAGATTAATTTCATTCTGAGCTATTATCTCCCTAGAAATGCAGTTTCTAATGATGCTATCTCCTAAAATGTCAATAATTTGGACTATGATGAAATATGTAATGTAAATTAATTACTATATTCTTCAATCTGGCAGAAAAATAATAGCTGTTCATTCATTTTATCATGTGGTAACTCTTCTTCACCCATTACAAGCATTTTGCATAGTTGGAATCAGCAAATAGGACTGCATTATCCTTCCAAGATACCATTTCACTTACCTGAATATTGGTGTCCACAGGATGGGGGGGACCAATACTTGTTATCACTGAATATGAACAATTAAGTATAACTCAGGTCAACAAAGATTAAGATGCACACACACAAATTGATTTAGCTTTAACCACATTCAAAAAATAAGTACTTGTAGTATGCCTATGAAAGACAAACTGTCAATGATCCTTGGTATTGTAGAAACTATACCCCATTGAAAAGAGACAGAGCCAGAAAGAGAGAAGGAGAGAGAGAGAAAGAAAGAAAAAAAATAGAGATAAACAGACAGATAGATAGATAGATAGACAGATAGATAGACAGAGAGAAGGAGGGCTACAGAGGGAAACAGACAGAGGGACAAAGTGAAGTAGCAAGAGAGAGACATACAAAGAAGCAGAGAGAGAAACAGAGAGGCAGATGGGAAAAGACAGAGAAAGAGATGAAGAGGGGAGAGAGATGACAGAGAATAAGAAAGACAGAAGAAGACAAAGTGACAGAGGGGAGACAAAGAGAGAGAGAAGGTGAGATATAGTGAGAAAGAGTAACAGAATGGAGGACAGAGAGAAAAGCAGATGGAGAGTGAGGAGAAAGAGACACACAGAGAGAAACACAGGGAAAGACACTTAGAAAATGACAGAGAAAGAAACAGTGGGACAGAGACAGAGAGACATACAGAGAAACAGAGTGAGAAAAAGACATAAATGGAAAGAGAGCAGAGAAGTAGAGGGAAAGAGAGATGTGAGAGTGACAGAGAGAGAAGCATAGAGAGAAAGATAGACAGAATTAGTTACAGAGACACAGAGACAGACAAGAGAGGCAGAGAGAGAGGCAGAGATTAAGAGACAGAATGAGAGAGAGGAGAGACAGAAAGAGAAAGAGGGAGTGAGAGACAAAGAGAGAGAGAGTGAGCAGAGTCAAACAGATGAAAAGAGAGATGGAGAAAGAAAGAAAGAGACAGAAACAGAGGGAAGAAGAGAGAGGAGAGAGGGGAAGAGATAGACATAGAACAGAGAACAGCAGAGAAAGCTACAGAGAGACAATGAATGAGATAAAGAGCAAGAGTTGACAGAGACAGAGACAGAGAGACATAGGGACACAGACTTAAATAGAAGGAGAGGGAGGAGAGAGAGAGACAGGGGCAAAGAGAGAATGGAGAGAAAAAGGGAGAGAGGAGAGAAAGTGAGAGACAGTCAGAGAGAGCTGACAGAAAAAAGAGAAACCAACAGGTGAGATGACAGAGAGGGAGAGAAGAGAGGAGACAGAAGAGATAAAGAAGTGCAGAGAGAAGCAGAGAGTGAGTTGAGAAAGAGAAATTAGTATAAAGAGGGAAAGAGAAAGAGGGAGACAGAGAGAAAGAGAAAGAAAGGAAGAATCCTGATAGCTTCAGGACATGCTATCAAAATATGACACCATGCCAATTGAATATTTGAGCTCTTTCTTTCATTGAAGTATGACTGGTTTACAATGTGGTGTTAGTTTCTGCCCTACAGCAATGTGAATCAGTCATAATTTTATATTCATACATCTATAAATATATATATCAGTCATAATTTTATATTTATATGTATGTATATATATATATATATCCCCTCCTTCTTGATCCTCTCTCCCGTCCCCCATCCCACTCATCTTGGTCACCATAGAGCACCAAGTTGAGCTCCCTGTGTTGTACAGTAGGTTCCCGCTAGCTAGCTATTTTACACATGGTCATCAGTTCAGTTCAGTCGCTCAGTGGTGTCCGACTCTTTGCGACCCCATGAATCGCAGCACACCAGGCCTCCCTGTCCATCACCAACTCCCGGAGTTCACTCAGATTCATGTCCATCGAGTCAGTGATGCCATCTAGCCATCTCATCCTCGGTCATCCCCTTTTCCTCCTGACCCCAATCCCTCCCAGCATCAAAGTCTTTTCCAATGAGTCAACTCTTCGCATGAGGTGGCCAAAGTACTGGAGTTTCAGCTTTAGTATCATTCCTTCCAAAGAAATTCCAGGGGTGATCTCCTTCAGAATGGACTGGTTGGATCTGCTTGCAGTCCAACGGACCTTCAGGAGTCTTCTCTAACACCACAGTTCAAAAACATCAATTCTTCGGCGCTCAGCCTTCTTCACAGTCCAACTCTCACATCCATACATGACTACTGGAAAAACCAGAGCCTTTACTAGACGGACCTTAGTCGGCAAAGTAATGTCTTTGCTTTTGAATATGCTATCTAGGTTGATCATAGCTTTCCTTCCAAGGAGTAAGCATCTTTTAATTTCATGGCTGCAGTCACCATCTGCAGTGATTTTGCTGCTACTGCTAAGTCACTTCAGTCGTGTCCGACTCTGTGCTACCCCATAGATGGCAGCCCACCAGGCTCTGCCATCCCTGGGATTCTCCAGGCAGGAACACTGGAGTGGGTCGCCATTTCCTTCTCCATTGCGTGAAAGTGAAAAGTGAAAGTGAAGTTGCCCAGTTCCATCCGACTCAGCGACCCCAAGGACTGCAGCCTACCAGGCTCCTCCATCCATGGGATTTTCTAGGCAAGAGTACAGGAGTGGCTTGCCATTGCCTTCTCCAATTTTTGGAACCCCAAAAAATTAAGTCTGACACTGTTTCCACTGTTTCCCCATCTATTTCCCATGAAGTGATGGGACCAGATGCCATGATCTTCGTTTTCTGAATGTTGAGCTTTAAGCCAACTTTTTCACTCTCCTCTTTCACTTTCATCAAGAGGCCTTTTAGTTCCTCTTCACTTTCTGCCATAAGGGTGGTGTCATCTGCATATCTGAGGTTATTGATATTTCTCCCGGCAATCTTGATTCCAGCCTGCATTTCTCCCAGTCCAGCGTTTCTCATGATGTACTCTGTGTAGAAGTTAAATAAGCAGGGTGAAAATATACAGCCTTGACGTACTCCTTTTCCTGTTTGAAACCAGTCTGTTGTTGCATGTCCAGTTCTAACTGTTGCTTCCTGATCTGCATACAGATTTCTTAAAAGGCAGGTCAGGTGGTCTGGTATTCCCATCTCCCTCAGAATTTTCCACAGTTTATTGTGATCTATACAGTCAAAGGCTTTGCACATATATGTATATATGTCAATGCTGCTCTAAGCAACTGAGTATTTTAAGTGGAAGCAGTTTGAGAGAAGAGCAGGAAGGTCACTCAGCACTCCCCTCCCCCTCCTTCTCTGAAGGGCAAAAATGTTAGTCGCTCAGTCATGTCTGACTCTCTGTGACCCCATGGACTGTAGCCCTCCAGACTCCTCTGTCCATTGGATTCTCCAGGTAAGAATACTGGAGTGGGTTGCCATTTCCTTCTCCAGGGGATCTTCCCCACCCAGGGATTGAATCTGGATCTCCTGCATTGCAGGGATATTGTTTACTATCTGAGCCACCAGGAAAGCAGGCCATAAACCCTCATAAAAGAGGTGCCCTCCCTAGGTCCAGACCCCTACCCAAAAAATCCTTTTCTTCAAAGACAAAGGGACTCTAAGAAGAATTCTAACAAAGAGGTCAGCTCTGTGGTGATCTAGACAGATAGGACTGAGTTCCCTTGTTTCCTGCAATTACCTCGTAGTCTGATTTATCCTATGTCTCCATTAATCCATCAAACCTGTAGATCTGTTTATTCAGGTTTTTGCTTCCTTATGTTTGCTTCCATGTCACAGGAAAATTATATTAAATACATTTCTATATTTTTTCTTTTATTAATCTGTTTTCCTCACTTTTAATTTTCAGACCCAGCCAAGGACTTTATGAAATCAGGAGAATCCTTCTCCTCTGAAAACCAGGGCAAAAGTTTTTCTTCTGTTGTTGCATAAACATGATGTGAGATGGATACATGACACTAATAAAATAACCACAGACTTAATTTTTGGTAAAAACATGGTGCTTTCCACAGATTGTAGTAAACTGTCTTTTCTTCCTAGTACATTTATCTTGTTCTTGTTGTAGTTGTTCTATCTGATTGAGGTTGGTGGCTATTATTAATGGAGAATTTATTGACATTACCATTGTGGCTTTTGCAAAGAAGGTTTCCTATTTCTTTCAGTTTTGCTACTCTATTTTTCCTTAAATTTTCAATTCTATTGGTTTCAAGTTATTTATGACACTTTTATAGCTTTTTATTTTCTATATATAATAAGCAAAAAAATTAAATGTCTAAAGCTATTTATTTGTAAGTTCTAGGTTATTTATTTGTAAGTTCTAGGTTAT